>NC_080074.1:75457909-75825207 GCF_949987535.1 Balaenoptera acutorostrata
GGATATTTGTAATTTTGAAAGAGGAAGCATTAATCCAACTATTGAAAATTTGGGCAGCAACCTCATGAAGAAAAAAAGTTAAATAGTGTAGGGAAGATTTTTGTTACCCTTTTTTTTTTTTTTTAAAAACATCTTTATTGGAGTATAATTGCTTCACAATGGTGTGTTAGTTTCTGCTTTATAACAAAGTGAATCAGTTATACATATACATATGTTCCCATATCTCTTCCCTCTTACATCTCCCTCCCTCCCACCCTCCCTATCCCACCCCTCTAGGTGGTCACAAAGCACCGAGCTGATCTCCCTGTGCTATGCGGCTGCTTCCCACTAGCTATCTATTTTACATTTGGTAGTGTATATATGTCCATGCCACTCTCTCACCCTATCACATCTTACCCCTCCCCCTCCCCATATCCTCAAGTCCATTCTCTAGTAGGTTTGTGTCTTTATTCCCGTCTTGCCACTAGGTTCTTTGGCCTTTGGGTTCAGCTTTGCTCAGCTGTCCCAGTTCTCATAGCTACTTCTGTTTCTCCCATTGAATCCACAAATTCTTTAGAAGCTCCATGTCTTTTAATTTACTTTGTTTTGTGCTGTTAGCCTTTGGTTGTAGTGACTACAGGGCCTCTGACACTAAGTGTTGGTTGTTGTAGTGGCAACTGTATCATTTTTATGTCAGAAGCTTCATTTGTGTTCAAGGAGGATGCCATAAGTCCTGTTTTACATGAAATTTTCACCCTCTTGTCAAAGTCTTTATCTAAACTACAACCAATTGCTAAGATGTGTGGTTTAAAGGTTGGCTCTTCTTCCTTTCTGTGCTTATTTTCTGTTGAGCTGTAAAACAATCCAAAAGTGTAGGTAGTAAGAAAATAAGGAAGAATAATCAAATAGACTACATTGCCTATTTTTTTTAGTTACACAAATGTTAGAATGGTTAGCAAGATTTTTCATCCCCCCCCATTTAACTATGGAAGAGGTATTATAAATGGAACTAAATGAAATAAAGACTGAACTCCTTTAAATTATGGAGAAATATCAGATTATTAGTTTATATCTCTGCCCCTCTACTGTCATTTGGAACTATTGATTGCAGTGCTTTTTTAAAGAGACAATTGGGAAGGCACCTAAAGTTTATCTACTTATTAGCTCACATTATCCATATGTTTTAATATAGCCCTCTAGTGTAAGGTAAACAAAATTTCTTCATGTTGAAAATAGAAAATTTGGGTTTTTTGCCAGGGAACCATATCCTTTGAGTCATTATAGCTCATTATCATCAGTATAAGCCTAGATTAGACTTTTTTTTTTTTTTAACTTTTTTTGGTGTATATGGATAAAGAAAATTTACCATTCATACATTAATCCCCACATTTTTGGATATCTAGCTTTAAATGACTTGCATTATAAAAAATTCACTCATTCATCAGACTGCATTATATTTGTATTTAGTGGTGTCAGGTTGAAACTCTAGAAACACAGAGATTTCTTAGGCGATGGCTTTTCTTACCCTTTTCTAGCCATTATACTGGACATTTTGATCTCTGGTGAATATCACTCTGCAGAATTTTTTTCTCAGAAAGATTGCTAGTCTCTTCTTGCAATAGCAGTATAAAAGTTGATTGTGAAAAACAATCACAGGCCAGCAAATAAAAATCATGTTATAAAATTAAAATGAGAACTGCCTTGATGAAATAATTCATAACTAAGACTCAATCTCTTCACTTTAAAATACTGATGATTCTGCAAAAATATTTTTTTTTTTTTTGGAATCCAGGCAGAAGTGTACTATATCAAGATTGCTATATGCTTAATCAGAGCCTAGCACATCTATCTTTTTGTCTACATGAGAGATACTGGTATTCAGTACATTCCATTGAGTAAAGATTCCCAATTCTGTGTATTGAATAGTCTTTAAATGTTAAAGCTTTTAAATACATATTTATAGTTTTTCTCATACTTTGCTGGTTGAAAAATAATCTTACTAATGGAAAGCACTACATTTCCCATTTTATTGCCACCTTTGCCTTATAAATATCCTTTTGGTAGTCTAGTAATTGGTACAGTGATATTAATTTTCAGTTAATAAAATTACAGTTTTCCACTGATATCATAACAATCATATTCATTTGACCATAATACCATTTCATGTATAATTTTGAAATATAATTTTTTTTAGATTTAGTGATGTTCACATGTAGTATATTGAAATAGAAAACAAGTTTAAAAATTAGTATCCTAGTATGTAGTATTAATGGTATTTTCATATTATGGTATAAAGGCATTACTTTTTGTAGCTCTTTTAATGATGCCATGAAAAGGTCTTTTGTAAAGGTTTACAAGGAAGAGAGGATATCATTGGAAGTAGGCTTTTTTTTTTGGAAGCTGAGAAAATTGATCCATTTCAGGTTAAAAAAAGCAATGGCATCCAAATACTCTTACTGTTTATCAACTTTATAAATTGAGACTGTACATTTTACTGCTGAATAATTTCAACTGATAGTCTATATATACTCTTCTTAGATGTAATGCTGCTTGTTTTTCTTACTTTTTATTCATACAAAATGTATTGCCTTTTTACTGTGTATTGTCCTTTGATGATATCTTTTAAAATTTATTTTAAAGTCTTCAAGCTCATGTATCATTTTTACCTTCTTATCACTTTCGCTTTTTACTGTCTGGTTTGTCCTTCATTGGCTTGGCCTTCCAATACTGTGCCTCGTGATTTTGAAGGCTACAGAAACTTGAGGAAAGCAATCGAGAAGAAAGAAGGTTGGAATATTTCCCAGGTTTTTTATTAAAATGTCATTTAAATACTTAGTTGCCATTCAAAAGGATATATGCTATAGAATTATAGATTGTTTCAGACTAGATTAGCTTGGTGCTCCTAAAAATAATGATGATTTTATAAAATTAACAAAAACACTGAAAATATAAAAAAATACTTTTTGAGAATAAAAGCCAGTGGTTATATGAATTAAAATTCAGGAATTTCATGTGAATTTAGAATAGATTATCATAATTTTGATGGCTAAAAATGGCTCAAGAACCCCACCCTTTGACTTTCAGAATATACCTTTCGGAAACTTGTAAACAGACAGGGAATTATTAATTCGGTGGGAATTCACATTTTGTTGCAGCACATGCTAAGTCATGGGTGGGCTCATTCTCATCTCTTCCTTATTTTGTGTAATCTTTGTTGGGAAAACAACATTAAAATGGCAACAAAGTAAAAGGAAACTGTGGCCTTACTACAGATTTATAAGGCATATTTAAGGTTGAATTAGAAAAACAAGTTTTGCTTTTAAAATGTATCTGAAGTCAACATCAAAAACAGGATCTTCTCTTTTTTTTCCATTTGAAATTTGAGCAAAATTTAGAAGCACTACTTGTGAACTCCCAATATAATAAAAATTTGCATTTTATTCGTTCAGTATTATGATTATTTAACCAAGTATCAAGTAGTATTTTACTTCTTATTAGAACTTCTCTTTATAGATTTTTCTAACCGTCTCATGATTACAGCATCAAAATGATTAAGAAAATAAACTGGTTTCAGAATAATATTAACTATTTTAGAAGCATCACATTATAATTTTATTTCTTACTAAAGATAAGCCTTTTGAAAACTTTTACTGTGCAACAATTAGTTAAACTAATCTCTTACTTTAAATAGCTGAAACCACAAATTATATTTTCTTTAAGTTATTTAACAATTTACATTCCACAATTATATCCTACATATTACATAGTATTCTAAGGTTTCTATAATTTATTCTAGGATTATATTTTAATTATATAGTTAAATTAAAATATAATTCTATAATTAAAATATAATTCTATCTGTAGGTCATCTTAGGACTCACCTAATTAGTTTATATTTAGGACATTATGTTTATCATTGGAGTTAAATTAGAGCATTAAAATGTGAAAAATTTTCTATTTTGAAAGGTTAAAATAAGATGCATAGTTAAAGTAGTGTAATGGAAACATTTTCCCACCTTAAAATAGTTAAGTCCTTTAAATATACTTAATGAATAGCATTTGCCTCCAATTTTTATATGATGCCTAATAGATAACAAAAGCAGAGTTGTTTGGTGTTCTAGGACAGGGCTTCTTAAACATGAATGTGCAGATAGATAACCTGGGGTGTTGATAAAATGAAGATTCTCACTCAGTAGGACTTACATGGAGCCTGAGATTCTACATATCTGACAAGCTCCTGGGTGATGCTGATGCTTCTCTGTCTGTGAACTGAACTTTGAGGCAATATTCCAGAATACTGGCTTTGGAGTCATGACACCTGGTTTTAAGTCCCCTGGAGTTGATAAGCTTCACCAGGCCACAGTTTCTTTTTTGGTTGTCAACAAAAATGTTGACATTGGTTGTCAAATGTCAAAGGGTTTAAATTACTTGATCACTAGTGTTCCTTCCAGCTCCAAGATTCTGATTCTATGTAAAGTGCCAACTTACATATTTTTCATTGCTGCTTAGATAGTTACTTTAGATATAAAATTTCCCCACTTTATTGAAGAAAACTTGAATATTTGCTGTACAATAATCATAAAGTATCAAATTGTGTACTTTAAAAGCTTAAGCCTTACGTGATTTATAAAGGTAAATTAATAATATAAAGTTAACAACTGCTGATTTTTCTGCATCAGAATTGGCACAAACAGCTTATAATACATGAGTTAACTTCATATATAAGTGAAAATAACATTTGTTAAGCTGGATTCTGGTGACTTGGAGGGTGTAGGAGGGTGTGTTATGTCAGGTATTTGAAACAAGGTGGTTGTATGGCTATAAACCTGAATAAAAGGGAATTTGTATTGGAGCTTGAAGTAATGAAGGAACTGACAATAACAAAAATTGTATGCTGCAGAGTTGCAGGTGAGGAAGGGAGACTATATAGGGGAGGGGATAAGAAATGCTGATGGGAGATATCTTTCCTAACACATGCTCCTTTCTTAGTCTTAAGCCTTAGGTCTATCTCAAGTATAGCACTACTTGAGTACATGGTGCTGGCCTTTAAATCAGATGATTGGATGAAGGGGGAGTTTCTTTCTAGATTTTCATCTTGAAATGTGTGATGATGGAAAATGAACAGTCCTATTATAATACAAGTGATGTTAGATAGGCATTCAGTATATTCAGCATTTTTCTCTAACAAGTGATTTAACAAACTCACGGAACCTTGTTATAGTTTACTTGATTCCTCTCCAGTTAAGAGAATTTTATTGATATTCCTACTGGTAGTTTCTTCTCACTCTAGAGATATGCTGTCTTCCATGCATCTTTATGCATCTTTCAATTTGTACTATTCTACTCCAACATAATTAGTGTGTGAGACACATAGGCAGAGGTTCCAAACAGAGGTGCTCATGCACAATCATAGAGATTAATATATTTAACAAATACTTCATGCACATTTATTATGCACATCCCTTGGGTACTGGGCATGTAATGCTGAGCCAAACAGACATGATACCTTCCCTCATGAGGCTTACAGTCTAATGGAGAAGACAGAAATTACAGAAATAACTACCTAAATAAACATAAATTAAGAACTCTGAAAAGTGCTTACAAAGGAAAAATATTTGTGTTCATCTTGTTCTGAGTTCAAAAATGTCTTTGAGAATTGGAACCTAGAGTTAAACATTAGAGTTTAATAATAATATCAGTGCCTAAATGAGATTAATTTTTTAAACTAGAAGCTAAAAATAAGTCCATGTATTAGGGCAATTATTTAATGTAGCAGAATATCTGAAAGAAATGATAGCTGTTATAAAGTTATTCTGATAAAAATTTTAAGCTCTTTCTCGAAGAATTTTATTTGGAGAATATTGCTTTATTCAAGTATTCTTCTTATTCTTAATGATTTAAAAAGTTAACTATAGCACAAGAAGAAAATTTTCATATGTAGATTCATTTAAAGTTCACTTTCTTAATATTATTTAGTTTGATAAAATGTAGGAGTCTAATGAATGGAAGTGTAACTTCTGTGCATAATTGATGGTGGTTGCTAAACCCTGAAGGGTCAGAGTGATTTAACTATGTAAAAACTTTGCTCACTATAGAGTCTTCTTTTTCTCATGGCCACTAGGGCTGAAGTAATTAGTTTAGCTATAACATTATGTGACATTAGTATATATCAATAGTTAGGGCTGCTCTACTGATACCTGAAGAGGAAGCTTTTATTTGTATGGTGAATCTTGTGGCAGATCCTGGAATTTCCTATTCAATCAGGGGTCAGGCAGAACTTCAGACAGTTCTGATGTGCAGAGACCCATTTCTTTGAGAACATTATGAGAAATAGCCCTGTGCTACAGGTACGACCTAGGAGAAAAGAACCTGTACTATTCTATTACCAGGGGAGACTGAACAATGTGATGGATGCAGCCGGTATAGACAAACTTACTGTGGGCAGATGTATTCTGATCTTTAAATTTATTCTTAAATGTATTAGGACTTTAATAAAAAATGCAGTTTCTATATCTTTGTATTAAGATGAGAAAAATTTATATATTTAGATGAGAAAACAAAAATATTTTTTATTTCCATTGAATTTAATTTGCCTACATTCTAGTTGATTGAATGTTATGGTGACTAGTTCTTAGCTGTCTCATCAGGTGTCATGCTCCAGGGTATAATCTATTCCTCAGTGTTTCTAGAAAATAAGATTTTCTCCATTGATATAAATCACTGTACTATGAGTTGAATGGCAGTTTCAATTTTCCTCTGAAGCATCAGACATGATAACTTTGCTAAGTTAAATGATGAACTCTTCTAGTTTGTTTTAAAAAATAATGATGGTTTTTAAAAATCTGGGAGAAAAAAAGTGAACAATTTTCCTCTCTACTTTAACATCATACACTTTTGCTTTTTTTTTTTTTTAGTGTGGCTGGTAAAGAGGATAATACAGACACTGACCAAGAGAAGAAAGAAGAAAAGGGTATTTCAGAAAGAGAAAGCAATGAATTAGAAGTTGTAAGTATGAGAGAATAAACTTGTAAGTTTTAGTCCCTGGATTAGGTTGTTCTTGGTTGCTGATAACTGTACTAACTTATACGTAGAAAAGAGATTCGGTTATCATACATCCATTTTAAATTGTGTCCTTGATGACTTCTTTTCTTCAGAAATGTGAGCTATTAAATATTAGCAACTCACAATCTTGTGCACTGTGAAAGCATTGTGTATGGGGTGATAGAATACTAAGAGAGATGAAGTACTCTTTGATTTAAGACAGAATTATTGTAAAATAACCTTAAAATTGTGGATTGATATTTTTAACTTATGAAAAGTGAAATTTTTGTACTCTTGTACTTTATACTCACAGTCTCTCTCTTTTTTTTTGCATTTATTCATTGAGACTATATTGTGCATATTAAATATAAAGCACCATAATAGAAGCTGGGGCAAAATTAAGTCATATGGCTAGGCACACTTCATAATATTGAGGGAGGAAGAAAAATTCTAACTCTGATTTTGTTTTTTTGTTTGTTTTTTATTGTTTATTTTTTAAATGAGTATAGTTGCTTTACAATGTTGCGTTAGTTTCTGCTGTACAGCAAAGTGAATCAGTTATATGTATATATATACATCCACTCTTTTTTAGATTTCCTTCCCATTTAGGTCAGCACAGATCATTGAGTAGAGTTCCCTGTGCTATACAGTAGATTCTCACTAGTTATCTATTTTATACATAAGTGTATATATGTCAATCCCAATCTCCCAGTTCGTCCCACCTCCCCCCTTTCCTCCTTGGTAACCGTAAGTTTGTTCTCTACATCTGTGACTATTTCTCCTTTGCAAATAAGTTAATCTGCACCATATTTCTAGATTCCACATATAAGCGATATTATATGATATTTGTTTTTCTCTTTCTGACTTACTTCACTCTATATGACAATCTCTAGGTCCATCCATATCTCTGAAAATGGCAGAATTTCATTCCTTTTTATGGCTGAGTAATATTCCATTGTATATATGTGCCACATCTTCTTTATCCACTGTTGATGGACATTTAGGTTGCTTCCATGTCCTGGCTATTGTAAATAGCACTGCAATGAAAATCAGGGTGCATGCATCCTTTCGAATTATGGTCTTCTTCGGAAAGATGCCTAGGAGTGGGATTGCTGGGTCATGTGGTAGCTTTAGTTTTAGTTTTTTAAGGAACCTCCATAGTGTTCTCCATAGTGGCTGTATCAATTTACATTCCCACCAGCAGTGTAGGAGGGTTCCCTTTTCTCCACACCCTCTCCAGCATTTATTGTTTGTAGATTTTTTGATGATGGCCACTCTGACCAGTGTGAGGTGACTTGCTTTTCTCTAATAATTAATGATGTTGAGCATCTTTTCATGTGTTTGTTTGCCATCTGTATGTCTTCTTTGGTGAAATGTCTGTTTAGGTCTTCCACCCATTTTTTGATTGGATTATTTGTTTTTTTTGATATTTAGCTGCATGAGCTCTTTGTATATTTTGGAGATTAATCCCTTGTCAGTTGCTTCATTTGCAAATATTTTCTTCCATTCTGAGGGTTGTCTTTTTGTTTTGTTTATGGTTTCCTTTGCCGTGCAAAAGCCTTTAAGTTTGTTTATATTTGTTTTTATTTTCATTACCCTAGGCGGTAGATCAAAAACGAGCTTGCTGTGATTTATGTCAAAGAGTGTTCTGCCTATATTTTTGGCTAAGAGTTTTATACTACCTGGCCTTACATTTAGGTCTTTAATCTATTTTGAGTTTATTTTTGTGTATGGTGTTAGGGAGTGTTCTAATTTCATTCTTTTACATGTAGCTGTCCAGTCTTTAATCTATTTTGAGTTTATTTTTGTGTATGGTGTTAGGGAGTGTTCTAATTTCATTCTTTTACATGTAGCTGTCCAGTTTTCGCAGCACCATTTATTGAAGAGATTGTCTTTTCTCCATCGTATATTCTTGCCTCCTTTGTCATAAATTAGGTGGCCATAGGTGTGTGGGTTTATTTCTGGACTTTCTATCCTGTTCCACTGATCTATATTTTTGTTTTTGTGCCAGTACCATACTGTTTTGATGACTGTAGCTTTGCGGTGTAGTCTGAAGTTCAGGAGCCTGATTCCTCCAGCTCCGTTCTTCTTTCTCAAGATTGCTTTTGCTATTCGGGGTCTTTTGTATTTCCACACAAAGTGTAAAAATTTTTGTTCTAATTCTATCACACAGTTTCTCTTAATGAGATAATCAGTTTGCTTTGCCAATATTGTGCTATTAATAGACACAAATGACATTTTAGGAAGAAAGTCAAGAAGTGAGTGATCATGAAGATGAGGAAGAGGAAGAGGAGGAGGAAGAAGATGACGTTGAAGGGGGTGAAAGCTCTGATGAATCAGATTCCGAATCAGATGAAAAAGGTACTTGTCCTTTGGTACAAGGACAAAAATTTATTTTGGGCACTTGTTTAAAACATGGCAGAAAACTCTTAACATTCTCCATTTCATCCTTGATGAAAGCACCTTTTATAATTGCTGGCCTGTATATGCCCTCCAAGGCTCATGTTCTTCTCTTATTGGATTTAGTCATTGTGTAACTTCCATTCTTATTTGCTGCAAATGGTATCTCTTGTCCTTGACCAAAGTGAACACTCTGTATCTTTTTGACCTTTTTTAATTTTTGGTATATTCAAGATATTTTCCTTACAGCTGCCAAGTGAATACTTGGATACAGACAATGGTTGTCATGCTCTTATTATAGCCTATCCCAGAATTTTTATTTTCCTCTTTTATAATAGCCAATTATCAGGCAGACTTAGCAAACATTACTTGTGAAATTGCAATCAAGCAAAAGCTGATTGATGAACTAGAAAACAGCCAGAAAAGACTGCAGACGCTGAAAAAGCAGTATGAAGAGAAGCTAATGATGCTGCAACATAAAATTCGGGACACTCAGCTTGAAAGAGACCAGGTGCTTCAAAACTTAGGTAAGAATTATATTTAATTCAAATTAAAGTTCAAACTAAATTGTCAAAATAGATTTTTATCCTGTCTTCCTTTACAAGAAAAAAATTATATTAGAAGTCACATTAAATGTTAATTTGTCCCATTATGTTAAATATTACTGTTTATTTTGTTTTTTCATGCTGGTACCTGTCTAGGCTATTTAATTTTTTTCCTAAAGTTGTGGCTAATTGTTTTAATGCCTTGATTAATGCTGGGAACTTTTTTTAAATTAAAAAGATGAAAACTTCAATAATTGTTAAATAAGAGTAGATATTAAAAGGCAGAGTGATTGAAAGGCATCCTGGCCTCCTGAGGTTTGTATTTAGGAGGTAGTTCTTATCTAAGGTCATGAGTTGTAAATCTGTGAAATAAAAATCTGTGTCTCACACAAACAAATACAAATATTGTTTGGTCATTTAGGCTCAGTGGAATCTTACTCAGAAGAAAAAGCAAAAAAAGTTAGGTCTGAATATGAAAAGAAACTGCAAGCCATGAATAAAGAACTGCAGAGACTTCAGACAGCTCAAAAAGAGCATGCAAGGTTGCTTAAAAATCAGTCCCAATATGAAAAGCAATTGAAGAAATTACAGCAGGATGTGATGGAAATGAAAAAAACAAAGGTATTGATTATATTTTCCATTAACGGTAGATGTTGGTGATGCTTGTGTCTTTTGGGACCAAAAAAAATTATTGTGGTTCTTCCTGTATTCAATAAAAGGTAACCCAGTCTTAGAAATGATGCACTTCCTTTTGACAGTTAAGTCAACTATAGTCAAAGTCTTTCTTTGGAGTAGCTGAAAATCCTGTGGTCAGCAAGCCTTCTCTGACTTTAAAAACAAAACAAAACAAAACAAAACTCTTATACAAACTTAACAAAAATATAAAATATTTCAAACATGCGAGAAAGCACAGATAATAACATAATGAACAATATATCCACTGTCTAGTTTAAGGTATTAAACATTGCTGATATGCACAAAGCTTCCAATATATCTCTTCCTGATCATATTCTCTTTTCCCTGAGAGGTAACCACTATCTTGAATTTGGTGGTTGTCATTCCAATGAATAGAAAAGTACAAGTTTTCTTCCCTTGACCAGAAAGAGTATGTGAATTCTAATCTGTTATTTTTTTTGTGGTGGAACGGATTATTCTTAACTTTTGGCATGAAAATCAATGTTGTTTCCTTAAAATAGGAAATGTGGAAATGATTTAAGAAGTAGGTTATTATGTTGTGTAGTTGCTGATGACAGCAAAAATAGCTAAAATAACTAGGTGCTTACTATGTGCCAGGCACTGTTACAAGCACAGTGCAGGTATTAACTGATTGAATTCTCAGAGGAATCCAATCCCATAGAACTATTACCTCCATTTTATAGATGAGAAAACCAAAGTCTAGAGTTGTTAAGTAACTTGTTCAAGGTCACACAGCTACTGATAATAAGTTAGATACCAAAAAATCATTCAAGTTATAGAACAGCTGGACGTTGAATATAAAAAGCATAGAACACTAAGCAATTTGATAGAAGTATGTTAGAAATATATTAGAAATATAAATATATTAATCTTACAAAAATAAGAATTGACCATTTAATGTGTAGCAAAACTCCACATTTTTTTCTTGTTAAATATTCAGAATCCTAAGAACATTTTTCCATACATGTGATTTATTTAATGAATATTGTGATAGGGTAATCACAATAGATGTATTTACCTAATATTTTAGGTTCGCTTAATGAAACAAATGAAAGAAGAACAAGAAAAAGCCAGATTGACAGAGTCTAGAAGAAACAGAGAGATTGCTCAATTGAAAAAGGATCAACGTAAAAGAGATGTGAGTGGACTTTAACTCTCAGTTATGTAAGAACATTGTACATCAACAAGATTGTTCAATAAATGAAAGAAATTTTTTGATAACTTTATTAAATACAGTTAAGGACAATAAATAAGCATTTTATAATGTGGCATTTATTATAGTATGTGAATTATAGTAATTCCATATAAAAGTTTATGAAAAAACACTATAATATTATTATAAATTTTATTGGAGGCATATTTCCTAGATGATCAGATGGAAGAAAATGACAAATAATGACTGGTTATTTCTAGGGAGACCAAGGAAGTAGTTGCAGTATTATATAAGGTAGTAATGGTTCCAAAGACAGCTTCCACTAGAGATTTTTATAAATGTTCCTGGAACAATAACCAGGCTTCACTAGAAGAGGCTTTACTAAGGGCTATAAAAATTTTCATATTCTTTGACCCAAGAATTCTGCTTCCATGAACTCAGACTAAGTAAATAATTTAAACTAAGACAAATTACAGTGTGTTAAAATCTTTACTTTAAGGTTATTTGCAGTAATGAAAACTGTAAAATCAACTAAGATGTGTGTCAGTAGGGGTAACAGTTAAATAAATTATGGTTCATCCCATTTAAAAGGTGGTTATTCATTCATTAAAAATTAGGATTTGGAAACTGCATAGTAAAATGAAAAATGACTATGACTTCACATTAAGTGTAAAGTAACATTTTATATATGCATGCTTGTTTACAATGAGGGAAAAATTTGAAGGATACATATCAATATGCTAAATGTGGTTGTATTAGGGTTATAGGTTATAGTTGATTGGATTTTTTTCTTTCCAAAGTTTTGGCAATATAGTTATTTCTTATGACATTTTTTTCTTAAAAAAAAGAAGTCATCACCTTCCTTTCCACAATATCAGTTAGGTTTCAGCCCTTGTTCTTTTTTTCTCACCAACTTTTTCTAAATTCGCCCTGAAGAAAACATAAACATATAGGATATTTTAGAAAATAGAAATCTACTTTGGGGGGTAAAGAGGAAATTAAGGGGATAGAGAATAGTGAGCAATGAGATAGAAAAGTAGATATTTTAGCCAGATGACTCCCATATTTATCACTGTATTTATTTATTTATTTTCCCAGGATATTAATGTATTTTAGTAATCAGTCTATTTTATCACTTTCAATTCCTGGGCATTTTAGATCTTGTTTATACCAATACGTTCCTACTGGAATCGAGTAGAAGTACATTTTAACATATTGTCTAGTCTATTTTTTCTGCTTTTTTAAAAAAACAAAATTTATATGCCATAAAGTTCACTGTTTTAAACTATACAATTCAAGATTTTAGTATATTCACAAATTTGTGCAACAATCACCACTCTAATTCCAGAACATTTTCATCACTCCAAAAAGAAACCCCATACCCATTAGCAATCACTCTCCATTCCTCCCTGCCTCCTAATCTACTTTCTGTCTATGGATTTGCTTATTCTAGACATTTTATAAAAATGGATCATACAATATGTAGCCTTTTGTGTCTGGCTTCTTTCATTTTAGCATGTTTTCAAGGTTCATCCATGTTATAGCATGTATCAGTAGTTCATTCCTTTTTATGGCTGTATGTATAGAGCACATTTTGCTAATCCATTCCTCGATTGGCTGGCATTTAGGTTGTTTTGACTTTTGGGCTATTTATTTTGTTTTTAATGAAAACTTTTGGATAACAGGAATAATTTCCTTACAATGTATGCTACCTATTTCTTTATTACTAATTCATATGATTTATAGAGAGATTAATATTGAACAATTAACTCCTGGGATTGAACTTTTGAATCTTATCCACAACATATGATGTCTCTATTCTATTATAAAGATCAGAGGCTGGCTAATCACATACAAAGCTACCATTTCAGATGTTCTTCTCCCTTTAATTTGTTGCTTTGTGTGCATATTCAACTCCTGTTTATATTGTTTCTTGTAATATTCAACTTTGAACACTTAGAGAACCAAATATGTTTGTACATCATACAAAAAAAAATGAATGAGCTTGAGATTTGATTTTTAATATGAAGAAATTAAATGTAGTAAGAAGCTTAAAACTATAGGTTAATTTTAGTTTTTGATAGTTCATTCATTTAAAAAAAGGTTTATTAACTTTGCTTCTATGTCTATTATTGTGTAGGCAATTAAGATATGTCAGTGATAAGATAGCTTCCTTTTCTCAAAGAATTCCCATCTGATAACATAAGAATGTGTATAAACTTGAGATGTATCATCTGTTTGAATTTGGGATACAGAACATGGAGAGTTATTCGTTACATCACAGAATTAAAGCCCTAGAAGTGACATTTGTGATCAAGGCTATTTGTGATCAAGACTATTGTGATCAAGATTATTTCCTAAATTATATCCCTAGAAAGTGGCTTAAAATAATTAATAATTAATTGTCTTTATCATATAGACTACCTAAAAAACAAATTGGTAGCCAGTTTGTTTTATTGTCCAACAATAAAACATTTATTTCCAATGTTATTTGGAAATAACATTTCCAAAGTTACTATAAAGTGCTAATACAATTAATATATATTCTCCCTATGTTTAAAATAGTTTATAACTACTGTATATATTGTAAGATGCCTCTTAGAATATTGAAAATATTCTAAGCTGTGTTTTTTCCTAATCATGCCTTAGCCAGCAACCAAAACAAAATGTCCTGCAAAAATGAAATGAGACAATATTTGTAAAACGTTTAGAAAAGTATTTGTATATAGTAAGCCCTATATAAGTGTTTGCTAAATAAAAGTATGTGTCACAGAGATAAGTTTTTATTTTCAGAGAGAAATGGCTATATAAGTATGCCTTTGTGTTTATTGGAATAAAATATCTATATCTGTCGTAATGGATGCAAGCTGAGTGTTAGCTCAGATGCTGCTAAGAACCCTTACAGTTCCCAGTGTAATGGGGAAACATGTTAATGCAGGAGTAGGAAGTATTATATCTCTCAGTTTCCTATTTTAACTTATTCAATATTATTTTATAGCATCAACTTAGACTTCTAGAAGCCCAAAAAAGAAACCAAGAAGTGGTTCTTCGTCGCAAAACAGAAGAGGCAAGTTGACCATTTGGAGGAAACATTCTGGCTTTGAGATAAATGATGTATTTCTATAGACTAAGAGCATGAGTCAATCTCTGTTGCTATTTCAGGTTACAGCTCTTCGTCGGCAAGTAAGACCCATGTCAGATAAAGTGGCTGGGAAAGTCACTCGGAAGCTGAGCTCATCTGATACCCCTGTTCAGGACACAGGTTCCAGTGCAACCACCATAGAAACAGATGCATCAAGGGCTGGAGCCCAGCAGAAAATGAGAATTCCTGTGGCAAGAGTCCAGGCCTTACCAACACCCACGACAAATGGAACCAGGTCAACATGATTCTTCTGTTCCTCCTGACATAATCTTTGCATTACTGAATGTTGAACTTAAATGAAAAACAGCTCATTATTTGGCAGTACATAATCAAATAAGCAAATAAGTAACTATGTTTGTCTGCTTTTATATGATTCTAGAAAAAAATATCTGAGGAAAGGATTGACAGGCCGAGTGTTTACTTCTAAGACAGCTCGCATGAAGTGGCAGCTTCTTGAACGCAGGGTCACAGACATCATCATGCAGAAAATGACTATTTCCAATATGGAGGCTGATATGAATAGGCTCCTCAAGGTGTGGAAAATAGAAAGTAGATATGCTGTCCCTTAACTGTTAATTTTAGTTTTCTAAATTTGGTCCCTGGGTAAATTGAATACTTGCCAAGTTTTTTTTTGGGGGGGGGTGTTTGCATTGTATATGAATAGATGAATATCATTTCTATCTTTTTTTAAAATTTTTTTATAGAGCAGGTTCTTATTAGTCATCAGTTTTGTACACATCAGTGTATACATATCAATCCCAATCGCCCAATTCATCACATCACCATCCCCACCACACCCCACGGCTTTCACCCCTTGGTGTCCATGCATTTGTTCTCTACATCTGTGTCTCAACTTCTGGCCTGCAAACCGGTTCATCTGTACCATTTTTATAGGTTCCACATACATATGTTAATATGTGATAATTATTTTTCTCTTTCTGACTTACTTCACTCTGTATGACAGTCTCTAGATCCATCCACGTCTCAACAAATGACCCAGTTTTGTTCCTTTTTATGGCTGAGTAATATTCCATTGTATATATGTACCACATCTTCTTTATCCATTTGTCTGTCGATGGGCATTTGGGCTGCTTCCATGACCTGGCTATTGTAAATAGTGCTGCAATGAACATTGGGGTGCATGTGTCTTTTTGAATTATGGTTTTCTCAGGATATATGCCCAGTAGTGGGATTGCTGGATCATATGGTAATTCTATTTTTAGTTTTTTAAGGAACCTCCATACTGTTCTCCATAGTGGCTGTATCAATTTACATTCCCACCAACAGTGCAAGAGGGTTCCCTTTTCTCCACACCCTCTCCAGTGTTTGTTGTTTGTAGATTTTCTGATGATGCCCATTCTAACTGGTGCGAGGTGAACCTCATTGTCATTTTGATTTGCATTTCTCTAATAATTAGTGATGTTGAGCAGTGTTTCATGTGCTTCTTGGCCATCTGTATGTCTTCTTTAGAGAAATGTCTATTTAGGTCTTCTGCCCGTTTTTGGATTGGGTTGTTTGTTTCTTTAATATTGAGCTGCATGAGCTGTTTATATACTTTGGAGATTAATCCTTTGTCCGTTGATTCGTTTGTAAATATTTTCTCCCATTCTGAAGATTGTCTTTTCATCTTGTTTATGGTTTCCTTTGCTGTGCAAAAGCTTTGAAGTTTCATTAGGTCCCATTTGTTTATTTTTGTTTTTATTTCCATTACTCTAGGAGGTGGATCAAAAAAGATCTTGCTGTGATTTATGTCAAAGAGTGTTCTTCCTATGTTTTTCTCTAAGAGTTTTATAGTGTCCGGTCTTACATTTAGGTCTTTAATCCATTTTGAGTTTATTTTTGTCTATGGTGTTAGGGAGTGTTCGAATTTCATTCTTTTACATGTAGCCATCCAGTTTTCCCAGCACCACTTATTGAAGAGACTGTCTTTTCTCCATTGTATATCCTTGCCTCCTTTGTCATAGATTAGTTGACCATGGGTTCATGGACTTTCTATCTTGTTCCATTGATCTATGTTTCTGTTTTTGTGCCACTACCATATTGTCTTGATTACTGTAGCTTTGTAGTATAGTCTGAAGTCAGGGAGTCTGATTCCTCCCGGTCCGTTTTTTTTCCCTCAAGACTGCTTTGGCTATTTGGGGTCTTTTGTGTCTCCATACAAATTTTAAGATTTTTTGTTCTAGTTCCATAAAAAATGCCATTGGTAATTTGATAGGGATTGCATTGAATTTGTAGATTGCTTTGGGTAGTTATAGTCATTTCCACAATATTGATTCTTCCAATCCAAAAACATGGTATATCTCTCCATCTGTTGATATCATCTTTAATTTCTTTCATCAGTGTCTTATAGTTTTCTGCATACAGGTCTTTTGTCTCCCTAGGTAGGTTTATTCCTAGGTATTTTATTCTTTTTGTTGCAATGGTAAATGGGATTGTTTCCTTAATTTCTTTTTCAGGTTTTTCATCATTAGTGTATAGGAATGCAAGAGATTTCTGTGCATTAATTTTGTATCATGTAACTTTACCAAATTCATTGATTAGCTCTAGGAGTTTTCTGGTGGCATTTTTAGGATTCTCTATGTATAGTATCATGTCATTTGCAAACAGTGACAGTTTTACTTCTTCTTTTCCAATTTGTATTCCTTTTATTTCTTTTTCTTCTCTGATTGCCATGCCTAGGACTTCCAAAACTATGTTGAATAATAGTGGTGAGAGTGGAAATCCTTGTCTTGTTCCTGATCTTAGAGGAAATGCTTTCAGTTTTTCACCATTGAGAATGATATTTGCTGTTGGTTTCTTGTTTATGGCCTTTATTATGTTGAGATAGATTCCCTCTATGCCCATTTTCTGGAGAGTTTTTAACATAAATGGGTGTCGAATTTTGTCAAAAGCTTTTTCTGCATCTACTAAGATGATCATATGGTTTTTATTCTTCAATTTGTTAATATAGTATATCACATTGATTGATTTGCGTATATTGAAGAATCCTTGCATCCCTGGGATATAGCCCACTTGATCATGGTGTATGATCCTTTTAATGTGTTGTTGGATTCTGTTTGCAAATATTTTGTTGAGAATTTTTGCGTCTATATTCATCAGTGATATTGGTCTGTAATTTTCTGTTTTTTGCAGTATCTTTGTCTGGTTTTGGTATCATGGTGATGGTAGCCTCATAGAATGAGTTTGGGAGTGTGCCTTCCTTTGCAATTTTTTAGAAGAGTTTGAGAAGTATAGATGTTAGCTCTTCTCTAAATGTTTGATAGAATTCACCTGTGAAGCCCTCTAGTCCTGGACTTTTGTTTGTTGGAAGATTTTTAATCACAGTTTCAATTTCATTACTTGTGATTGGTCCTTTCATATTTTCTGTTTCTTCCTGGTTCAGTCTTGGAAGGTTATACCTTTGTAAGAATTTGTCCATTTCTTCCAGGTTGTCCATTTTATTGGCATAGAGTTGCTTGTAGTAGTCTCTTAGGATGCTTTGTTTTTCGACTGTGTCTGTTGTAACTTCTTTTTCATTTCTAATTTTATTGATTTGAGTCCTCTCCCTCCTTTACTTAATGTGTCTGGCTAATGGTTTATCAATTTTGTTTATCTTCTCAAAGAACCAGCTTTTAGTTTTATTGATCTTTGCCATTGTTTTCTTTGTTTCTATTTCATTTATTTCTGCTCTGATCTTTATGATTTCTTTCCTTCTGCTAACTTTGGATTTTGTTTGTTCTTCTTTCTCTAGTTCCTTTGGGTGTAAGTTTAGATTGTTTACTTGAGATTTTTCGTTTCTTGAGGTAGGCTTGTATAGCTATAAACTTCCCTCTTAGAACTGCTTTTGCTGCATCCCATCGGTTTTGGATCCCATAGGTTTTCATTGTCATTTGTCTCTAGGTATTTTTTGATTTCCTCTTTGATTTCTTCAGTGAGCTCTTGGTTATTTAGTAACGTATTGTTTAGCCTCCATGTGTTTGTGTTTTTTACGTTTTTTTCTCTGTAATTCATTTCTAATCTCATAGCCTTGTGGTCAGAAAAGATGCTTGATATAATTTCAATTTTCTTAAATTTACTGAAGATTGATTTGTGACCCAAGATGTGATCTATCCTGGAGAATGTTCCATGCGCACTTGAGAAGAAAGTGTAATCTGCTGTTTTTGGATGGAATGTCCTATAAATATCAATTAAATCTGTCTGGTCTATTGTGTAATTTAAAGCTTCTCTTTCCTTATTTGTTTTCATTTTGGATGATCTGTCCATTGGTGTAAGTGAGGTGTTAAAGTCCCCCACTATTATTGTGTTACTGTCGGTTTCCTCTTTTATAGCTGTTAGCAGTTGCCATATGTATTGAGGTGCTCCTATATTGGGTGCATATATATTTATAATTGTTATATCTTCTTGGATTGATCCCTTGCTCATTATGTAGTGTCCTTCTTTGTCTCTTGTAACATTGTTTATTTTAACGTCTATTTTATCTGATATGAAAATTGCTACTCCAGCTTTCTTTTTATTTCCATTTGCATGGAATATCTTTTTCCATCCCCTCACTTTCAGTCTGTATGTGTCCCTAGGTCTGAAGTTGGTCTCTTGTAGACAGCATACATATAGGTCTTGTTTTTGTATCCATTCAGCAAGCCTGTGTCTTTTGGTTGGAGCATTTAATCCATTCACATTTTAGGTAATTATCGATATGTATGTTCCTATGACCATTTTCTTAATTGTTGTGGGTTTGTTTTTGTAGGTCCTTTTCTTGTCTTGTCTTTCCCAGTTAGAGAAGTTCCTTTAGCATTTGTTGTAGAGCTGGTTTGTGGTGCTGAATTCTCTTAGTTTTTGCTTGTCTGTAAAGCTTTTGATTTCTCCATCGAATCTGAATGAGATCCTTGCCGGGTAGAGTAATCTTGGTTGTAGGTTCTTCCCTTTCATCACTTTAAGTATATGATGCCACCCGCTTCTGGCTTGTAGAGTTTCTGCTGAGAAATGAGCTGTTAACCTTATGGGAGTTCCCTTTTATTTTGTTTGTTGTTTTTCCATTGCTGCTTTCAATACTTTTTCTTTGTCTTTAATTTTTGCCACTTTGATTACTATGTGTCTCGGCGTGTTTCTCCTTGGGTTTATCCTGTATGGGACTCGCTGTGCACCTGGACTTGGGTGGCTATTTCCTTTCCCATGTTAGGGAAGTTTTCAACTATAATCTCTTCACATATTTTCTCTGGTCCTTTCAATCTCTCTTCTCCTTCTCGGACCCCTATAATATGAATGTTGTTGAGTTTAATGTTGTCCCAGAGGTCTCTTAGGCTGTCTTCATTTCTTTTCATTCTTTTTTCTTTATTCTGTTCCACAGCAGTGAATTCCACCATTCTGTCTTCCAGGTCACTTATCTGTTCTTCTGCTTCAGTTATTCTGCTATTCATTCCTTCTAATGTAGTTTTCATTTCAGTTATTGTATTGTTCATCTCTGTTTGTTTGTTCTTTACTTCTTCTAGGTCTTTGTTAAACATTTCTTGCATCTTCTCGATCTTTGCCTCCATTGTTTTTCCGAAGTCCTGGATCATCTTCACTATCATTATTCTGAATTCTTTTTGTGGAAGGTTGCCTATCTCCACTTAATTAATTGTTTTTCTGCAGTTTTATCTTGTTCCTTCATCTGGTACATAGCCCTCTGCTTTTCATCTTGTCTATCTTTCTGTGAATGTGGTTTTTGTTCCACAGGCTGCAGGATTTTAGTTCTTCTTGCTTCTGCTGTCTGCCCTCTGGTGGATGAGGCTATCCCCATTTCTTTTTTTTAAATTGTGGTAAGATCAGATAATATGAGAGCTACCCTCTTAACACAGTTTTAAATGTACAGCACAGTGTTGTTTGCTATAAGCACAATGTTGTAAAGAAGAATTCTATAACTTACTCATCTTTCATAACTGAAATTTTATATCCACTGAACAGCAGCTCCCCATTTCCTCCTTCCCCCAGCCCCTGGTAGCAACCATTCTATTTACTGCTTCTATGAGTGTGACTCTTTTAGTTGCCTCATATAAGTGGAATCCTGCAGTATTTGCCCTTCTGTTGCCTCATTTCATTTGGCATAATGTTCTCAAGGTCCTAGATGAACATAATTTCTTAAAATCCAATCTCTTTTCTCAATAGCAAAGGGAAGAACTCACAAAAAGACGAGAGAAACTTTCAAAAAGAAGGGAAAAGATAGTCAAGGAAAATGGAGAGGGAGATAAAAATGTGGTTAACATCAATGAGGAGATGGAGTCATTAACTGCTAATATAGATTATATCAATGACAGTATTTCTGATTGTCAAGCCAACATCATGCAGATGGAAGAAGCAAAGGTTTGTAACTAAAAAAATGTTTCATGACTTAACAAGAAGTATTTTTGTATTTTTTGTCATTAAAAACACTTTGAATTTTTATATGAAGGGATTTTCTATCTATGGTTTAATGTGATTCTTAGGTTTTGCATGTATACCACTCCCTGCCTGCTTTCCATTTCTCTGCGTATTTTGTGATATTATTATTGTTTACAAAAGACATATATAATTTATTAATCAACCTTGAGTTCTTAACTGTTCAAATGTCTTGTCTTTTAAACTAGACGATACGTTTCTTGGAGTAGGGATCATATTTTATACTTTTCTGAGGAGTCACATTAACTAATCCAATAATATCAAATAAATGCATGAAACAATGGCTTTGTCTTCTGTTAAATACATTCAGCTCAAGGTAATGATACATCATATGTTGGTTTGATGTAGGAAGAAGGAGAAACGTTGGATGTCACTGCAGTCATTAATGCTTGTACACTTACAGAAGCCAGATACCTGCTAGATCACTTCCTGTCAATGGGCATCAATAAGGTAAGTTCTAACTACACTATTATTGAAAACCTAAGCTTTGGTTAATTCATTGCAATTTTGCTTATCTTTCTCTAGTAACCCTTTGTAATAAGGAGGAAGATTGTTTTTAAATAGAAAGTGTTCCTTTTACCTTTCCTTAGAGTTAAGAAAACTCAGCAGTATTTACATCAATTCCGTTAGCTTCTCATCTATTGTGCTTGTGTATTAGAACAGGTAAACAACTTAAAGAATAAATACTTTCTTTTTCACGTTAACAAAGGAAAAGTTAAAAGAAAAATCTCTTAGGGTGCTGACAAATTTAGTATCATAATTTTGATTTAATAATGATTCTTTACAGCTCAAAAAAATCAGAAAGGAAAAAATACAGTTGCACTCTCCTTATCTTCAGAAACTTCTGCCTAAATGTTAAAGGTGATAATTTCTGACTCACCTTTTTTCCCACGTTGAGACTGTGCTAGACCTTTAATGGTTTGTTCTCTCACTTAATCCTCACAATGTGGAAGGAAGTAAGAATCATTCATATCATTTTGCATATTTGGAAACTGAGACTCGGGAAGATAAGGTAACTTACTCAGGGTTAACGAGCTTGCAAGTGCAGGAGCTGGGATGAATCGAGATCTATTTAATGTCAAAGTCCATACATCATACGCATTTGCTATTTGATACAGATCTTTGTGTGGTAGATCCTGTTTTGTATAATCTAAGATAAATTTTTTTGGGGGGGGTGTTTTTATAGGGTCTTCAGGCTGCCCAGAAAGAGGCTCAAATTAAAGTACTTGAAGGTCGGCTTAAACAAACTGAAATAACCAGTGCTACACAAAACCAGCTCTTATTCCACATGTTGAAAGAGAAAGCAGAATTAAATCCTGAGCTAGATGCTTTACTAGGTCATGCTTTACAAGGTAATTTGGATTAAATTTTAGTTAAATAAATTGCATGGTAACTTTGCTCTTTGAGTATGCTATATGCTACCTTTTTTCCCTATAGCTTGACTGAATAGATGCTATATTTACTTATGCTTTTGATAATTATTCCTGCTTTAATTTGCATGTATAAATTTTGGGGGATGTAATTATTGTCATTGCAAGAAATGATTAGCAACTTAAAAAGGCTTACTTAGCATTATTAAGCAATTAGTTTTTATGAATCAATAAGATCAACCATGCTTCTGAATTGGTTGTTTAAATTATTTAAAGTATTAACCAAGTTTCATTACTTTACATACCTAACTGCCTTAAAAAATAAATTTATAAGTGTTTGCTATGGCATCTATTCTACATATCTTATAAATGGTACATAATCTTGTTTTATATGAGAGTTCTTAACATTGGATTTGTTTTGATTGGAGTATTGCTTTTTGTTTCCTTTTTGCTGTTATTTACACAGATCTAGATAGCGTACCATTAGGTAAGTATGTTTAGCTTTCTGTGTACCCTACAGCTGCATGAATTACTAATTGTTCATGTACACTAATTGTGGTACATCTTATTTAAAAATTTTTATTGGCAGCCAGCTGGTTTTTGCATGATCTTTTATGAAATGTATCTGTGACCACAAACATACTAAGTCTTTTGTCTTTCTTACACATTTCCTGATTTTTAAGTTCTTAGATGTTTAAAGAAGTATGTTTATTTTTCTATTTTATTATTTGAACTCCAGATTTGGTTCCAGTTTCATAAGCCCCTCTTTCTTGTAGGAAAAAATGGAACATATATTCCTTTTTAATTTTTAAATCTATCTGTTAACTTGAATCTGTTGTTTTACCCTCATAAATAACTTTCTGTGTTATTTATATTTTATATATATTTGTCTTTCATATATATTTGCTAGATTCTCAGCTGTTCTTAAGTTTTACAATATTAAGCCACGTATATTTTAATATTGTAAATTGAATAAAACTATCCAAAGGATTTTATATAAACAGATTAAAACATTATTTATAATATTTTCAAGTTAGAGCTTTAGAGATCACTGAGTATTGAGATTTTTGACATTTTCCCTTGCCACTACAACAATCATGTGAACTACACCCATTCATGAGTAATATCTATACTCCTCCTAGTGGTTATATACATGAAGGATCAGGAGTATCAGTGTAATTTTATTACTTGCAATTTTCCTGAATGATTATTTTGGAGTTTTTATTAAAATTATTTCAAAATCTGATCTTAACTTTTTTTTTCTAACCACGCAGCTGTCAAAATTTTCTAATACTTATACTTGACGGAGAGGAATGTAACTGAAAGATTAAATGTAATTTCCTCTCTGGGTTATTAAAATAAACATAACCTATGAATCTGAATTTATTTTAAACGATGCAAATAAAATACATGAGCTATTTGATTTTTTTAGACGTTTACCCTGTGTGTTAAATCTCAAAATAGTATTTCCTTGAGATCAATTCCATAATACAGATATGGACAGGCTACAACTTTTATCCTGCTCAAGCTATAACAAAAACAGGTAGAAAAAGGATTGGTTATATTAAGGAATCATGTTAGGCTGCCCAAATTTCTGAATTATAACCAGAATTTTTGCTATTCCATGTGTCATTAAGCATGTTTCTTTTCCTCTTCCTCTTCCTCCTCCTTCCTCTTGTTCTTCTCCCCCTCCTCCTCCTCTGACTTTTCTTTGTTCTTCGTCATCTTAGTGGCTCAATTTATAGTAATAAGTCAATTCTTATTTAAGTCCATTATCTCTTTTAACTTGGAAGAAAAATGCGATGCCCTCTTTGATGTCCTTTTGTGCAGAAAATATTAAACTGCTATTTGATGTGCATTGTTACTTTCTCACAGCTTTCAAACAACTTTCAATTATCTGTAGCTTAAAGAAGGGTCAAAAGCAGAGAGGGGAAACACATTCAGCTGATATAACCTGTGACTCATGGCATAAATTTTCCCTAAGGCCATAATCTAGACCAGAGGTTCTTGGAAGAAAAGCACGGAAGGAGAAAAACATGGAAGTTAAATACACAGAAACTAGACAGTCATATTATATTCATTGCTTTAAAAAATATTTATTTAGTTTCAATTTATCTCAACTTTGGGCTGGGTGCTGGGATTCAAAGATAAATAAGACACAGAATCTTGCCCTCATGGACTTGATACCTTGCTGAGGGTGACAGACCATGAACAGATTATGATACATTGCAGAGAGGGCAGAGATTGAGATATGTACAGGGAATTATGGGAGCACAGAATGGGGCTACCCAACAAGAATGGAGGAGTTGATAAAGGCCTTCTGGAGGGGGTTAAATTTGAGCTGAAACATAAATGAAGAAAAAGATTTAGCCAGGCAAGAGACAAGGTGGAAAAGGGCTGGGCAGAAGAGTCACTCTGAGCAGCGAGTAAGTTAAAGGTTGGACATCTAACCAAAATATTGTATGCATGAGGACTTCAAGCAGGTTGGTGCTCTGGAGCAACAAGTATGTGGTATAGGATGATGAACATAAGGCTAGAGGGGGAGCAAGGGCCGGTACTCCATGCTAATAGGCTTGTATTGTTGTAGCCTTTGAAGAACATCTTTATTTGCCCCTTCTTTTTTCCCTACCTATGTTGGTGTTCCTAGGATCTTTCCCTATGTTCGGGGATTTGCTAGAAGACTCAGGGGGCTCAGCATATAGTTGTATTCATGGCAAAGATTCATGAGAGCAATGTAGGAAGGATACACACAAGATTGTAAAGGAAAAAGACGCAGATGGAGTCAGGAGGAATCCATGTCCAGGCTGCCTTATGCTCTCTGCCTCCCAGGAAACATCACACAGAGTGCACTTTTCCCCCTGGAATGAAAATGCAACAACATGTGTGCATAGTTTACACCCAAGGAAGTCCATTAGACACTCAGCACCTGAGGTTTTTACTGGGAACTAGTCACATAGGCATACTTTGTCTAGTATATACCAGAATTTCAGACTCCAGAAGGAAAGCAAGAGTTCTCAACATAAGCCATATTGTTTGCACAAATGTTCTAGGTGTAATGAACTTCCCTCATCAGTTAACTGATGACTAGGGATACTCTGAGAGCCAAGTTTCAGATGACAGACAGAGTCCAACCTTGCAAGAAGGCCTTTCTAAGGATAATAGTCTCTGGGCTGCTATGTTAACTCTATTCCGTACACTACGTATATATATATATGTGTATATATATATATATATGTATATGTATGTATATATATATACATATAAATATGTATATATATACACACACACATATACATACATATATACATATCTATATACCTATATAAACTTTAAAATAAAGACTTTAATAGTAACTGGTTAACTTCTAGTGATGTGAGATTATGCAGCTATGTACCAATATGGATGAACTTTAAAGCATTTCGAAGTTTTAAGTCTCTGTTTTTAGCTTTAATGCTCAGTGATGAGAAAAGAAGCTGGTGTTGGGCTGGAATTATGTTCTTAGAGTTGAGAGTAGAGCAGTGAGGTGATGGCATGTCCTGCTGCCCAGATGGCTGTAGTGCTACAGACAAAGCTCAGTCCTGAAGAGGTGTCTAATTTGATGAATGCCTGGGTGGAGGGTTGTATCCTCTGGCTAGGTTGGTTATGTCAAACTGTAATTATCTCTAAATAAGGCATATATGCATATGCAGGAACTAAGTAGTTTTTACTGAGCACTCATATGATATTTAATATACTAACTTGTTTCATCACTCCCTACAAGAAAATTACTAGTCAATCTTAGCCTGCTTTTATACATGGAAAAATATAGACTAGATTTGTCATTTCTTTGCATTTTCTATGTTATTGACTAATTCAGTCACCTTAGCACTCAATTATCCTTTCTGTGAAGCACATCCTCCAGCCTGCAAGCGTGGGCTTTGAGATACACATTGCCTTAAAGACCACCATTTTGCTTATTTCAGAAAGTAAACTCCCTTTGTGTGGGTCCTAGATGGGCTCCATTTTAGATAATGCTATCAAGTATTACTGAATTTCTATTGACGTGTCTGCTAAACAGTGAGGAAGAATGGGAGCATCTGAGAAAGGAATTAGTTGACTTATGAGCATAATCCACCTGTATGATATAAAAGTAAAAGTTAAAGGGGGATGAATGCTGTATATTTTTCATTGACATATATATAATTATTTTTAAATATTTATTTATTTATTTTCCTTATTTTTTTGGCTGCATCGGGTCTTAGTTGTGGCACATGGGATCTTTGTTGAGGCACAAGTGATCTTTTCATTACGGTGCACGGTCTGCTCGGGTTTCTCTCTAGTTACGGCGCCTGGGCTTCTCTAGTTGTGGTGTGTGGGTTTTCTCTCTCTAGTTGTGGCACACGGGCTCCAGGGCACGTGGGCTCTGTAGTTGCAGTGCGTGGGTTCCAGAGCACATGAGCTCTGTAGTTTGCGGCAGGCAGGCTCTCTTGTTGAGGCGCGCAAGCTTGGTAGTTGTGGCGCACGGGCTTAGTTGCCCTGCGGCATGTGGGATCTTAGTTCCCTGACCAGGGATGGAACCCACATCCCCTGCATTGGAAGGCGGATTCTTTACCACTGGACCACCAGGGAGGTCCCCAATGTATATATTGTTGATAATATTGCCTTTAGTTTTGTGGAATGGCTTTATAATAAAATGTATAAGTTTTGAAAACTTGCACCTGTGTTAGGGGCTCACTGACATTTTAAATAATTTACTTTCAGTGGCTGTTTTATTTACTGACTTCCTACTAGTTTTATATGTTTGCTTTTTCCTCTCTTTTTATTAGTGTGCTACAGTTGTTCTGAAATAGCAGTGGTTTGTTTGTATTTATCTACAAAACTGTTGCATGGAAACCTGTAGTTTTAGTCTTTTATGTACATGTGAATGAGCTGCATGCTGGTATGTAACTCCTGAATACCTTCACACACACACATGCTCTCTCTCTACTTGAAAACAAAAATAAAAATAAAGGAAAATATATAAGTTGGAATACTGATAAAGTACAACTATGTTCATACCTATGTGGTTTTTGAAGTTGGCTCAGTACATTAAAGGGAGCGCATGCAGCATTTACTTTAATCTTGTGTTTTACTCAGTGGTTTTTCATACATGGGATAAATGGATGGTGTGGGATAAATACATACTCTGAAAAATATATAAATAATTATACATACTCTGATAAATACATGATCTCATTTCCATCCTGTGAATGCTGTTCTTTGTTTTACCATTCAACTCATAGCTTTCCTATTTTGAACATATTTTTCTCATCCTAGGACATATAATCAAAGGAGTTTCTTAGAAATATTTTTTTACATTTCTAATTTGATTCAGTTACTAAAACCAAAGTGCCCATATTGAGAGAACTTAGGCTGATGCTTATTATAGCATAGAGATTACAGTCATCATTCAAATTGTGACATGTGGATAATACTTACATTTTGGACATTTTTTTAGAAAATGTAGAGGACAGCACTGATGAGGATGTACCTTTGAACAGCCCAGGATCAGAAGGAAGGTAAGAGAGGCTTTAGAAACTTTATAGATTTGACTTATTTCTGTAATATTTTTAATACTTTTATCCTGTGCATCAAACAATTACCATAAAACAAATAATTTTGGATTTTATGGCTAAGTGAAGAGAACTAGAAACAGTAATATGGAAGCCAAACTAAGTAATGCTTAACCATCAAAAACTTTAAAATAAAAATGCTGGGATATTTAAGGAAGGAAAATGGACTATTTTAGTTTATTTTGATTTTAAATATTGTCTTTCTGTGTTTTCTGTAGGCATATAAATTTTTTTCCATACTTGTACTCATTAGAGGACATACAGTTTTCTATAAGTTCCCTTTTAATCATGTGGTTAATTACTTATTTGCATATAGCTCACTCTCTTCAGACCTTATGAAGCTTTGTGGTGAAGTGAAACCTAAAAACAAGGTAAGGAGAATTGAAAATACCAGGTAAACATTTTTTCTGCTGTTCTTTATTGTCACTATTAATCACATAGGCCTCAGGTTTGACTCTTAATAGGTCAGCAAGTAGGCATGTTTTACCAAAGATTTCATGTGTAAGAAATTTAGTTCTTTATCATATTCCCCCTTGAAAAAAATTTTTATTGAAAAATTGCTCCTTTGTGAAACTTGTGATTTACTGTATTCTTGTACTTTTTCCACTAGATAAGATATGATTATGGAAAACAATCCTTAAAAATAATTTAGATTGACAGGAGATTTTTGAAATTTTAACATTCTAGTATGTCCTTAAGTATTCCTTATTTATTTTGTTTAACTGTGTCTTGAGGTGATTTGAATAGGCCAACTCTTAATCATCATTTTGTATTGAAAATTGGTGCTATGATGTACATTTATGAAGCTTAAAAAAATAAAGGATACATACTGTTAAATGTGTAAGAAACACATGGTATATTTCAGATTGATTGTTTGTATCATTTGATACTAGATGAATTAACTATCTTAAGATGTTTGAAAACAAAGAATTCTTGCAGTGCTTAGTAAATATTAGTTGAATGAATGGATGAAACCAGGACTCAAAAGAATAGTACTGTGCTAACGGACAGGATGGATTTAAAGCCAACAGTGGCTAGCCAGGTAATATAAATGAGTAATTTGGCTGGATGTAAGGTAATTAATAGGGGTCATTATGATTACCTGAAGTGGACATGCTCCATCTAAAGCAAATGGCCACCACTCAACTACTGCTTATTTTTGCCATGATGGAATATGGGCCTAAGGCTACCAGATCCTCAACTTTTTAAAGAGAAGCTTTAAATATGTATTTAAATGGAGAATTTCCTTATCTTTAAAATACTGGGCTAGCCAACTGAAACACATCTCCAGTCTTTATGTATGGTCCTTGAGCTACTGGCTTGGTGACATGTGGTTTGTGTTTTATTATTCTAAGTGACTAAGTAGAAGTTACCCAAACTCAAAGAAAACATTCTAGTATAGTTTGGATCCAGTCTTAAGTGGAAGAGAGAATCTCCTAAGGTAACTTGGTCTTTCAGGCCCTGTGAAAGCCAGAGAGAAATGTGAAGTGGTAGCCTGAAGGTCATCTCCTAAAAAAAACCACTGTGGTTAGGAATTCCCAAGAAAATGACTCAATTTGCAGTAGGGAGAACTGACAGGGTAAAAGGTTGGCCTGCAGGGCTTTCTGTTTCCAAAAGTTTTCTGGTAATATCTACCACTCCTTTTGAACTGCAAAGATGCCTAAAAGGATCTCATTTATTTTTCACTCATTGAAAAAGTGAAGTTGAGTATGTATTTTAAATAGGTATTTACCAGCACTATGTTAAATGTAGGGGATACAAAGTTGAATAAAACAGGTTGTCTGCCCTTTAGAGGTTTCTAATCTGGTAAACACCTTGATTATCTGTTAATACATTAGCGATAGCAGCCAACTCTAAGCATTAACAACAAGGTAGTCCCATTGGTTTTTCAGGAGTATGGAAGGGAATGCTTATGGTAAATTTAGATTCTAGGAAAATAACCTTCACCTGCCTCACCATGCTGCCAAAAGCTGGTATGGACTGGTGGTAGATATCCAGCAGGCAGATTAAACACCCAATTAAAGCATCAGGGGGGCAGGGTCATAAAAAAGGAGAAACAGATGTAAAAATTGATAGTAAAATGAAATTAAAATTTATATTAAATAAATCATCTAAGCCTGGGAAACATCAGAATTTAGTTGAATGTCCCTGCAACTATCTTTTGGTTTAATTTCTTCTTTCTTTCTTTCTTTCTTTTTTTTTTAATGATATGTTGAGGGAGCTGGCGATGAATGGCAGGATAGCACAATAATATTGCAGGCAGATTGCCTGGTTTTGAATCTGGCTTTGCCACTTACTAGCTGTGTGACTTTGGACTTTTAGCTTCTCTGTGCCTCAGTTTTCTCATTTGTGAATTGGGATAATGATAGTATATACTAATATAGTAAAGTATTTAGACCAATTTCTGGCATACAATAGAAATGTTGGCTATTATTATGGCCTCTAAAGGTCTTACCTGGCTGTAGCTCTGGCTTGCCACTATCTTACATGTTATGTTTGGCACACTTGCTAGGAAAAGACACGCTAAATGTTTTACCTATTTCAAACTAATATTAAATATCGCCTAATCATCTTCCCTGCGAAAATTTGCACATGATTGCTTTTCCTTCCATTCTCTGACTAGGCCCGAAGGAGAACCACCACTCAAATGGAATTGCTGTATGCAGATAGCAGTGAACTAGCTTCAGACACTAGTACAGGAGATGCCTCCTTGCCTGGCCCTCTTACACCTGTTGCAGAAGGGCAAGAGATTGGAATGAATACAGAGACAAGTACTTCTGCTAGGGAAAAAGAGCTCCCTCCCCCATCTGGCTTCCCTTCTAAGATAGGCAGCATGTAAGTCTGGCCCAGCTACACTAACTTCCTTTCTTTTGGCTTTCTCTTTAAAAAAAAAAAAAAAATGCATGTTGCTTATTTCTTATTTCTATTTTTAAAAATTTATGTAAATAAGATCTCTAGTTTTCAAAGTAATTTCTGTTAGGTGTTGTGTCTCCAAATTTTTGGACATTCAAAATAATTTAAATGAGATGTTCTTTGTTGAATTGCTTAGTCTTATTTCTAAGTTTTAGGGTCTTTCTTAAAGATTATAATTTTTATAAGGGCTGAGTTGTGAATTACAGACAAAATTTATTTAGAAACACTTAAACTAGATTAAAGTTATACCTATAAAACCATTATATAAAACAGAAGCTTTAAAGATTCTTAAATTTACTCTAAATTACATTATATCCTAGTTCTAAGAGCCTGGTCAAGACAGTAAACCTTTGCTGACACTTTCAAAGAAAAATACAAATATCAGTTACAAATAATACATTTTGAATTTTCCTAATTCTTTGCCTTGAAGCACATTGCATGTCTGGGATGAGTGTACACATAAAGTATAAATATTGTATTATTAAAGATTTGAAGGAGGAAATATTACCTCTCCTCTCTATGATAATTTTAGCAAAAAACATTCCATTCAAAACAAAACTTATTTAGAAATTTTTCATTATTATCTTGAGAACAAAGATTTCCCTACACAGGCCTGTGTGTGTGTGTGTGTGTGTGTGTGTGTGTGTATGTGTTTTGTTAGTTATATTAAAATTACATCAGTCATTCACTGGTAAAGATTTTTAATGGCTTTTTTCCAAACTAACTCTCACATGTGATCTAGCAAATGATCTATTGAATGAACACATCATTGCATTGGGAAATATTGCCAAAAAAATGGTTCATACTATATGACTCTGTAAATAATAAAATATAACAAACTCTCCACCCTAACTTGAACATCTGTTTCCCATAACTTTCTTCATCTTATGAAGATATTTTCACTGTCTTCCATTCAGTAAGCCCATCTGCTACCTTTAGTTCCAAAATTAGTTTTAATGACAGAACTATCTTGCATGTGCTTGAGGTGACTTATGTAATTAACTATTAGATTTGCTCTTGGAGATTGCTAACCAGTATAGCTTATGGCTTCAGTGCTTTTTTGATAAGATAACAGTAGAAAAATGCTTTTGGTGAAGGTAGTGATATAGAACTGAGAACAGATTTTAGAGACGCCTATGTGTTCAGCATTTAGTCTATCAGATGAATAGAGACTTTTGGAACTTCAAGACTAAATCTATGACCTGGAATCCAGAATTCAGGTAATACCTTCTTTTTGCCCTTTTGTTTTTCATTTTAAAAATGTATCATTTATGACAGGTTGTAGAAAATGTCTTTTAGACACTGTCTCTTCACATGATTTATTATCAAGTTTTCATAAATTAAGATGCTTGTGTAATTCTGTACAAATTTAAAAGTTGGTCATGTGCTTGGTGCAGTAACTCTTATATCCCATTACTACATGACTTCCATTGCATAAAGTAAAAGAATTTACTCAAGTGGGCCTTATGATTTAAATGATCCAGAACTTCTAAAATGTGATTTCCTCTAATTAGAAAAATCAGGCACGTGAAGTTTAATTATATTTAGTTTTCACTTTCAAATAGGAATCATTGTAAGCCCATTCTGGGGATCCTGCTTGCTAATTCCTTAGTGGTTTTTTTTCCTTATTAATAAAACTAGTCAAGGATAGCAAAAAATTCATTTTTTTTCAATTAAAATTCATTACCACTGTACACAAAAATCATAGTCTTAAATTGTTAATTACATAGCCACTATTGAACATTTAAAGTCTATAATAAAACAAAAATATTTTTAGTACTAAAATAGATATAGCTAACTAATACTTAAATACTAGTTAAGTAAAATGTAGTTTTTTGTGATTACCTGTAGTATTCTTTTGTGACTGTGTAAATATTAATTCATTAAATCTTTGTTTCTCATATTCTGATATTCTAATTTTTGTTCTTGCAAAACTATAAAGACAATTTTTCTTCAACTGAAGCAATTCTAATCAAACTTAAACACTTAATGTTTAAAATTAAAAAATTATTTTAGCTATTTGGCAGTATAGCATTGATGTTTACATTCAAAGATAATGGGCATGTATGTATTTGACAAAATTGCCAATTTAAAAATTAAATATATAGTTATCAAACTCCCATTAATTAAAAATAACTCATGTGATATTTTCCTGTCCTAGTTCTAATTTCCAAATAATCTTTCTCAAGTTCCAGTTATTAATCTATTAAAAATTTAGGTTGACTATCTGCCAAAGTTATATGTATATATTTAAAATAAGATGATTACAGAACCTTTCTCTCTCTTAGTTCCAGACAGTCATCTTTATCAGAAAAAAAGCTACCAGAGCCTTCCCCTGTAACAAGGAGAAAGGCATATGAGAAAGGGGAAAAATCAAAGGCCAAGGAACAAAAACAGTAAGTTACCCATGCTTTTTATCTACTAGATTGTATAAAATGTCTGATGCACTTAGATGCTAAAGCACAATAGTGAAATTATTTTCCATATTCAGACTGACTCTGGGATTGTGACTGATTTGACTAATCAAGACAATCAAGTCCGCTGTTGGCTTGTATAAGTAGTCTAACTTTCTTGGTAACACATACCTATAAATAAATTTGAGCACTTGTCCCCATTCATACAGTCTGATTTATTTTTCAATTATTTGTGCATATCATTTTGGAGTTAATATACATTTGAGGAGAGGTTTATTAAAACTACAATTCAAATAGTCTTCTAGAAAGTTTTGAAATTAATTTTGACTGTCATCTGATAAAACTGACTTTGATTTCACCTCTTTAAAGTGGTTAACAAAAATCTAGTTTTAGAAGATGTGTGACTTGTGCCATTTTCTTGCTGTTCTTTTATGTTTAAATTGGCATTATCTTTAATTGTTTTTTTTTGTTGAAATATTTTAAAAGCTATTTGTGTGTTTTGTGAGGGTTAGTTTGCTTAATAGTACACAATATAATCTGATGGTCCACTTACGTGGGCATTTGTATATTACAACACCACAACACACAGAAAGTTAAAAATGGGTTAGAGCCACTGTCACCTTTCTACCCTGTGGCACACTGAGATCTCCCTCAGGTCACCTAAGGAGCTGCATATGGCAGGTAGATCTCTGACATGCTCTTGAGTAGGAGTATCAATACTAATCTATATTTAAGTATTGATAAAGCCAATTTCTTTAACATAAAAATAATTATGAAAGAAGTTTTCATATATTTTCTGTACCCAAGTGGATGATCCTATACCATCCTCCTCCCTTGTACCAACATGCACACTCTCTACTTTGACCACTGGTTTAGCTGAGGTGAATGTCATGGAAGTTGCTCTTCTAATCATCCTTGTTTCCTGTATTTAAAGATGTAATTTACCTGTTTCTACTGAATGGAATGTCTTAAGAATAAGCAGGAGGTAGGGGATGGAGCAAATAAGTAATTTAAAAATAAATGAATGAATCAATTGAATAGGCAAATTCCTCTTAAACTCTCAGGGTCTGTTTCCTCATCTGTAAGGTGAACAACTTGCTCTCAACTCTAAAATTGTATAATTTTAAATTTGGCTTGCTTTATTTATACTGACTTTAGATTTTAGCAGACAGAACTTTTTCTTTAGTGCCATCTTGTGGCCAGTGTAACAAGATTCAGTGGAAAAAATTTTTAATTAAATTGTTCAGAGTGCATTTTATCTTATAAAAAGGAACAGAGGAAGAAAGGAAGCAAGGAAGGAATTCTATAATGAAAAGCTTTTTTAAAAAAGCCTGTTTCTTACAACATTTCTAACAAATCAAAGCCAATTAAAGCCACCTATTTAATGTTCTTTTTTTCTTGTAGCTCAGATTCTGGAACCTCAGAGGCTAGTCTTTCACCTCCTTCTTCCCCACCAAGCCGGCCCCGTAATGAACTGAATGTTTTTAATCGTCTTACTGTTTCTCAGGGAAACACATCAGTTCAGCAGGATAAGTAAGTCATTATGTAAAAGAGCCCCAATTATTCATTATAATATTCTGAACCTTTCAATACAGTCTGTAGAAAACATTTAGCCTTCTCTCTGTGTGGGAGATGGAGTCTGACTTGTGAACTCTTGCCATATTTCATGTGTTTTTCCAATGGGAAATGAACCATATAGACAAAATTAGAGAAATTAATTTTCCTGCTGAACATTATTCCCTGCTGTAGATTTGCATTGCTATACTAAGCACTTGTCTTATCTTTTCTTTTACAAGTAAATTGGGATTGAAAAATCTTTGAGACCACTTGAAGTTAAATTTCTTGGGATTTTTCAGCTCATTGAGCCTATAAAAGCCTCTAATCCAGATAGCCTGCATTGAAAAGAGGCAAATTATTTTACCTTCGGTGGATATAACAGCTTACAAAAGCATTGCCATATGTGTAACATGTTGTTATCATTTGGTTGTTCTACAAATCCACCACAAAACTTGAGTAATTGTATTCTTGGGATAAAAGAGTACCTTTATGGGTGGAGGGGGTAGAACTCAGGGTGGGTTGTTGGGGAAGAGAAGTTGGAGGGGTATGGAAAATATAATTTTCATTAAATTTGAAGTGAAAAAATATTCCCACACTGAGCCAGAATCTCTCTTGCAAGAATTTCATACTAACAGTGTTGCCATAAGGTGTTTATTAACTCTGACTTGTCTGCTTTGATTTTGAATGATAGCATTTTGGATAGTATATGTACTTGATATTCAGTATCCCACACCAGTTCTTTGTTTTCTACGCTATAATCTCCCTGTATATATCAACGATTTCTGAAATTTACAGGGTATTGTTTAAGATCTGTCTGGCATGTTTAGATCATGCCAAATGGCTCTATAGACTTAGAGAGACACACCATCATTTTGAAAGATTCTTTAATCTACTTAATTTATGGATAACATTTTTGATTAGATTTTAATATAGTTTAATCAGATGACATGTCCTTTCAAATGATCTAGATAGGTATTTTTTTTTAATATTTTAAAAAAATATATTTAAAAAAAGACTCTTGAACATTGTTAAATCATACCTCTCATTTAATTGAGAAAGAGTAGAAGAACATTAAGAATGTCTTTAGGAAGTCCATTTTCACTAGCGATGATGAAGAATTACTAAATTTTGTCTCCCTTGCATTCACAGTCATAATATTTTTCTGTTGGTCTTTTGATAATCTTGACAATCTAATTATAGTTCCATATTTTTTACTGAAATAGTTTATGAGCTATCTACCAATCATTTGACTCTGTTGTAGTCTCTATAAACTAAAACTTAGAATAACTGACTACACTTTCAAAAAACTCACCTACCTTTTTAATGACTTTCTTTGGTCTCCTTTTTGAGTCTAGCATATTTCACCAGCTAGAAGTAGGTCCCACACATTGTTTCTGATTACATATATGCCAGCACTCACTCTATCCTCATTCTTCCCAAGGATATTATATAACAATACAAGCTAAATAGATTTTCATGATAACCAGACTTATTGTCAGTCCTGGAGGTTTCAGGTTAAGGCTGACAGGAGTGGCTCACCTGTTTTTAAAATCCCAGTAAAACCTCCCAACTATTACTGAGGGACTGCCTAATCAGAAGAACTCCATGTTTTTGAGATGAATTAAAATCAAAGGTTATTAAATTTTGAATGACTTGCTTTCCATGCAAACATATAATGTATTTGTGAAACTTCCACATGAGAGTCTAAATCTAAAGTAATTATCAAGAGGAATAAAGTTCATTAATGACTACTGAAACCGAAAACTTTTTCTAGTACTAGTCAAATTAAATAGAGTCTTGAAGTGATGTATTTCACTTGCTTGATGTTGTTCCTTTTCAGGGCCTACATTTTAGAAAGTGAGGATAGCTGGGTTCTGTGGATCAGTAATAGAAAGTTTTTCCCCCCAAATCTTGGTAGAAAACATAAGCACAAAATTTTAACTAATTTAGCTGTCACTGAATTTGCTGATATTCAGTGCAAATAGAAAAGCAGGGCACTGTAAAGGAAATGTTTGCTGTATTTCTGTTATTCATACTGTTGAATCAGTTCAATCTCAGTGTCTTTACCTGTTGACATCTGTATTCTTTTTCCTCATAATTCTAACTCTTTCACTGTAGGTCTGATGAAAGTGATTCCTCTCTGTCGGAGGTACACAGGTACTTTCTTTCTTTCCTACGTTCTGGCATTTCAGTGATGTTCTAAAATGCCTTCCTAGAAACTTTAAACAAATCTCATTTTTGTTGCATTCATAACTTATAAACCATATAAATACACTGATGTTTTTAAACATTAATTTTAATATATTTTTGTGATCATACCTTTCAAAGTAGTGGTAAACTTTTTTATATAATAGCATAAAAATTTGTGCTATTTATATTCTGTCTATAATCTAAAACTTTTCTTTAAAGAAATTAAGTTCTATGAAAATTAATGTAAAGGTTTGCTCCTCAATGGTTTTTGCCACCTCAAGGCATGGGAAGTGAATAAGGTATTTTTTCATGTTGATTTATCGATTTTAAATAAAAAGTTTATGGCAGGCTTTGTGATTTTAAAAAAAGGTATACTAGGGAAAAAAAGGACACTATGGTACCTAAAATATAGAAAGATATAGAAAGTAAAAGAATTTTAAAAGCATAATAAATAGTTTTAACTGGTAGATGCTGTTTTTCAAATAACAATGTTGCATTTTTTCATGTTTATGGGTTTTTTGGACCCCTAATTTCTCTTTTTTCCTTTCATTTCCTCTTCCCACTAATCAGTTTGTCTCCTCTCTCTTTGCACTTCTTTCCCATGTTTTATGGCCATTTTCCTGATCATCAGTAGATCCTCCAGAAGGTAGGCAGGGGAAGGGAGAGGAAATTAATCTTATTCACAGTATTACAAGACTTTACTGGTTTTGCATGGATCAGAAATAAGCATTTTTTCCCTTCACATCAGATCTGTTGTATAAGTTTGCAATATTTAACCTTAACTTAAACTATTTTAAAGTTGATTTATATACTTCAGAATGTGGATAGATTAATTTTAATAGAGAAAGAAATACCAGGGATTTATGTTTCCAATTTCTGTACTTTTTCTATTATCTTTTGTATAAGGTAATCTCTATGAAATATTAACTCTAACATTCTGAATATTTGAGAGTATCTCAGTATCTAATAAATATGATGCTATATTTAATGTTGAAATTATTTTTCTTCAGAAGTCTGAATGAATAAAACACATAAGAATGAAAAAGAGACATCCTGGTCTCTAGGGCTATGCCATACATAAGTTACTGGAGGCAAATATTCACTTTTGTAATATTACAACCTTTGACATGACAGAATTGTGTTGCACATTATATCATCAGGAAACGTTAATAGATTCTTAGGATAAAGATAGTAATCTGAAGGAAGGAACTCATTTGGAGACATAGTGCTAAATAACCAAGGGTACTGTTTAGCTTTTTTCTTAGGATGATTTGTGTCATTAAATGCAGATCAAAACAGCTCTTAGGTTATTAACATTAATTCTTTTCTTTATAATCAGCTTGTTAGAATATACATACATATATATTTAATGTTTTAGAAGAGCAGCAATTGACTATGCATTAGATCATAACTTTTCAACATTTGAAGCAATAGTTATAATTTAATGGCTTCAGTTCATAGCTATAAACCCCACATAATATTGATAGGATTTCAAAATGGCAGTTTTAGGCTTTTGAGGAGGTTTTGCTACCATTTCAGTTTTAATCTGGTTAAGTTCTTAGATTGGTAATCTAACAAGTTACTGAGCATTAATTTCAAGAATCTCAAATTGATGTGTGAATGCAAATATTACTTTTTATTTTGTAATTATACACCCATGTGGTAACAATTCCTGGTCTTATTTCTGGTAATGGGGAACTCCCTTCACTTTTTGAAATCATTATAACTAAATCCCAAAAATAAAGTTTTTCTTTTTAAATCCTAAGCCTAATTTACCTCCTTTAAATTTTTATTCATTGGTCTGTCATCAACCCTCTTGAGCTATGCTAGATTTAATCCAGTATACCTTTTTTGTGTGTATGTGCCAGCTCTTTAAATATTCAGCTATTTAACTGTGCTTTTGTATGCTCTCTCCAATGAAGGTTCTCTTATCAGCTCAATAGTTTTAGATTCATCTGTTCCTAATGTGATATTGTCTGCAGATCCTTCTTTCTGCTTCCACTGTTTTGGAAAATCTCTGATTTTTCAAAGCTGTTTTTAAAATGTGGCATCTGGAACTCAGCCTCATTCCAGATGTGGCCTTGGCAGAATATAGTAGCTCTATTGCTTTCTTTCTCCTGAAATACTTACTTCTATTGCACAAGTCATTGAAAGTGTTGGTAGAGGAATCATAAATTGTTGATCCATTGATCTTGTATTCAATAAACAAATTTCTTTAGCTTTTAAAATCTAATTAAGCCCCTTTCCTACTTGGAGCATTCTGTTCTATCTTCAACATAAATTTTATGTTTAAATTTTATCCAATGAATATTTTAGTGCTAAGTACATACTTAAATGGATTTTTTTGGGTAATTTTTCTAGACAATACAGCTCTTTAAAATATCAATTAAATAAACATGCCATATCTGTCTTGAGTTCTGGGGAAAGACTGACTAGATATTGAAGACCTTTTTTCCAGACTGAGAGGAACATTGACTCTTTAGGGGTGACTCTTCAGCCACTGATGGAACTACCTTACTACAACAGTTTCATACTTACCCAACATGTCCATAGGGATATCATTTGAAAAGCTTTTTGTATGGACCTTATTGGAATCAACATATATTGTGAATATGACATTCCCCTAATCTCCTGCCTATTAATTCTACAAGGAACTTCCCCTGTGAGATGTTATCTCTTACTGATGAGCATTTAAGTGTTTGTAATTATTTGTTTAATATTTTCCTCTGTGAGACTCAACAAGAAGTTTTACTCATCTGTAATTTCTGAAATCCACTTTTTTTTCTCCTTTCTGGAAAATTGGGTCTACATGTTTTATCCCCTTTATTGATCCTCTTAGTATACCAACAATGATTTTTGTCTCTGCAATGGTATATACTTTCACAACCCTGTGATCTAATGATGTAAAAACAGACATACTTGAACTCACTGAATAAGTCTTCATTGTCAGATCTAATGTATCTTGGGCTTACATTTCTTCTTAATTATTTCTGTCCCTTGCATCTTAAAGGTTGTTCTCATTCATCAGGAAGATGGAAACAGACAGCTTTGTTTTATTCCTGAATCTGTCCTAACATTATGCCATCTGTCTTATATAATGGACATATTTCAACATAATTTTTCTTCCTGCTCTGAGCAAAGATACATCCAACTTATATATTTATCATTTCTTAATTCACTCTCATTTTTAGTCTTCCCAATACAATTATTTCAGTTCAGATCCTGTCTTAACCTCCTTTGGGATAGGGACAGTGTTTTGATAAATTTTATATTTTCACAGTTCATAGTCCAGTGGCATAAAGCAGGAATTCCAGAAATATTAAAATTATGAGAAGTCTCCCTAAAGAGCATCACTATTCTTTTAAAATCTTACTCTTTTTTAAAAATCTTCTTTGAGATGGTGAGAGTTTTAAAAGTTTTTGTTATTTTTGAGCCATTCTCCCTTTAGAATTTCTGGCTATGCAATCATTCTTGTATTTATTCAAATTTGTTTGAAATTTGCTTCCTTAGTATTTTAGGTGGTATGTATTATACTTTCTTTAGAATGTCTTTTTTTTTTTTTAAAGGTGTTCTTTTTTTTAAAAATTTATTTATTTATTATATTTATTTTTGGCTGTGTTGGGTCTTCATTTCTGTGTGAGGGTTTTCTCCAGTTGCGGAGAGCGGGGGCCACTCTTCATCGCGGTGCGCGGGCCTGTCAGTGTCGCGGCCTCTCCCGTTGCGGAGCACAGGCTCCAGACGCGCAGGCTCAGTAGCTGTAGCTCACGGGCTTAGTTGCTCCGCGGTGTGTGGGATCTTCCCAGACCAGGACTCGAACCCGTGTCCCCTGCATTGGCAGGCAGATTCTTAACCACTGCGCCACCAGGGAAGCCCTAGAATGTCTTTTTTGACATAGAGTCGCATTCCAGGCTGATAGTCACATCTTCCAGTTATCCATCATTTATGCTTTCTCATTTTTCATAATTCACTATATTTGAACAGCTCCCAATATTACTTCATTAAATTTTGAAGAGATGAAATTGTTAATAAGAAAATCCAGTTTATCATGACTTTGCTCTTTGCAGAATGCACCTGCTAGTTGATGCCAAATTAGTTGATGCACTCCATCACTACTATTATAATTTCACACTTTGTCTCTGTCCTTTTGCTTAAAAAAGAGACAAGGGAGCAATCTGGATTTTATTACAGTACTAATTATTTAGAAAGACTTCTTAAAGCCAGAGAAAAAAATTAAAAGTAGTTTCATGATATAGCTACTAAAGTAAATCTTATTTTTTTCCCCCACCTCAGGGGCATAATCAACCCATTTCCAGCTTCGAAAGGAATCAGAGCTTCTCCACTTCAGTGTATTCACATAGCTGAAGGGCATACAAAAGCTGTGCTCTGTGTGGATTCTACTGATGATCTTCTCTTCACTGGATCAAAAGGTGCTAGTAGTTGTGCCATGTGGATATTTAACATATTTTTTTTTAAATGATTACATTTTAACAGGTTTTTAAAAATGTCAGACTGCTTAAGACACATAAGAACCTGAGAGATAATCTCATTCAACTCCTGAATTATATAAAATATAAAATCATTGCATAGTTGGGAAGATAGTAAAACTTGTGTTGATGTTATGTGAATAGAATGGTGAGGGAATACATCTCCTTTTGGTAATTGAGCACCTAATACATGCAAAGCCCTGAGCTTAGTAATGCAGGCTATATAAAAATCTACAAAAGGCCATTACAGTGTACAGTGTGGTAAAGAGAATAAGATGGGTAGCAACCACCATTCCTTGAGCACTTACTCTATGTCAGAGACTATGCAAATTTTATCTCATTTAATTCTCACAATAACCCCAATGAAATACATGTTGCATCCTAATTTTACAGATAAAGAAGCTGAAGATTCAAGAAATTAAATAATTTTCCCAGATAAACTTAACTAGTAAGTGAAAGAGCCAGGATTAGAAACCTAGGTCTACTCATCTCCAAACCTGCACTCTTAACCCCTTTGGTGCAATTGTAGGCAAATAGAAATTAACTGTAAACGATTTGAAGAGTTATAGACAAAGAGTTTCAGGGTTTCAGAAAAGGGAGAGGTTATGCTAAATTGTGAAAAACACGGAAGGCTTTGATAAGGAGGCATTTAGGATGAACCTTACAGGATTGTTTGGATTTGACAGGTAAGAATTGGCAACCAAGATTAGAGAACAGTGTAAGCAGAGACTTGGAGGTAGAAGTGGGTTTGGAAACTGAATTCAGTTGGATTGAAAAGTAGAGTATATGTAGGGGCAGTGGTGGACAGTGAGGTTAGAAAAGTGAGAAGGAAGCATGTACAGGAATTTGGGAAGCTAGTCAAAGCTTTTTAGCATTTAGGGATGTTACAAAGTGAGGGGAAAGTCTAGCTAGAACTTGTGAATTGTGAATAATGGCAAGTAATTCCCCAATTTAAAAAATTTGCTCTGTAAAAGCATTTTCTAATGATTCAAATTAAATTTATTAGTCCAGGATAATTAGATATTTAGCATGTCAAAAAAATAGAATAGTTTTATGATTATGTTTTTGGGTCAAAAATGAAATCAATCAGTGACCCCTGGAAAAGAAAGGTGTGTGTATTCCCACGTGTGGAGTGTGGTGAGTACGTAAAAGAGTGATCAAAGCAAAATGTCTCAAAGAGGCTGATTTGGGATTGCCATTTTAAATTCAGGAGCAATTTGAAACAAGATTCTCTTAATATGTCTATTTCAAAATTTTGTATAATTATTTTTTAATACCACATAATGCATACACCAGATATCCTGGCTTTCATCGAATCCTTTATACCTACTTTGCCTTTGAACCTGCTGCAAAGTGTCAAGGATAGAGTTAGGATGCCTGCTGCAAGTTAATTAAATAATTACTGTTTTCTTATCTCATTTTTTTCCTCATAGAAGAGAAATTGTTATTGTTAAGAGAATCTAATTTAGCTCATATTGACAGTATTTCCTCTTTTTTATTTGTTTGTTTTTAGATCGTACTTGTAAAGTATGGAATCTGGTGACTGGGCAGGAAATAATGTCACTGGGAGGTCATCCCAACAATGTAGTATCTGTAAAATACTGTAATTATACAAGTTTGGTCTTCACTGTGTCAACATCTTATATTAAGGTGTGGGATATCAGAGATTCAGCAAAGTGCATTCGAACGCTAACGTAAGTAACTTAAAGACAAACAGCATAAAGGGCAAATAGTTCTTGTTTACAAAATGTAAGAAAAGATAGGCCTATTTATGCATTTTTGTTTATTTATACCTATCCACTTGCAAAGAATATGAAAGTGTTTATAATAAGAACACAGATAAAATAAGGTGAAAAAAAAACTATTGAGAAAATAAAATACAATAGCTCAATATTAAACAGGAAAGGAAAAGTCATATTTGATCTGTGACTAAATACACATTTCATATTTCCTCCCTCCCAAATAACTAAGGAATTAAATTTTCATAGTATTCATTAATTGATGTAGTTAAATGATTTACATTACTTGCTTCAGATGAGTACCACTCCTTGGAAAATGGCTGAAATCACCATTATAGACTGTTAAGAAGTACTTGTAAAATTTAATTAGCATGTATTGAATAATACATGCTAATTAATTGAAGAGTTTTCTTAAGACTTACACTGCTTTGGTGCTAGCCTATATTTCATAACTGTAGGTTATGTTGGATAATTGGAGGATGAATTTGTTTTCTACGTCTGTTATCATATATGTGTGTCTTTAAAATATAGAGCAAATAGTGATTCTTTTTGCTGTAAGATTGATGAACTGTTTTACATAATTAAAATTAAGGTGAACTCTGTTGGTTTAAATAAGAGAAGGGAGCATAGGAATGGTTAATTTTTACTAATTTGTAGAGTGAGGATTATTAACATTTAAGTGCTATTTTATATTTTGAGAATTACTAATTATTTACTGTACTGAATACAGGTCTCTTGTGGAAAATTTTGTAGGAAAAAACCACTGTATCTTATGTTAGAAATTTACCAATCCAGTTGACTCATTAAAATCAAATTTGAAAAGATTGATTATAACTTGGTGTTTTAGAATTTTGCTAATAAAATGTTTCAGAATTTTAAAATATACTTACCATTTAGAATTTAGCTGAGGAAATAGAAATAAATCATATTTAAGTCTTTCACATATAGTAAATAATCCTTATATGATTGGGTTAAAATAAACAAAAACTGAAAACAAAAAGTCCTTAATGTCTTTAATTCATAAGGGCAAATCTTATATATGAAAGGAATACTGGTAGGCTTGTTCCTCAGGGAACTTCTGGAAGCTGCAGGAAAATGAACTAATTTTGTGACACTGTATCATTTGTTGAGTTTTTTTGTCTTTGTCATCTAATCTTTTCTGACTCATATTTAAGTCATCCCTAACAGGGCCCAATTAAGAGTTTTAAGCCATGTCATCTTGTTTTCTTCATTCATTTATTCATTTAACTATCAAAATGTTTATTTATTAGTGTGTATGAGGTGCTGTGCTAGGCACAGTGCATACAGTCACCAAAGAACACAGATCTTCCTGTTGTCTACAGCCAGTTTCCTAGGAATTTAAGGAATTCTAAGACTAACTCTTGTCCAGAAATGTGACTTATTTTGCTTTACTTTGTCTCTGTTAAGGTCTTCAGGTCAAGTTACTCTTGGAGATGCTTGTTCTGCCACCACCAGCCGGACAGTTGCTATTCCTTCTGGGGAAAACCAAATCAATCAAATTGCACTGAACCCAACTGGCACCTTCCTCTATGCAGCTTCTGGAAATGCTGTCAGAATGTGGGATCTTAAAAGGTAGAATTTTAAAGAAAATGTAGTTCCTGTATATGGCAAATGCAGTTTTCACACATTAATAACATTAGTGTGCGTGAAATCTAATTTGTGTAACCCCAGAAGTTAATATAAAAACCTAGACTTTTCTGTTTGATTCAGCACCTCTGAATGTCTATGTCCTCGTTAGCAAACTCACAATTTTCCTTTCTTTTAATCTCCATTGCTGGGAAAAAATTATATGAAGGAAAATAGCCTTTCTTAATATTTGTCTATAAGTTGTGTTGTTTACCAGGAAGAGAACAAGATTTCTGGTAAACAGAAATCTTTGAAAGAATTATTTTTTGTAACATCACTTATGCATCATTATCTCAAAATGTTCAGTTTACAAACCATATAACTTTAAGTGTAAATCTTCACGGGAGATTTATAAACATAGAATTATATATATATATACACATATATATGATGAAGTATTAAGAAGATGAAGTGAATACAAAGAGAAAACTGATAAATTGAAATGTAAGGCATTACATCTTTGACTTGATTTTTTTATTTGCCGTGAAGTATGAGCTTTTATCCTTCATTTGAGTGTTTATTTTAGCTTCTTTTCTAGTTCTTAAAATTTTGGCAGCAAGGGAATATTTATTTATTAGTTAACATGTTTATTCAATATCAATTATGGCAGGCACTATACCAACACTTGTGGTAGGTACTGGGGATAAAGACTGAGCAAGACAAATTTGGTGTCCATCTTCTTAGAACTCATCTTGTAATGGAGGATAAAGGCCATTAAAAGGCAATTAGAAGGGCTTCCCTGGTGGCGTAGTGGTTGAGAATCTGCCTGCCAGTGCAGGGGACACGGGTTCGAGCCCTGGTCTGGGAAGATCCCACATGCCGTGGAGCAACTAAGCCCGTGAGCCACAACTACCGAGCCTGCGCATCTGGATCCTGTGCTCTGCAACAGGAGAGGCCTACACACCGCGGTGAAGAGTGGCCCCCACTCGCCGCAACTAGAGAAAGCCCTTGCACAGAAACGAAGACCCAACGCAGCCAAAAGTAAATAAATTTATTTTAAAAAAAAATCTTGTAATTGCCTTTTTTTTAATATAAATTTATTTATTTATTTATTTATTTATTTATTTATGGCTGCATTGGGTCTTCGTTTCTGTGCGAGGGCTTTCTCTAGTTGCAGCGAGCGGGGGCCACTCTTCACTGCGGTGCGTGGGCCTTTCCCGTTGCGGAGCACAGGATCCAGACGCGCAGGCTTGGTAGTTGTGGCTCACGGGCTTAGTTGCTCCGCGGCATGTGGGATCTTCCCAGACCAGGGCTCGAACCCGTGTCCCCTGCACTGGCAGGCAGATTCTCAACCACTGCGCCACCAGGGAAGCCCGGCAATTACAAGATTTTGAGTAAAGTTTGTAATTCAGGTAATATAGGTAATTCAGGTAATAATCCCATCTAGAAGGTCTTTGTCAGTAGTAAAACAAAGGGAAATTTATTTTAGAAATTCTGAGGAAAACTGGTTATAACTTGTAACATTTTAACGCATGACTGAGAAAGTATTATAAGCATAATTTATAGATAAATAAATGAGAGAGAAAGAGAAAGAAGAAACACAGTCCTGAGTACTGTTTTAGAAATAAAAAGTAGAAAATTGAAAACAGTGCTTGTTTAAGAAAATTAGGAATGAGATGAGGACTGGGTTTATTCTTGAAGATATTAAACTTGATTTGTAGTTGTAGTACCATGAAGGAAGATACTCAAAGCCATGACATGAGGCAGAAAAGATATCAGCTTTTGAAAATCTTTACTTTCTTTTCTGCTGAAAAGTTAGATCCTTTTTCAAGTTGCTTGATTTCAGCAACATGATTAAATACAGATTCATCTTAACAAAGTAACTAAGAAAAGAGTTACAAGAAATAATAATATTCTAGAAGACAAATACATCTCTGTATTCCAGCAGCTTGATTTGAGGTAGGACTATGAAACAAAGGTTCATTGTCACCCCCTGACAATGGGCATCACATGTTTTTTCTACCAGTCAGATATATTCCTGGTCATTTTCATGTCTTTGTAATAACTGATGAAATGGACTACCTATTTTCTGACATACATGTATATACACATATGTGTGCATACATGTATGTGTATATGTGTATATATGATGGGTGTACATATATGTGTATGTGTATATGTGAGAATATATGTTAGTGTAGTAAAATAATCTTACTTTCTTCATATTGTTATTTTCTAGTTATATCAGTGACATAGTTGTTTTAATCAAATTTCAAATTGGCCCTAATAACATCAATCATATGTCTATAACATGTTGAGACATTTAACAGATTAAGGTTTACCTGGACTTAGGTTAGAGTTAAAATTAGCCTTTAGCAAGTTTTTGGAGTTTTGATTTTTTTTTTTTACTACCTGAATGATATTAGTTGCCTTGGAATAACTTATTTAGGACTCCTCACACTTCGATCAGAGAATTGATTAGTTTGGCCATTATTTTTACTCTTAATTTGAACAGAGTTGCATAGAGGTGGAGTTAAATCAAAAAGAACAGTTTTAGCAAAGACTGTTGATTATTTTTGCTGAGGCTTAGGCTCAGCATGCTAAGAAATATTTTCAAACATAATTATTTTTCTTTCTTTTTAAAGGTTTCAGTCCACAGGAAAGTTAACGGGACACCTAGGCCCTGTTATGTGTCTTACTGTAGATCAGATTTCTAGTGGACAAGATTTAATCATCACTGGCTCCAAGGATCATTATATCAAAGTGTGTATAATAAAGTTGTTTAATTACATTCTCCTATTAAATGATAGATTTGAAGTATTGAGATGCACCTGGGACCTTTTTCTCTTAATCAGTTTTCTTTTTTCTCATTTCTAACCTTTGCTTTTTCTTCCTGATCTTTTCCTCACTCGGTTCCTGGTTGTGTTGTCTTATTATTTAAATATGTATTCTCACTTTTCATAGAAGATAGGTTGGGAGGGATTTAAAAAATTTTTTTGGCTCAGTCATCCAACTAATGCTTAAGTCTCATCATCACCACCTTTAATGCTGAACATGTTATGGTCTTCATATTTTATGCAAGTAGCAGATAAGATGAGGAGAGAAGCATAGTTTGATTCTGGAGATGTTAAATTTGAGATGCTAATAGAGGACCTTCTCATGTAGTCCAGTAGGCCATTTGAAAGGCAAGTCCAGAGCTCAAGATAAGTTATGACTAGACATGTATGTTTCAGAGCTGTTCAAACAGAAGCAGATGGTTAAGGAGTTAGAGTAGTTGACACGGCCAAAGGAGAGGGGTTGATATGACTCAGCCTTGGGGAATCCTATAAGAACCAACGGGAATAAAAAGAGGAAACAGTAATAAAGAGAGATAGGAAGAGTATAAGTACTCTTTTTTAGAAACTTTGATTAAGAGATGAGAAATCGGTTAGTGACTTGACAATAGAATGGTTAAGGTGAGAGGATTTTATATTTGGTAGACTTGAGCATGTTTATATGCTCAGGAAATGGGCTCAGTGGAGAGGGAAAGGGTGAAGAGTGAAGTGGTAGCAATTGGTGAATCAGATCAAAGATGTGAACCTTGGGAAAAAGTAGGTACACTTTAGCATCTGAAAAGAAGGGAAGGGTAAGAGAATGTTTGAGAATAAAAGGAAACTTTTGTAACTGGGAGGATGGTCCAGAAAGTTTATTTTTGGTCATACTAACCTTTTTAGGAAATCACAAGTTCAACAGTTAAGAGAGATGAGAGCAACCGAGGGGAGTGAAAGGTTTTGAATAGCAGCTTTGGAGAATTTGAGATGACCACCAAGATTGCAGAGCTACCTAATAGTGTTTAAATAACAATCATATCATTTATTTGAATTTCAACTGGATTGATATGTAGCATTTTTATTATTTAACGTATCATTTGTACACTCACACATGAGAAAACTGGTTGCCTTTCTTAAGAGCTTACAGTCTTGTAAACATGTGACATGTAAACAAAAGTAGTGTGAAGATAAGGCTCAGGTTCATCCTGAGTCATTCATAGCAGGTTATTTTAGTTAACTTAGTAAAATAAAACAAATCATATCTGGTTAATATATGTGTGTGTGTTTCTATGAATGAACACATATAGGTGCTTATTTGTAAGTTAAATAGGATGACTGCTTCCTTTCTGCTTTTATTTAGATGTTTGATGTAACTGAAGGGGCTCTTGGAGCTGTGAGTCCCACCCACAATTTTGAGCCCCCTCATTATGATGGCATTGAAGCATTAACCATACAAGGGGATAACCTATTTAGTGGTTCCAGAGATAATGGAATCAAGAAATGGGATTTAGCTCAAAAAGACCTTCTACAGGTAATGCAAAACCTTTTCATGGGATGGAGTGGGTATTTCAAAGTCATCAGTATTCTATATAAGAACGCGAAGAGCCTCTATTTAGATTTTCATAGTTTAGGGTTGGTATCAAACAGGGCTTCCTCTTAAAAAGTGTTTCATCATCAGCCACCAGAGTTACTAATTATGAAAAGGGCAACATTCAACATTTAATGATATCTCCTAAATAAAAGAGGAATAGATAAGAGTTGGAAGATCTGGGATTGCCCATGCTTGTGTTTACTAAATGAAATCAGTCTTGGAGTAAAGCAGTCAGTTTCTCATTTTGTTTTTGTTTTTTTGTTTTATGTACACATATTCCAAAGAGTACCAAGTTTCACTAAGGTCAAAGCAGTCTAAATGATTCCTCATCTCATTTTCATACATTCAACAGTGGTGGTGCTCTCATTTCCTATAGAATGATAGTTGGATTGAAGTGTTCTGTCAATACAATCAAACATTGGTGGCTTTTCCTAATTCCCAGAGGAAGAAATTAGTTAACAGATAAAATTGTACTCAATTTCAGGCTTTTCCTTATAAATGTATGCATGTGTATGTATTGCAATTACTCCTACTTTCCTGCTTAAAACCAGATGAAAACAAAATGAACAAGTAGCATGAATGTTAATAGAAAAAACCTGGCAACAGATGCATATATTGCACTCAAAAGCTTTTCTTTTATAGATATACATTCTTGGATGTGACTTTTATGTTATGTATATAAATATATTTATGCATAAAATATGGTGTATAGTCTGAGCTTATAATTATTGTTTACTCATTGTGAAATATATAGGTTAGCTCCAGCCTTCAACAAAAACATTTAGGCCTCTATGTTCTCTTCCAAAATTTAAGGCAGTAATTTTATGAGACAGTCCTTATAGTCTACACACCAGGTTGTAGTTTTCAAACTAGTTGCATGAAATACATTTTGGAGAAAGGTAAGATAGTTACTCCTTTGAAGAGAAAGTGATGTTTGAAAAATCCTGTATATTTTCCAGGTTTTTTAGATTCTATAGATTTGTTTTTTTTAACATTCTAGGCCTTTAATACTGATAACACTGATGATAACTAGTGAGGCAAATTTAGGAGCAAATTACAGATTTATTTCTTTAAATCATGAAGAGTGACTTCACAGAAAATGTTTTTTATGGTTTCCAGGCCAGTTCAGTGTTCCAAATATTGAATTTTGTCAATAAAAACTTTTGTAACTTATTTTGGTATGAAAATGTCAGTTTGGACTACTCCCCTTAAACTGCTGATTTTTCTTTTTTTTCTCAGCAAGTTCCAAATGCACATAAGGATTGGGTCTGTGCCCTTGGAGTGATGCCAGGCCACCCAGTTTTGCTCAGTGGCTGCAGAGGGGGCATTCTGAAACTCTGGAACATAGATACCTTTGTGCCAGTTGGAGAGATGAAAGGTCATGAGAGTCCTATCAATGCCATATGTGTTAATTCCACCCACATTTTTACTGCAGCTGAGTAAGTTTCTCCTATGTGATCTTTCTCTATATTGTTTACTTGTATTCAGATTTAATAAACCCTGTAAGTTGTAAGTATCTGGAAATGTAGAACATATGAATCCTTTTATTACAGTTATTCTAATGTCTATTTGTGATGTCTTATTTATATTTTCTGAGATACACTGTGGGCACTGAGTTTGGGCTCCCCTGGTTACATGGTAATAGTGTTACTCCTATATCGGCTCTCTGATTAGACTAAGAAGTCTGCTGCCAGATCTTCCCCTGGCGATTTTAATTTTTAAAAAATCATTCATAAGTGACTAGTTTCTAAAAGGTTTTTCCAGAAAGGCAACAAACCTGTCATTCTTCACATTTAGACCAATTCATTAAAAAAAAAAAAAAACTTTGTGCATCTTCCACCTCCTTTAAAGTTTAAGTACATAGTAATAATATCTACTTCCCTCTTAAGATGGCTGGATTGATTAATTTATTTGCTCATTTGCTTATTCAAGATGAATCTCCTATGTGCCAGGCACTGTTCCAGACCCTTGGGAATAGAGAAGTGAACAAAATAGATACAAACCGTAGTTTCATTCTAAGGAGGAGTAAAGAAAATAAATAAGTAAAATATGTTACATGGTGAGAGGTGCTATGGAGAAAAATAAAGCAGGGAAGGGGGATGAGAGCATCACTGGGGGGCAGGGGTTACACAATAGAGTGGTCAGTGAAGGCCTTACTGAGAAAGTGACATTTAAGAAGATGTTTGAAGGAGGTGTAGAGATGTGACCATAAAAATGACATAGCATGTATATAAGTACTTTGAAAAGGAAAGCATATATACTAACTGTAATGTGAGGTGTTCATCTCATTCAAATAAAATGTAATTTCTCATGAATATCTATCTTGAAAATCTCCCTATGTCATTTGTGTACCAATTATGTTACTTAATTTGACCGAATGCTTGATTCGTCTGTCCTAAATGCACGATTACCCTGATTTTATTTTGAAACCTCTGCTATATTTCTCTGGTGTCTCTTATTATTTGTGCTGTTTCCATTGAATCCCTCTTCTCATTTAGATTTACTTTCTCTCATCTCTAAAGTACATCAAAGCCAATTTCTTTTGTGTTTTTCTAAGGTGCTTACCTTTGGTGCTTCATTGATGCTATTTCCAAGATGCATTACTTTCTTAAGAGTCATCACTTTTATTTGTTCCCTTGGAAATTTGTTTTGTCCTCACAATTTATGGGAAATAAATTAATATCCCTCAAAGCTGTGGGACACACAAGATAAGACTATAAAAGTATTATGTATCACTGATACAGTTTTATTTTTGAAGAATTGAAATTTTTCTCAGTTTACCCATGGAGCATCAGATGCAGATGTATTTACCATGTAACATAAAATCAGGAAAATAGTCAATAAAATCAGAAGGCCTATTTTCAAATTGGTGCTCCTTATTTGTTATCTAACAAATGTTTGTATAGGGCTTAGTACCTACCAGGCATTGTTCGAAGTGTTTTCAGGCTTTAACTCATTTAGTTTTCATAAGAACTCTAGAAGGTGAGTATTATTATAATCTCTATTTTATAGGTGGGACTTTATAATTCAAAGTCCTTGTATAAGTAATTCTATCATATCTGATGTCTGGATCTGTTGTCACTGATTGATTTTTCTTATGATTATGGGTCTTATTTTTTCTGCTTTTATGTCAAGTAACATTTTATTGAATGTTGAACATTAATTATAGTATTGTGTTTTGAGTATCTGGATTTTGTTGTATTCCTTTAAAGAGTATTGGGCTTTGTGTGTCAGGCACATAAGTTACTTGTGGTTCAGCTCATATTTTTGAGACTTGTTTTTAACTCTTCTTGGATTTCTACTGAATGTCTTGAATGTTCCCTGAACATCTCACAGCCCTTTGTGAACTCTGGGATTTGTTTGACTTATACTCACTAGTAGTTTTTTGGTCTGGCCTTATAAGTCTGACTCTACTCATGTGCAGCTTAGCCTTCAGTCAAAGGCATTAGGGGACCCCTATGTAGATTGATGGAATTCTTTTCCTATAGCTCCATAGTTCTTTTTGCATAGCTCTCTCCTCTTCTCTATCTGGTTCTACAAATTCCAACTATTTCACACTTCCCAGATTTTTATTACTATCTCTTCAACTCTGATTCTGTGATTTTTCTGCTTGGTTTCCCCACGTTGCTGTAGTCTAGAAAGTGCTGCCAGACTGAGAACCAGGGCCATCACAGAGCTCACCTTCTCTGTTTCCCTTTTCTCAGGGATTACAGGCCTGAACTACCCATTGCCCAGTTTCTGAAAATAGTTGTTCCATATATTCTGTCAAGTTTTCACTTTGTTTACAACAGGAGCGCTAACCTGGCACAAGTTACTCTGTCATGACTAGTAGTGTAAGTTTGTTCATCTTAGACTTCATATGTCCAAAAACTCCTGACCTTCCTAAGAAACCTGCTCATCCTAAAGCCTTCTCCATCTCAGTTTATGGCTTGTCTGTCTTCTCTGTCGCTTAGTTTAGAAACCTTCATTCCTCCCTTTCTTTCACACTCCGTATCCAATTCATCAGCAAACTCTGTTGGTGTTCTACCTTTAAATTATATCTAGAATCTGACCACTTCTCACCATGCCTTTTGCTGCCTCACTGACCCTAGTCACCATCAGCTCTTGGATTACTACAGTAGCCTCCTAAACAAGGTCCGTTGCCCATATGTAGTCTATTCTCAACACAGACACCAGAGTAATTTTTTAAAAATACAAGTCAGATCTTGTTCCTTCTCTGCTCAAAACCTTGCATTGGTCATCCATTTTATCTAAAGTAGAGGCCATTACTTGATCTGACCCTTTAAGCATTTATCTCTCACCTTACCTTCTAGTACCCTCTGGCGTACTCCTTCTCTTACAACACCAATAACATCTTTGCTGGTTCTTGAACATATCAGGCTCACTCCAACCTTAGGACATTTGCCCAAAGTGCCTTCAGAGATCCTGATCTTCTAATGTCTTTCTTTCTCAATAAGAATAACCTTGCCATTTTATTTAAAATTGTGATCTCTCCTATCAACTACCACTCCTGATCCTGATCCCCTTTGCCATACTCTTTAATTTCTCTATAACATTTATTACTTTCTAATAAACTTTATAATTTAATTATTTATTAAGTTTTATTGTCTGTCTCCTTTTGCTAGAATATATGATCTACAAAGGCATAAGGTTGTATTTTTTATTTATTTGTTTATTTTTAATTGATCCCAAGCACCTAGAATAATGCCTAGAACACTGCAAGTTCCCAATAAACATTTGTTGAATGGATGGTTGTATAAATAAATGGAATGGATAAATGGGTGGATGAGTGAACATATCCCCTTCTGTTTTCAGTTACATGTGCTGTGTGGGATGGGGAGAGATTATTATTTCCCCCCAGTTTTATTGATATATAATTGACATACAGCACTGTGTAAGTTTAAGATATACAGCATAATGATTTGACTTAAATATATAATGAAATGATTATCACAGTAAGATTAGTTAGCATCCATCATCTCATGTAGATACAAAAAAAAAAAGAAAAGGAAAAGAAAAAAATATGATTTTTTTTACCTTGTGGTAAGAACTCTTCGGGATGAGGAGATTGTTGATTAAAAATTAGAAAGCCTGGATTCTAGGCTCAGCTCTGTACTCTACTATGTTACATTGAACAAGTCACTAAACTTTCTTTATCCTCGAAATGGACTGCATAATCTTTGAAATACTTTTTAACTATACAGTTCTATGGCAACTCGTTCTTTTGGCTTTGGGTTTGTTAGGAAGTGGGAGAAAAGCAACACTCACTTTTTAGAGCCATGAGAGACATGGTAAGAAATGTGATTGTCTAATGACTAGTCCCCAAAGCCCACATGTCAAGTGAATAAAAATAAGTTTTCTCAGAAAAGCTTTGAATTGTCTATGTTCTATGATAGGCAGAATGTTAGACTACTTCTTAGTAGCCTCCTGCTTTTTCTGTGGGCTTATGTTGATTTAACCTGAACATAATTCTTCCTGAATATCAACAGATTCACCAACTCCCTGGAATTCCTGCCCTGGCCCCCTCACTGTGATCTTACTCTGGGCTCTTATGCCTGAAGACCTCTGACCATGTCATATCAGTAAAGTCTTTAAGAGATGGAGCCAGACTGCCTGGTTTCAAATATTGGCACTATCACTTACTTTGTGATCTTGGGCAAATTTTTCTTTTTTTTTGGCTGCACCTTGAGACATGCGGAACTTCCCCGACCAGGGATCGAACCCACGCTCCCTGCAGTGGAAAGGCAGAGTCAACCACTGGACCACCAGGGAAGCCCGATCTTGGGCAAATTAATTAACTTCTTTGGACCTCAATTTGCTCATCAATAAATAGGGGAGAATAGCATTATCTATATCTTATGATATGTAAAGAGAATTAAATGCATTAATGTATGTGAGGGAAACATAGTAACAATACCTGGCATACAGTAAGCCCTTGATAATATGAACTATTTTTAATTTCATTATTATGGGTACCTGTTTGATATACCTATGGGACAATGTATATTTTTACTTACATCTATTAGAGATCTTTTCAGAAAATGTTTCCATGATAAGTAATTCTATGAACTATTTCTTTATCTTTCCACCTCTTTTCACATGTTCATTTTTAATTTATTATTGTGTAGTGATCGAACTGTGAGAATTTGGAAGACTCGAAATTTGCAAGATGGTCAGCTCTTTGACACAGGAGATCCGGTGGAAGATATTGCCAGTAATTAAACATGAATGAAGATAGTAATAAACTGAATACTGTGATTATACTCTATGTTCTTTATGGAAAATGTTGTCCTGCATTTATTAGGCAAAAACTTGTGAATGGGATTAACTGGAAAATATATCTGAATCCAACTGCTGAATATAAATGGTATTCTAATAAAATTGTGTACTATCCTGTGTGCTTAATTTTAATATCTACCAATGCATATATAACCTATAATTGATATGCTGCTTGATTTGCACTTATATCGTGGCTGGATTTTTATGCCTAGCTATAAAGAACATCTTCAAATTATTTGAAGTACAACATGTCTGCTTTTGTGACAGTCAGAAAATACACTTGGAATACAAAGCAACCCACTGTTAACTCATTCATATAGTCTGTTCAGATGATTTACATATTTAAAACATATTGAGAATGTTAATCAAACATTGGTTTGTCTGGTATTTATATCAGTCTACAGAGGGTTCCCAAATTTAAAAGCTCTTTTAATGTAATGGAAAAAAGGTATGAGAATATTATTGATGGTGATTTTTCATAAAATGGAATTAACTTTAATCTGCTAACAAAGAATGTTAAACAGATTGTGTTAGATGTCGACATTTACTTGTATTGACCAAAGTTTTGCAGCTGTGCTATATTCTGTGCTCAGGACTAAAATGCTGTTAAATTGTTTTATTAGTGCTGTGCATACATTCTGTGATGGGAAACATTTTTGATGTCCTAACAGAAATATATTTTGATCTATTTTCCTATGGAGTTGTTTCTATTATCACCCTTTAATTTCATTTTTATTTAATAGTAGTATTTCTTTCCCTTTTTATCTAATTTTTTATATGCTGCTAAATATATTTTAAATGTACTGTGTTTGCAAACCTGGGTAGCTATGATGAGAACTATATCACCTTCAGTGAGGAAAGCTATGTAAATAGGTAGATTGTAAAGAAAGAATGTCTTATGTTGTAACTATGAATTTTTAAATATTGTAGATTGGATTTTGCAAAAGGATGTATAATTTATCTGTCTGCTCAGAATATTAATTTGTAAATTCTGCAAGTTTAATTTTTATGTGGATGGTATGACACTTGAAATATTGTCTTGTGATCTTTTTCCCCCAAAATATTTGTCTGTAAATGAAAGCTTAGCTAGGGCTTAAATAAACATGTCGCTGTGAATTATTTTTATTCTCTTGTTCTTTTCCTAATATGAAAATGGCCAGTGTTTGTAAAACTTTATTTTATCTGTGTGATATAAGGAAAGATATTTTCTTGTTATCCAGTGCTACATATGCATTCCTTTTTTTGCTCACTAGACATGAAATATTCTTGAAAAATATAAACCATAACTTAATCTTGAGGAACCAAGGAAACTCACTATTTAAAGGAATTAAATCAAACCATATAGTTTAGGGATTTGAACATAGATGGTTGAACAAGTGAAAAATATTCCCATAACAGTTAGGACAATAATGACCTTGGTTACTTGGAGAAGAAATGGAAGGCATGGTGACTGGCAGGTGTTGCAGGAGGTGAGTTGGGAATGTAGAGGGGTATGGAGGTCCTAGAAATGTTCTATTTCGTGACCTGAGTCCTAAGTGACATATTAAACTGTAATGTATTTCTTTCCTATTTTATATACGTATGCTATATTTCACAGTGAGATATATATATATATATATCCCTTCTTTATAAGTTTTATATATATATATATATATATATATATATATATATATATATATATATATATAAACTTAAAGAAGGGATTTTCCTATAAAGAGAAACTCAGCTACTTTGTAATTTTGTAATTTGTAATTTTGCCTCCTTCCCTGGAGGAAGATACTATGCCAATACCTGAGAGAGATTGTCCGGACTATTTTGAATTTAAATACTCTTGGGGTGTTTCTTTTCATGGGACTATTGCTCAACAATTCATTTTCTGGACAATTTATTCAATAAATGTTTATTGAGCATATACTGGGCCAGGTACTGGAGATGGAAAAAATAACAAGACTGAGATGATGCTTGCCCTCTGGGTGGAGAGAGATGATAATTACACAACAGCCTAGTAAGTGCTCTGATAAGGAAAATCCAGGTGCTCAATACCTATTAAAGGCATTCGACCCTGATTGTGAGTTCAATTAGAGGTCTTTTATGTGGTCCTGAGCACTGTGTTTGCTTATGCAGAACACAAAGCCCAGTGTCTATTTTACGTTTTAAAATGCTGGAGGCTCAGATAGAGTTAATCTGATTCAAGTAATTTAAATGAATATGTAAATGAGGCAGTTCTCTTAAAGACTTACATTTTGAAAAATGTTGGAGGAGTTCATCAAGAGGACATGGCCGCCGATTGATTCTCAATCTGGACCTAGGCAATTAGAGGTTTCTCACCCCCTTCCCTGTCCTTGTAAAGTATATTCCACTCAAGTACCTTCCACTCACCATTCCCATAGCCAGAGCTGTTTTAAGGATGCAGCCTTGAGAGAGCAATGTGTTATTTGAGACCATCTGGACGGTATATGTGACTGAACCCAGTTAAGGCCCCTATATACACTTTTAAATTCTGGTGGGCAGGGTTGAAGAGCTCATCTTGTGGCCACCAAGTTTAGCCTTGTTTGCAAATTCCCTTGCTTATTAAACCTGCCACGTACCAATCTGGAGTGGTCTGCCTCTTTCTTCAGTCTCTCCTTGCCCTCCATGTACGGGGGCCGGTTTATGAACCAACAAAAGATAGTGTTAACCCCTAAAGATCCCATCCAGAATTGTTAACAACAACTCTTAAAATAGTTGAGTTAACTAAAAACTATGATTAAATATGATTTATTCCTCACTGTATTAAATATATGCCTTATCCTCCCAGAATAGCATCTTCCTTTGGAAGATACTATTTCTTCTTTCAAATCAAAATTTCTGCATTTTAATTAAAGAGTAACAGCAAAGTTTTGCATATTAATTATGTCCACATTTATTTAATTCCCAGCTGATGTGGGGTCTTTTATAAAAATTTAAATTAACATAATCAGCAGGTAACAAGTGTTCCATGCTGCTGTTTGTAATTTTTTCCTAAGCATTGCCTATACTTTAACTCAGAATCTTTTTTTCAAATTCTGTTTTCAGCCTCAGAATAGACTGTGTTCTTGCTATGTTGCTGAGGATTTGATTTACCAACTATCAAGCAGATGTTGATAGTTGGGATTTTGTATTTGCAAATTACAGATATAAAATGTACAGATAGCTCTATATGAGCATCATGGTACAAAAATAAGAGTTATCTATCCATCTAGTTTCTAACCATAATGAAATGCTCAACTAACTTTAAAATGTTAACAGCTGCCATTAATTTCCCTTTTTTTTTTTTTTTTTTTGAGATGAAGTTAATAATTGTAATAGCCAACACTTACTGAGCATTTATTTTCCCCTTTGTTTGAGCATCCCTGAAATGGGGGGAATCTAAGGTGCCATAAGAATCAGGAACACCTGATTTCAGAGATGTTTAACTGAAAAAATACGCATCCTAGAATTGGTGAAATCCAGTATTGGTGAAATACATCTTAGAATTGATGAAGTATAGTATTATGGGGGATTCTGCCAAACAGACAAAAATAGTGACAAATATCCACTATGTCATGTATGGCAGATAATATGATTTCAAACCCCTTCTCATATGTTTTTGCCTATGTTAGATTTAGGAAAAGCAAAGACTACATTTCTCAGACTTTCTTTCCACATGGGTTCTACATTTAACCTGGCTTCCACCACGCACATGAACCCAGGCACAAAGTGGACTGAGTGGAATCAGTGCCTCTGCAGCAAGTTGGAAAGGTCTTTGTTTCTCCAGTGGAAGCAATGCCAGGGCCCCAGCTTTTGGCACAAGGTACGGGTGTTGAGAGGCAGGGCATAGGGCACACTTTCTGTTGGCATCCGGCTGAGGCTGTAGTCCTGAAGTCTGCAGTCAGGGCTGTGGTTTCCTCACTCCATCACCCATCTTCCTAATTGTGGTGGAAATGGTAACTTGGTGGGCTAGTTCTGGGGGTTAACCTAACAAACACCTACTCACAATTTTGTAAGCACCTGTTGCCCTCTATGAAATTCCTTTCTGCTTAAATCAGCTAAAATGTTTTCTGTATTTGCAATTGAACTAAAAGATGCACTTCTTTGTGACCTGTGTTTTAAGATACTGTATTTCTTCCATTAATTTTTTCTGGACACTATTTCAGCTCTCAAGAATGACTATACTCTTTTCTCATTAACCTATATAATTGTTTTTAAGCTACTTAATTTTTGAAAACAATACTTTTAGTTGCCCAGAGTCTTTTTATGTCCTCTTTTAGTCTTTTAGTCCTCTTTTCTCCCATCTGGCAGTTCTGTTTTGCTAGGAAACCCCACCAGTTATTCTGTTTGTCTTCCATTCTCCAGTTGCTTAGTCCCTCTTAGGTATAGTTGCTCTTAGTTTTCTTTGCCCACTCATGATTCTGTTGACCCTGGGTGGTCAGGACAGGCTGGTGGTGGGGACACAGCACTCTGCTCGCCTCCCAATCTGCAGGTGTTAGCCTTCTGCCATATGTGCAGCTGTCTCACAGCTCTACTGGGCCTGGAAGATTTTGCATGTCTCCCAGGACGACAGGCATTCAGAGGTGCTGCTCTTCCTCTGTCTTCTTTCCTAATGTCTCTGACAACCCTATTAGACAGACAGACTCTTCAGGCTTTCAGAACTGTCTGGTGTTTTATTCAACAACTGAAGCAGAGAGTATCAGAGATACAGTTTCGTGCTTCCTTACCCACTGAAACTATTTAACACCGTCACTGAAAAATATCCAAAAATTAAAAACAGGATGATGAGAAGCCCAATATCAGTTAGGACTGGATTCACCTGCCTGAACCAGGAAACTGACTAGTGTTTACTACCCTCTGGTTAGACTATTATACAGTTTTTATAAGGCAGGCAACTAGGAGTGCTTTCCACAAGCCTCCTCAGCAAAGACATTAAGTGGCCAAGGACATTAGTAATGTCATTTTCAGCTACTTTGGCCATTAAGTAAAGGATCCTAAAATACCTCCCTTCTTGTCTTACCCCATCCTGTTCCCTGTTCCCACTTCCTTTTCCTTACTCCCTCTTCTCTCAGCTTTTTGCTTGCTTTTATTAAAAGCTCTGTTGGCTGTTGACAGGAATGCCCACAGAGGAAAAACACTTCATGAAAATTATCCTTATATGTGGGGTGGGTGAAGGATGAGATATTTTAATTGTTTGAAACAACTAAACACCCACTGAGGAAATCAGGAGGATTTTGTGTAGTACTTGGAGCAGTTACCAGTTACCCACTACCAGTTACTACCTCACTTACTTATAGTAATGGAAGTCTAAGGATTTTTGCTGAGCACATGGCTGCCCAGACAGAGATTACATTTCCCACCTGAACTTGCAGTTCGCCATGGCAATATGCCATGGTTCTGGCCATGTGATTTAAGGGAAAGTGATGTGTGCAACCTCTGGTCTTACTTTTAAAAAAGAATTCCTTGACATTTACTTTCACTGTACCCTTTGCACTAACTAAGATGTGGAAACAGTGGTGATGAGCCAAACGTGAACATACAAATGAAGACCAGATGGCTTCACAGGTGAATTCTATCAAACATTTAGAAAAGAACTAACACCCATCCTTCTCAAACTCTTCCAAAAAATTACAGAGGAAGGGACACTCCCAAGCTCATTCTACAAAGCCACCATCACCCTGATACCAAAACCAGACAAAGATATCACAAAAAAAGAAAATTACAGACCAATATCACGGATGAACATAGACACAAGAATCCTCAACAAAATACTAGGAAACAGATTCTGACAACACATTAAAAAATCATACAACACGATCAAGTGGGATTTATCCCAGGGATGCAAGGATTCTTCAATAAACACAAATCAATCAGTGTGATACACCATATTAATAAATTAAAAAATAAAAACCATATGATCATCTCAATAGATGCAGAAAAAGCTTTTGACAAAATTCAACACCCATTTATGATAAAAATCTCTCCAGAAAGTGGGCATAAAGGGAAACTACCTCAACATAATAATGGTCATATATGACAAACCCACAGCAAACATTGTTCTCAATGGTGAAAAGCTGAAAGTATCTCCTCTAAGATCAGGAAAAAGACAAGGATGTCCAGTCTCGCCACTATTACTCAACATAGTTTTGGAAGTCCTAACCATGGCAATCAGAGAAGAAAAAGAAATAAAAGTAATCCAAATTGGAAAAAAAAGAAGTAAAACTGTCACTGTTTGCAGATGACATGATACTATACATAGAAAACCCTAAAGATGCCACCAGAAAACTACTAGAGCTAATCAATGAATTTGGTGAAGTTGCAGGGTACAAAATTAATGCACAGAAATCTCTTGCATTCCTATACACTCACAACAAAATATCAGAGAGAGAAATTAAGGAAACAATCCCATTTACTATTGCAGGAAAAAAAATAAAATACCTAGGAATAAACCTACATAAGGAGGTACAAACCTGTACTTAGAAAACTATAAGACACTGATGAAGGAAATCAAAAATGAAACAAACAGATGGAAAGATATACCACATTCTTGTATTGGAAGAATCAATATTGTGAAAATGACTGTACTACCCAAAGCAATCTACAGATTCAATGCAATCCCCATCAAATTACCAATGGCATTTTTCACAGAATTAGAACAAATATTTTACAATTTATATGGAAACACAAAAGACCCTGAATAGCCAAAGCAATCTTGAGAAAGAAAAATGGAGCTGGAGGAATCAGGCTCCCTGACTTCAGACTACACTAAGTTACAGTAATCAAGACAGTATGGTACTGGCAGAAAAACAGAAATATAGATCAATGGCACAGGATACAAAGCCCAGAGATAAACCCACACACCTATGGTCACCTAATCTATGACAAAGGAGACAAGAATATAAAATGGAGAAAAGACAGTCTCTTCAATAAACAGTGCTGGGAAAACTGGACTGCTACACGTAAAATATGAAATTAGAACACTCCCTAACACCTTATGCAAAAATAAACTCAAAATGGATTAAAGACCTAAGTGTAAGACCAGACACTAAACTCTTAGAGGAAAACATAGGCAGAACACTCTTTGACACAAATCACAGCAAGATCTTTTTTTGACCCACCTCCTAGAGTAATGAAAATAAACAAATGGGACCTAATTGAACCTAAAAGCTTTTTCACAGCAAAGAAAACCATAAATGAGACAAAGACAACCCTCAGAATTGGAGAAAATATTTGCAAATGAAGCAATTGACAAGGGATTTATCTCCAAAATATACAAACAGCTCATGCAGCTCAATATCAAAAAAACAAACAACCCAATCAAAAAATGGGGGGAAGACCTAAATAGACATTTCTACAAAGAAGACATACAGATGGCCAAGAAGCACATGAAAAGATGCTCAACATCACTAATTATTAGAGAAATCAAAACTACAGATCAAAGCTACAATAAGGTATCACCTCACACCGGTCAAAACAGCCATCACCAAAAAATCTACAAACAGTAAATGCTGGAGAGCTTGTGGAGAAAAGGGAACCCTCTTGCACTGTTGATGGGAATGTAAATTGATACAGCCACTATGGAGAACAGTATGGAGAGTCCTTAAAAAACTAAAAATAGAACTACCATATGACCCAGCAATCTCACTACTGGGCATATACCTTGAGAAAACCATAATTCAGAAAGGCACATGCACCCCAATGTTCATTGCAGCACTATTTACAATAGCCAGGACATAGAAGCAACCTAAATGCCCATCAACAGAGGAACGGATAAAGGAGATGTAGTACATATATACAATGGAATATTACTCAGCCATAAAAAGAAACGAAATTGGGTCATTTGTAGAGACATGATGGACCTGGAGTCTGTCATACAGAGTGAAGCAAGTCAGAAAGAGGAAAACAATTATTGTATATTAATGCATATATGTGGAATCTAGGAAAATGGTGCTGATGAACTTATTTGCAGGGCAGGAATAGAGATGAAGATGTAAAGAATGGATGTATGGACATGGGGTGGGGGAAGAGGGGTGGGATGAATTTGGAGGTTGGGATTGACATATATACACTACCATGTGTAAAACAGATGGCTAGTGGGAACATGCTATATATCGCAGGGAGCTCAGCATGGTGCTCTGTGGTGACCTAGATGGGTGGGATGTGGGGGAGGGGAGGGAGGTCCAAGAAGGAGAGACTATATGTGTATATACAGCTGATTAATTTCATTGTACAGCAGAAACTAACACAACATAGTAAAGCAACTATACCCCAATTTAAAAAAAAAAAAATTAGGGTGGATGGTAGTAAGTCATTTTGTTCTTAAAAATAAAAGAATATAATGATAATTTCAACATATGGAAAAAAAGTCTATTCAGAAAGGCATTTTTTTCTAATTTGAACAAGTGTGCCTATGGACTAGTGACCATTGATCTCCATTCCTTGTTATGTAAGGTCAGTTACAAAATAATGAATTTCTTTCCTTAAAAAATATTGCTTGCTCAGGAAACTCTGGCTTCATGTAATTTTTACTAAAAATTTAAGAATCACAATATTTTCTTTCACATGCTTTTTAAAAAATAATGTGATAAAAATAGCTATTTAAATGGAAAGATTTGAATAGATGGCATATTAATAGCTCATCTAGAACTAATAACCAATTATTCTGTGGATAACTGAAATTTTTGAAAAGAATTTTATTTAATACAGATTCTCTTATGTTGTCTCTGGATCCTATGGGGTAACATGGCAGCCATTGGGCAGGGCACTCTTAAGGCACTTGCTTTCTTTTTTTTTCTTCTTTGTTTTAGTTTATTTTCTCTCTCTCTCTCTCTCTTTTTTAACATCTTTATTGGAGTATAATTGCTTTACAATGGTGTGTTAGTTTCTGCTTTATAACAAAGTGAATCAGCTATACATATACATATATCCCCATATCTCTTCCCTCTTGCGTCTCCCTCCCGCTCTCCCTATCCCACCCCTCTAGGTGATCACAAAGCACCAAGCTGATCTCCCTGTGCTATGTGGCTGCTTCCCACTAGCTATCAGTTTTATATTTGGTATTGTATATATGTTCATGCCACTCTCTCACTTTGTCCCAGCTTACCCTTCCTCCTCCCCGTGTCCTTATGTCCATTCTCTATGTCAGCATCTTTATTCCTGTCCTGCCCCTAGGTTCTTCATGCCTTTTTATTATTTTTTTTAGATTCCATATATGTGTGTTAGCATATGGTATTTGTTTTTCTCTTTCTGACTTACTTCACTCTGTATGACAGACTGTAGGTCCATCCACCTCACTACAAATAACTCAATTTCATTTCTTTATCCATTCACCTGTTGATGGACACTTAGGTTGCTTCCATGTCCTGGCTATTGTAAATAAAGCTGCAATGAACATTAACGACACTTGCTTTCTATCATCTCCACTAAGATGCTAAAAAGTCCACAAATGTGCCCTTGGACAATGTGTAACTTCTGTACTTGCTTGCCTCCTCCATACATACCTGAGGGCAAAAAGGAAAATGAAAGCTGAGTGTAAACACATAAAAGATCCTAAGTCTGGATCTAGTAGATAGTTATCACTCTTTTTTTATTCTCCCAGTGTAATTGAGATATAATTGACATACAGCTCTGTATAAGTTTTTGGTGTACAGCATAATGGTTTGAGTTTTATATATCATGAAGTGGTTATGACAATGAGTTTAGTGAGCATCCATCATCTCATATAGGTACAAAATTAAATGAATGTAAAAAATCTTTTTCCTTGTGAAGAGAACTCTTAGACTATGCTATCTTAACAATTTTCATATGTAACATACAGCAGTGTTAAATATTTATCATATTGTACATTACATTCTTAGTTCTTATTTATCTTATAACTGGAAGTTTGTACATTTTGATGGTCTTCATCCAATTCCGCCTTCCCCAAAATCCCACCTCTGGTAACCACAAAACTGATCTCTCTTCTATAAGTTTTCTGTGTGTTTGGCTTTGAAGTATTATTGACCTACAACACTATAATAAATCCTGTTACATAACATAGTGATTTGCTATTTCTATACATTTCAAAATGGTCACCATGATATGTCTAGGTTCAGTCGGTCATCATACAAAGATATTACATAATTATTGACTATATTCCCCACACTGTATATTTCATAAGCATTACCTTGCAACTGGAAGATTGTACTTCTTAATCGCCATCACCTATTTCTTTTCCCCCTGATCCACCTCCTCTCTGAACACCACCTGTTTCACCTCTGTATCTGTAACTCTGTTTCTGATTTGTTTTGCTTGTTCATTTTTTTTGTTTCTTATGTGTCACATAGAAGCAAAATCATACAGTGTTTGTCTTCCTCTGTCTGATTTGTTTCTCTTAGCATAATACCTTCTAGCTCCACCCATGTTCTTGCAAATGGCAAGATTTCATTCTTCTTTTATGGCAGAATCATATTCCATCATATATACACACAAATATATATATAATATATAATGATATATATAAATAAATAAATGAATATATTATATATTTACATAAATATATATGAATTTATATATATTTAATTTATATATAATATACATTATATATATTTCTGTATAATATTTACATTTATAAATATATTTATATATTTATATTTTATATTATTTGTATGTTTTTATATATTTATAAAAATAAATATTATATAAATATAATATATACATAAGGAAATTATATAATATATAATTATTTTATATAATATATTATAAATAAAATAATATAATTATATACTATATGATTATATAGTATATATAATGTAAAGGTACATACATATAATAAATATATTCATAAATATTTATAAACAATACTTAAATATTTATAATAATATTTATATATTTATAAATAATATATATTTATTTATGTATAAATTACATATTATATTATTACATATAATAATGAATATATATAATATATAATCTAATATTATATTTTATATACATAATTATATATAATTATAATTCATTAATATATACAATTACATTCTATGATTTTTATATTATATACGATATATAGTATATTATACTATATATTATAGTATAAAAATCTATATAGATAGGCAAGGGAGAGAGGAGAAGATGGCGGAAGAGTAAGACGTGGAGATCACCTTCCTTCCCACAGATACATCAGAAATACATCTACAGGTGGAACTGCTCCTATAGAACACCCACTGAACGCTGCCAGAAGACCTCAGACCTCCCAAAAGGCAAGAAACTCCCCGCGTACCCGGGTAGGGCAGAAGAAAAAAGAAAAAACAGAGACAAAAGAATAGGGACGGGACCTGCACCAGTGGGAGGGAGCTGTGAAGGAGGAAAGGTTTCCACACACTAGGAAGCCCCTTCGCGGGCGGAGACTGCAGGTGGCAGAGGGGGGAAGCTTCAGAGCCACGGAGGAGAGCGCAGCCACGGGGTGCGGAGGGCAAAGTGGAGAGATTCCTGCACAGAGGCTCAGCGTCGAGCAGCACTCACCAGCCCGAGAGGCTTGTCTGCTCACCCGCCGAGGCGGGCCGGAGCTGGGAGCTGAGGCTCGGGCTTCGGAGGTCGGATTGTAGGGAGAGGACTGGGGTTGGCGGCATGAACACAGCCTGAAGGGGTTAGTGCGCCACAGCTAGCCGGGAGGGAGTCCGGGAAAAGGTCTGGACCTGCCGAAGAGGCAAGAGACTTTTTCTTCCCTCTTTGTTTCCTGGTGTGTGAGGAGAGGGGATTAAGAGCGCTGCTTAAAGGAGCTCCAGAGACCGGTGCGAGCTGCAGCTATCAGTGCGGACCCCAGAGATGGGCATGAGATGGTAAGGCTGCTGCTGCCGCCACCAAGAAGCCTGTGTGCAAGCACAGGTCACTCTCCACACCTCCCCTCCCAGGAGCCTGTGCAGCCCACCACTGCCAGGGTCCCGTGATCCAGGGACAACTTCCCCGGGAGAACGCACAGCGTGCATTAGGCTGGTGCAACGTCACGCCAGCCTCTGCCGCCGCAGGCTTTCCCCGCACTCCGTACCCCTCCCTCCGCCCGGCCTGAGTGAGCCAGAGCCCCTGAATCAGCTGCTCCTTTAACGCCGTTCTGTCTGGGCAGGGAACAGACGCCCTCAGGCAACCTACACGCAGTGGCGGGGCCAAATCCAAAGCTGAACCCCGGGAGCTGTGTGAACAAAGAAGAGAAAGGGAAATTTCTCCCAGCAGCCTAAGAAGCAGCGGATTAAAGCTCCACAATCAACTTGGTGTACCTGCACCTGTGGAATACCTGAATAGACAACGAACCATCCCAAATTGAGGAGGTGGACTTTGGGAGCAAGATATATTATTTTTTCCCCTTTTCCTCTTTTTGTGAGTGGTTATGTGTATGCTTCTGTGTGAGATTTTGTCTGTATAACTTTGCTTTCACCATTTGTCCTAGGATTCTGTCCGACCGTTTTTTCTTGTTTTTGTTTTTGGTTTTTTTTAACTTTAAAATTTTTTTTCTTTTTTCCTTAATAATTATTTTTTCCTTTTTTATTTTAATAACTTTATTTTATTTTATCTTACTTTATTTTATTTTATCCTATTTCTTGTTTTTCTTTCTATTTTTTCTCCCTTTTATTCTGAGCTGTGTGGATGAAAGGCTCTTGGTGCTCCAGCCAGACATCAGGGCTGTGCCTCTGAGGTGGGAGAGCCAACTTCAGGACACTGGTCCACAAGAGACCTCCCAGCTCCACGTAATACCAAATGATGAAAATCTCCCAGAGATCTCCATCTCAACACCAAGACCCAACTTCACTCAACGACCAGCAAGCTATAGTGCTGGACACCCTATGCCAAACAACTAGCAAGACTGGAACACAGCCCCATCCATTGGCACAGAGGCTACCTAAAATCATAATAAGTCCACAGACACCCCAAAACACACCACCAGACATGGACGTGCTTGCCAGAAAGATAACATATCTCTTTATATCTATTATTTATAAATATATAATTTATAATATATATTTATTTTTATTTAGTAATATATAAATTATAGATAAATATATAAATAATTATGTATGTAATTTAAAATATACATTTATAAATTATGCCTCAAATCTTTTTTCAAATTTTTAATTTAATTTTATTTATTTTTTTATACAGCAGGTTCTTATTAGTCATCAATTTTATACACATCATTGTATACATGTCAATCCCAATCGCCCAATTCACACCACCACCACCACTCCCCGGCCGATTTCCCCCCTTGGTGTCCATACGTTTGTTCTCTACATGTGTCTCAATTTCTGCCCTGCAAACTGGTTCATCTGTACTATTTTTCTAGGTTCCACATACATGCATTAATATATGATATTTGTTTTTATCTTTCTGACTTACTTCACTCTGTATGACAGTCTCTAGATCCATCCACATCTCAACAAATGACCCAATTTCGTTCCTTTTTATGGCTGAGTAATATTCCATTGTATATATGTACCACATCTTCTTTATCCATTCGTCTGTCAATGGACATTTAGGTTGCTTCCATGACATGGCTATTGTAAACAGTGCTGCAATGAGCATTGGGGTGTATGCGTCTTTTTGAATTATGGTTTTCTCTGGATATATGCCCCATAGTGGGATTGCTGGATCATATGATAATTCTATTTTTAGTTTTTTAAGGAACCTCCATACTGTTCTCCATAGTGGCTGTATCAATTTACATTCCCACCAACAGTGCAAGAGGGTCCCCTTTTCTCCACACCCTCTCTAGCATTTGTTGTTTGTAGATTTTCTGATGATGCCCATTCTAACTGGTGTGAGGTGATACCTCACTGTAATTTTGAATTGCATTTCTCTAATAATTATTGATGTTGAGCAGCTTTTCATGTGCTTCTTGGCCATCTGTATGTCTTCTTTGGAGAAATGTCTATTAAGGTCTTGTGCTCATTTTTGGATTGGGTTATTTGTTTCTTTAATATTGAGCTGCATGAGCTGTTTACATATTTTGGAGATTAATCCTTTGTCCATTGATTCGTTTGCAAAATAATGTATATTTATATATAATTTATACATATATATGTATATGTATAAATTATAAATAAGCATAAATAATTATATATAATTATATATTAAATTTATAAATTATATTTAAATTTATTTCATATATTTATATATAAATATATATTATTATAATATTTAAATATATATTATTGTATAAATATATATTATATATACATATACATACACACACACAGAAACCATATCTTTTCTATCTATTCATCTATCAATGGGCACTGGGGTTGCTTTCATATCTTGGCTATTGTATATAGTGCTGCAATGAACACTGGTCTGATTTAACTTTTCCAATTTATATTTTCATTATCTTTGGATAAATACTCAGCAGTGGATAGTGGCATGATATGGTAGTTCTCTTTTTAATCTTTTGAGCATGTTCCATGCTATTTTCCATAGTGGCTACATCAAATTACCTTACCACCAATGGTGTAAGTGTTCCCTTTTGCCACATTCTCACCAACATTTGTTACTTGTTGTCTTTTTGATAATAGCCATTCTGACAGGTGTGAGAGGATATCTCATTGTGTTTTTGATTTGCATTTATTTGAAGAATATTGATGTTGAACATCTTTTCATGTGCCTATTGGCCATCTGTATTCCTCCTTTGAAAAAATGTCTGTTAGATCCTTTGCCCATTTTTTAATCAGGTTATTTGTTTTTTTGATGTCGAGTGGTAAGTGTTCTTTATATATTTTGGATATCAACCCCTTATCAGATATATTGTTTGTAAATATCTTCTCTCATTCAGTAGGTGGACTTTTCGTTTTGTTGATAGTTTCCTTTGCTGTGAAAAACCTTTTTTGTTTGATGCATTTCCATTTGTTTATTTTAATTTTTGCTTCCCATCCAAAAAAATTTTACTAAGACTGATGTCAAAACTCTACTGCCTATGTTTTCTTCGAGAAGTTTCATAGTTTCAGGTCTTATAGTTAAGTCTTATTTCATTCTGAATTTATTTTTGTGCATGGTGTGAGAGAGTAGTCCAGTTTGATTCTTTTGCATGTAGCTGTCTAGTTTTCCCAGCACCACTTATTGAAGAGACTTTTCCCCATTGCATATTCTTGCCCACTTTGTCATATATAAATTGCCTATAAAGTGTGGGTTCATTTCAGTGTTCTCAATTCTCTTCCATTGATCTATGTGTCTGTTTTTCTGCCAGTACCATATTGTTTTGATTTCTGTAGATTTGCAGTATAGTTTGAATTCATGGAGTGTTACCCTCCAGCTTTGTTCTTTGTCAAGATTGTCTTGGCTATTTTGGTCCTTTGTGTTTCTATACAAAGTTTAGAATTACTTTAGTCCTGTGAAAATTGCTATGTCTATTTTGATAGGGATTGTATTGAATCTGTATCTCACCTTGGGTAGTATGGTCGTTTTCACAATATTAATTTTCCAATCAATGAACACAATATGTCTTTCCATCTGTTTGTGTCACCTTCAATTTTTTTCATCAATTTGTTTCATAGCTTTCCAAGTACAGGTCTTTTACCTCCTTAGAGTTATTCCCAGGTATTTTTATTCTTTTTGATATGATTGTGAATGGGATTGTGTTCTTAATTTCTTTCTGATAGTTTGTTGCTAGTGTATAGAAATGCAGCATATTTCTGTGTATAAATTTTGTATCCTGAAAGATTACCAAATTTATTAAGGTCAAGTAGTTTTTTGGTAGCATCTTTAGGATTTTCTGTGTATAGTACCATGTCATCTGAAAACAGTGACTGTTTTTCTTCTTCCTTTCCAGTTTGGATTCCTTTTATTTCTTTTCCTTGTCTAATTGCTTTGGTTAGAACTTTCCATACTATGTTGAATGAAAGTGGCAAGAATGTGTGTCTTTGCCTTGTTTCTGAACTTAGAGGAAATATTTTCAGCTTTTCACTGTTGAGTATATTCACTGTAGGCTTGTCTTATATAGCTCTTATTATGTTGTCATGTGCTTCCTCTATACTCACTTTGTGAGGAGTTTTTAATCATAAATGTATGTTGAATTTTGTCAAAAGCTTTTTCTGCATATATCAACATGAGCATATGGCTCTTATTCTTTGATTTGTTAATGCGGTGTATCACATTAAATAATATGTGGACATTTAAACATTCTTGCATCCCTGGAGATAAATCTTACTTGATCATAGTGTGTGATCCTTTCAATGTATTCTTGAATTCAGTTTGCTAATATTTTGTTGAGGATTTTTTTTGCATCTATGTTCGTCAGTGATATTGACCTGCAATTTTCTTTTTTTGATACCTTTGTCTGGTTTTTGTATCAGGGTGATGCTGGCTTTGTAAAATGAGTTTGGAAACATTCATCCCTCTGAAATTTTGTGGAGTACTTTGGGAAAGGTAGGTGTTAACTGTTCTCTGAATGTTTGCTAGAACTCAGTTGTGAATCTATCTGGTCATTGCCTTTAGTTTGTTGGGAGTTGTTTTATTAAGTGATTCAATTTCATCTACCAGTAAGTGATCTGTTCACATTTTCTGTTTCTTCCTAGTTTAGTCTTGGGAGAGTGTACATTTCTAGGAATTTTTCCATATCTTCTATTTTGTCCATTTTATTGGAGTATAATTGTTCAGAGCCATCTCTTATGATCTCTTATGATCCTTTGTATCCAATGTCTTGGTTATAATATCTCCTTTTTTCATTTATGATTTTATTCATTTGCCCCCCCCCCCCCTTCTCTCTTGACGAGTCTGGCTAAAAGTTAATCAATTTTGTTGATCTTTCAAAGAACCAGCTCTTAGTTTCATTGATCTTTTCTATTGTTTCTTTAGTACCTATTTCATATATTTCTGCTCCTTCTTCTTATTCTAATTTATTTAGCTGTGATGTTTGATTCTTATTTGAGATTTCTCTTGCTTCCTGATGTAAGTTTGTATCACTATAAAAATTCTCACTTAGAACTGCTTTTGTTGCTTCCCATAGATTCTGGGTAGTTATTTTTGTTTTCATTTGTCTCCAGGTATTTTTTTTTAATTTCTTCTTTGTATTCTTCAGTAACCCACTGGGTGTTTAGTAGCATATTGTTTAGCCTCCACGGGCTTGGGTTTTTTGTGGTATTTGTTCTTTTTTTTTGTGCTTGATTTCTATCTTTTTGTATTGTGGTGGGAAAAGATGCATGATATGATTACAATTTTCATAAATATACTGAGACTTGTTTTGTGGCCTAGCATATGACTTATCCTGGACTTAGCCTGGAGAATGTTCCATGTTTACTTGAAAAGAATGTGTATTCCTCTGTTTTTGGTGAAATATTTTGTATATATCTATTAAGTCTCTTTGGTCTTTAAGGCCAGTGTTTCCTTATTGATTTTCTATCTGGATGATTTCTCCATTGATGTAAGTGGGGTGTTAAAGTCCCCTATTACTATTGTGTTACTGCCAATTTCTCCCTTTATATCTGTTAATATTTGCTTTATGTATTTAGGTGCTCCTATGTTGGGTGCTTATAAATTTACAATTGTTCTCTCTTCTTGGATTTATCCCTTGATCTTTATGTTATGGCCTTCTTTGTTTCTTGTTACAGTCTGTATTTTAAAGTTTATTTTGTCTGATATAAGTCTGACTTTCTTTTCATTTCCATTTGCATGAAATAACTTTTTTCATCCCCTCACTTTGTCTCTTGTGTGTCTTCAAGCCTGAAGTGAGTCTCCTGTAGGTAGCATATGCATGGGTCTTCTCTTTGTATCATTTCAGCCACTCTATGTCTTTTGATTGGAGCATTTTGTCCATTTACATTTAAAGTAATTATTAAGTAGATACTTATTGCCATTTTGTTAATTGTTTTGGGGTTGTTTTTGTATTTCTTTTTCTTTCTTTCTTCTTCTTTTGCTCTCTTCACTTGTGATTTGATGACTGTTTTTAGTGTTATGTTTGGATTCCTTTCTCATTTTTGTGCATGTCCTATAATCTATTATAGATTTTTGGTTTGTGGTTACCATGAGGTGTGTATGTATATATATTTCTTTAAGTTGTTGACCTCTTAAGCTTAAATGCATTTTAACAATCCTGCATTTGTACTGTCCCCAACAGTCACTGTTTTTGACATCATATTTTACATCTTCTGTTTTGTGTATCTCTCAACTACTTGTAGATATAGACAATTTTATTACTTTTGTCTTTTAACCTTCCTACTAGCTTTATACATGTTTGATTTACTACCTTTATTGTATATTTGCCTTTACCAATGAGATTTTTCCTTTCATAATTTTCATATTTATAGTAGTGAGCTTTATTTTTGGCTTAGAGAAGTCCCTTTAACGTTTGTTGTAAAGCTGGTTTGGTAGTGCTGAACTCTTTTAGCTTTTGCTTGTCTGTAAAACTTTTGATCTCCCCATCAAATCTGAATGAAAGCCTTGCCATGTAGAATATTCTTGGTTGTACATTTTTCCCTTTCATCATTTAAATGTATCATACAGTACATTAAATGTACCATACAGTACAACCTTTCTGGTCTGCAGACTTTCTACTGAAAAGTCAGCTGATAGCCTTATGGGAGTTTCCTTTTATGTAACTTTTTGCTTTTCCTTTGCTGCAGTTAAGATTTTCTCTGTATCCTTAATTTTTTCCATTTTAATTACAGTGTATTTTTGTGTGCTCCTCTTTAGGTTTATCTTGTTTGGGACTCTCTGTGATTCCTGGACCTGGATTTCTGTTTTCTTTCCCAGTTTAGGGAAGTGTTCAGTTACTATTCATCTTCAACTATGTTCTCTGTTCCTTTCTCTCTGTCTTCTTTTTCTGGAATCCCTATAATGTGACTGTTAGTACACTTGATGTTGTCCCACAGGTCTCTTAAACTGTCCTCATTTCTTTTTATTCTTTTCTCTGTTCAGCTTGTGTGATTTCCGCTATGTCTTCCAGCTCAGTGATCCATTCCTCTGTATCATCTAATGTACTTTGATTCCTTCTAGTATATTTTTTATTTCATTTATTGTATTCTTCAGCTCTGTTTGGTTCTTCTTTATATTTTCTAACTCTTTGTTATAAACTTCTAACGTATCACTCTGTTCATCTAATCTTCTCCTGAGTTCTTTGAACATCTATGATTATTACCTTGAACACTTTATTGGGTAGATCGCTTATCTCCCTTTCACTTAGTTACTCTGGGGTTTTATTTTGTTCCTTCATTTGGAACCTACTTTTCTCTTTACTCAATTTGCCTAATTTTCTGTTTTCATTTATATGTCTTTGGTTGGTTAGTTGTATTTCCTGACCTTGGAGAAGTGGCCTTTTTTAGGAGTAGGAGACTTTCTATGTGTCCCAGCAGCATATTCTCCTCTGGTCACCAGAGCTACATGTGCTAGAGGTGCCCTTCTGTAGGCTGCATGGGTCCTTCTGTTGTGGTGGGCTAACTACTGTTGGCCTTCTGGTAGGTGTTTCTTGCTCCAGTCTGGTTGATTGCCAGGCCCTTCTTTGTATTGAGGCTCCTGGCCACTGGTTGGCAAGGCTTAGTCATAAGGTGGATTTCTGCAGAGCCCCAGGGTGTCCCAGGGCTAGTGTTGATCCACTGGTGGCTGGAGACATGTTCTGGGGTGGGTGATTGCAGGGCTAGGTGTCCTGGGTCTAGTGTCAGCCTGCTTGTGAGTGAGACCAATTTCGGACCTGCTGGCTATAGGGTCTGGGGTATACCAATGCTGGTTTTGGCTTGCTGGTGAGTGGGGCTGGATCCTCGGGCATCTGCTGAATGGTCCAAGGTGTTTCATAGCTGGTGTTGGCCTGCTGGTGGGTTGGGCCAAGGCCTGGATGGGTATTGGGGGTTGGTGCTGACCCACTGGTGGGCAGAGCCAGATCCCGAGGGAGCTGGCTGCAGGGCCCTGGGGGTCCAAGAGCTGGTGTTGGTTTGCTGGTGGATGGGATGGATTCTGACATGGCAGGTGCAGAGCTGCTGTGGTCTTGAGGCTGATGTTTGCCTCTGGTGGGCAGGGCTGGTGCCCAGGGGATCCCAGAGCTGGTGCCTGCCCAATGGTGGGTAAAGGTGATCCAGTGGCTATTTCTGACTCACTGGTAGGTAAAGCCATGTCCTGGGGTCTTGATGCAGGCCCCTGTGGGTTCTGAAGTTGGTTTCAGCCTGTTGGTTGGTGGGGCCAGGTCCTGAATCCTCTGGTGAACTGGGCTAGGTCCCTGGGTGGCTGTGAGCATAGGAGGTCTTAAGGCAGCTGCCCTGTTGGTGCGTGGAACTGTGTCCCTGCCTGCTTGGCCTGAGGCCTTTAAGTACTGGTGCCAAGAAGCTGGTGGGCAGGGCTGGATCCCAGCAATAATAAGTTAGAGGATTCCAAAATGGTGCTTACCAGTACCAGCATCCATATGGTAGAACGAGCTCCCCCAAATGGCTGCCACCTGTGTCTTTGTCCCCTGGTTGAGCTCCAGTTGCCTCCTGCCTCTCTGGGAGGCTCTTCATTATCAGCAGATGGGTCTGACCCAGGCTCCTTTCAAGTTACTGCTTCTGCCCTGGGCCCTGGAGCATGTTAGATTTTGTGTGTCCTATAATAGTCCTCTGGCCCTCCTGAAAGTATATCCTGCTGGCCTTCAAAGCCAAAAGTTCTGGGGACTCTTCTTTCTGGTTCAAGGCCCCCAGGCTGGGGAGACCAAAGTGAGGCTCAGACCCCTCACTCTTTGGGGAGAACCTCTGCAATTGTAATTATCCCCCTGTTTGTAGGTCACCAACCCAGGGTGACCCAGGGGAATGGGTATTGACTATACCACATCTCTACCCCTCTCACCTGTCTCATTTTGGTTCCTTCCGTCATATCTTTAGTTGTAGATCTTTTCTGCTAGTCTTCTGGTCTTTCTCATCAATAGTTGCTCTGTAAATAGTTGTAATTTTGATGTGCGCATGGGAGGGGGTGAGCTCAGTGTCTTCCTACACTCTCATCTTGATCACTTTCCTATTTGCCACACTTTTGGATCCCTTTCTTTGAACAATTGTCTATGCTAAGGGTAATCACACCTTATTGTTTATCACTCTAGGTGAGAAGCATTGATTCAATTTCCCAACTTCATCCTGTGGCCAGGGTGGCATGTGACATAGACTTGGCTTCTTAGAGCCACTGACAGCAGACTTTGAATTGGAAACTAGTGATACAAAATGTTGGCATATCACTGAATCCCATGATGGAGGTAGTGGGAGCTAATGTCATTTTCCATGAAAGCAATGGCAGAAGTTTGAGTGTCAGAACCAATGGTGCAAACTGTGGAGCCTGTGTCTAGTAGAGAAGAAATAACCAGTTGTGAGACGGCAGACAGGAGAAACAAGAAGAACTACAATCCTGCAGCCTGTGGAACAAAAACCACATTCACAGAAAGATAGACAAGATGAAAAGGCGAAGGGCTATGTACCAGATAAAGGAACAAGATAAAACCCCAAAAACCAACTAAATGAAGTGGAGATAACAACTTTCCAGAAAAAGAATTCATAATAATGATAGTGAAGATGATCCAGGACCTCGGAAAAAGAATGGAGGCAAAGCTCGAGAAGATGCAAGAAACGTTTAACAAAGACCTAGAGAATTAAAGAACAAACAAACAGAGGTGAACAATACAATAACTGAAATGAAAAATACACTAGAGGGAATCAATAGCAGAATATCTGAGGCAGAAGAATGGATAAGTGACCTGGAAGACAGAATGGTGAAATTCACTGCTGAGGAACAGAATAAAGAAAAAAGAATGAAAAGAAATGAAGACAGCCTAAGAGACCTCAGGGACAACATTAAATGCAAGAACATTCATATTATAGGGATTAGAAGGAGAAGAGACAGTGAAAGGACCCGAGAAAATATTTGAAGAGATTATAGTCGCAAACGTCCCTAACATGAGAAAGGAAATAGCCACCCAAGTCTAGGAAGCACAGAGAGTCCCATACAGGATAAACCCAAGGAGAAACACGCTGAGACACATAGTAATCAAATTGGCAAAAATTAAAGACAAAGAAAAATTATTGAAAGCAGCAAGGGAAAAACGACAAATAACATACAGGGGAACTCCCATAAGTTTAACAGCTGATTTCTCAGCTGTTAAACTCTACAGCCAAGAAGGGAGTGGCATGACATATTTAAAGTGATGAAAGGGAATAACTTACAACCAAGATTACTCTACCCGGCAAGGGTCTCATTCAAATTCGATGGAGAAATCAAAAGCTTTACAGACAAGCAAAAGCTAAGAGATTCAGCACCACAAAACCAGCTGTACAACAAATGCTAAAGGAACTTCTCTAAGTGGGAAACACAAGAGAAGAAAAGGACCTACAAAAACAACCCAAAACAATTAAGAAAATGGTAATAGGAACTTACATATCAAGAATTACCTTAAACATGAATGGAGTAAATGCTCCAACCAAAAGACACAGCCTTGCTGAATGGATACAAAAGCAAGACCCATATAAATGCTGTCTACAAGAGACCCACTTCAGACCTAGGGACATGTACAGACTGAAAGTGAGGGGATGGAAAAAGATATTCCATGCAAATGGAAATCAAAAGAAAGCTGGAGTAGCAATACTCATATGAGATAAAATGGACTTTAAAATAAAGAATGTTAAAAGAGACAAGGAAGGACACTACAAAATGATCAAGGGATCAATCCAAGAAGAAGATATAACAATTATAAATATATATGCACCCAACATGGGAGCACCTGAATACATATGGCTACTGCTAACAGCTATAAAAGAGGAAATTGACAGTAATACAATAATAGTGGGGGTCTTTAACACCTCCCTTACACCAATGGACAGATCATCCAAACATAAAATTAAAAAGGAAACACAAGCTTTAAATGACACAATAGACCAGATAGATTTAATTGATATCTATAGGACATTACATCCAAAAACAGCAGGTAACACTTTCTTCTTAAGTGCGCATGGAACATTCTGCAGGATAGATCACATCTTGGGTCACAAATCAAACCTCAGTAAATTTAAGAAAATTGAAATCATATCAATCATCTTTTCTGACCACAGTGCTATGAGATTAGAAATAAAATACAGGGAAAAAACCGTAAAAAACACAAACACATGGAGGCTAAACAATACGTTACTAAATAACCAAGAGATCACTGAAGAAATCAAAGAGGAAATCATAAAATACCTAGAGACAAATGAAAATGAAAACACGAAGACCCAAAACCTATGGGATGCAGATAAAGCAGTTCTAAGAGGGAAGTTTATAGCAATACAAGCCTACCTCAAGAAACAACAAAAATCTCAAATAAACAATCTAACCTTACACCTAAAGGAACTAGAGAAAGAAGAACAAACAAAACCCACAGCTAGCAGAAGGAAAGAAATCCTAAAGATCAGAGCAGAAATAAATGAAATAGAAACAAAGAAAACAGTAACAAAGGTCAATAAAACTAAAAGCTTGTTCTTGGAGAAGATAAAAAAAGCTGATAAATCATTAGCCAGACTCATCAAGAAAAACAGGGAGAAGACTCAAATCAATAGAATTAGAAATGAAAAAGAAGTTACAACAGACACTGCAGAAATACAAAGCACCCTAAAAGACTACCACAAGCAACTCTATGCCAATAAAATGGACAACCTGGAAGAAATGGACACATTCTTAGAAAGGTATAAACTTCTAAGACTGAACCAGGAAGAAATAGAAAATATGAACAGACCAATCACAAGTAATGAAATTGAAACTGTGATTAAAAATCTTCCAACAAACAAAAGTCCAGGACCAGATGGATTCACAGGTGAGTTCTATCAAACATTTAGAGAAGAGCTAACACCCATCAGTCTCAACCTCTTCCAAGAAACTGCAAAGGAAGGAACACTCCAAAACTCATTCTATGTGGTCACCATCACCCTGATATTAAAACCAGACAAAGATACTACAAAAGAAGAAAATTACAGACCAATATCACTGATGAATATAGATGAAAAATTCTCAACAAAATACCAGCAAACAGAATCCAACAACACATTATAAGGATCATACACCATGATCAAGTGGGATTTATCCCAGGGGTGCAAGGATTCTTCAATATACACAAATAAATCAATGTGATACACCATATTAACAAATTGAATAAGAAAAACCATATGACCATCTCAATAGATGCAGAAAAAGCTTTTGACAAAATTCAACACCCATTTATGATAAAAAACTCTCCAGAAAGTGGGCATAGAGGGAACCTACCACAACATAATAAAGGCCATATATGACAAACCCACAGCAAACATCATTCTCAGTGGTGAAAAACTGAAAGCATTTCCTCTAAGATGAGGAAGAAAACAAGGATATCCACTCTCACCACTATTATTCAACACAGTTTTGAAGTCCTAGCCATGGCAATCAGAGAAGAAAAAGAAATAAAAGGAATAAAAATTGGAAAAGAAGAAGTAAAACTGTCACTGTTTGCAGACGGCATGGTACTATACATAGAGAATCCTAAAGATGCCACCAGAATACTACTAGATCTAATCAATGAATTTGGTAAAGTTGCAGGATACAAAATTAATACACAGAAACCTCTTGCATTTCAATACACTAATGATGAAAAATCTGAAAGAGAAATTAAGGAAACACTCCCATTTACCATTGCAACAAAAAGAATAAAATACCTAGGAATAAATCTACCTAGGGAGACAAAAGACCTGTATGCAGAAAACTATAAGAAACCAATGAAAGAAATTAAAGGTGATACAAACAGATGGCGAGATATACCGTTTTCTTGGATAGCAAGAATCAATATTGTGAAAATAACTATACTACCCAAAGGAATCTACAGATTCAATGCAATCCCTATCAAACTACCAAAGGCATTTTTCACAGAACTAGAACAAAAAATTTCACAATTTGTATGGAGACACACAAGACCCCGAATAGCCAAAGCAATCTTGAGAACGAAAAATGGAGCTGGAGGAATCAGGTTCCCTGACTTCAGACTATATTACAAAGCTACAGTAATCAAGACAGTTTGGTACTGGCACAAAAACAGAAATATAGATCAATGGAACAGGATAGAAAGCCCAGAGATAAACCCACGCACATATGGTCACCTTATCTTTGATAAAGGAGGCAAGCATATACAGTGGAGAAAAGACAGCCTCTTCAATAAGTGGTGCTGGGAAAATTGGACAGGAACATGTAAAAGTATGAAATTAGAACACTCCCTGACACCATACACAAAAATAAACTCAAAATGGATTAAAGACCTAAGTGTAAGGCCAGACACTATCAAACTCTTAGAGGAAAACATAGGCAGAACACTCTATGACATACATCACAGCAAGATCCTTTTTGAACCAGCTCCTAGAGAAATGGAAATAAAAACACAAATAAACAAATGGGACCTAATGAAACTTCAAAGCTTTTGCACAGCAAAGGAAACCATAAACAAGACCAAAAGACAACCCTCCGAATGGGAGAAAATATTTGCAAATGAAGCAACTGACAAAGGATTAATCTCCAAGACTTACAAGCAGCTTATGCAGCTCAATAACAAAAAAAAAACCACCCCAATCCAAAAATGGGCAGAAGACCTAAATAGACATTTCTCCAAAGAAGATATACAGATTGCCAAGAGACACATGAAAGAATGCTCAACATCCTTAATCATTAGAGAAATGCAAATCAAAACTACAATGAGATATCATCTCACACCGGTCAGAATGGCCATCATCAAAAAATCTAGAAACAATAAATGCTGTAGAGGGTGTGGAGAAAAGGGAACACTCTTGCACTGTTGGTGGGAATGTAAATTGATACAGCCACTATGGAGAACAGTATGGAGGTTCCTTAAAAAACTAAAAATAGAACTACCATATGACCCAGCAATCCCACTACTGGGCATATACCCTGAGAAAACCATAATTCAAAAAGAGTCATGTACCAAAATGTTCATTGCAGCTCTATTTACAATAGCCAGGACATGAAAGCAACCTAAGTGTCCATCATTGGGTGAATGGATAAAGAAGATGTGACACACATATACAATGGAATATTACTCAGCCATAAAAAGAAATGAAATTGAGGTATTTGTAGTGAGGTGGTTGGAGTTAGAGTCTGTCATACAGAGTGAAGTGGGTCAGAAGGAGAAAAACAGGTACAGTATGCTAACACATATATATGGAATCTATAGGAAAAAAAAGGTCATGGAGAGCCTAGTGGCAAGACGGGACTAAAGACAGACCTACTAGAGGGTGGACTTGGGACATGGGGAGGGGGAAGGGTAAGATGTGACGGGGTGGGAGAGTGGCATGGACAAGTATACACTACCAAATATGGAATGGATGGTTGGTGGGAGGCAACCGCATGGCAGAGGGAGATCAGCTCGGTGCTTTGTGACCACCTGGAGGGATGGGATGGGGAGGGTGGGAGGGAGGGAGATGTAAGAGGGAAGAGATATGGGAACATGTTTATGTGTATAAGTGATTCACTTTGTTATAGGGCAGAAACTAACACACCATTGTAAAGCAATTATACTCCAATAAAGATGTCTAAAAAAAAAAAAAACTCTTAGAGGAAAACACAGAAAGAACACACTTTGACATAAATCACTGCAAGATCTTTTTTGATCCACCTCCTAGAGTAATGGAAATAAAAACAAAAATAAACAAATGGGACCTAATGAAACTTAAAAGCTTTTGCACAGCAAAGGAAACCATAAACATGATGAAAAGGCAATCCTCAGAATGGGAGAAAATATTTACAAACGAATCAATGGACAAAGGATTAATCTCCAAAATATATAAACAGCTCATGCAGCTCAATATTTAAAAAACAATCTAATCCAAAAATGGACAGAAGACCTAAACAACATTGTTCCAAAAAAGACATACAGATGGCCAAGAAGCACATGAAAAGCTGTTCAACATCAGTAATTATTAGAGAAATGCAAATCAAAACTACAATGTGGTATCACCTCACACCAGTTAGAATGGGCATCATCAGAAAATCTACAAACAACAAACACTGGAGAGGGTGTGGAGAAAAGGGAACCCTCTTGCACTGTTGGTGGGAATGTAAATTGATACAGCCATTATGGAGAACAGTATGGAGGTTCTTTTAAAAACTAAAAATAGAGTTACCATATGATCCAGCAATCCCACTACTGGGCATATACCCAGAGAAAACCATAATTCAAAAAGACACATGCACCCCAATGTTCAATGCAGCACTATTTACAATAGGCAGGTCATGGAAGCAACCTAAATGCCCATCGATAGACGAATGGATAAAGAAGTTGTGGTACATATATACAATGGAATATTACTCAGCCATAAAAAAGAACGAAATTGGGTTATTTGTAGAGACGTTGATGAATGTAGAGACTGTCATACAGAGTGAAGTAAGTCAGGAAAGGAAAAACAAATATCGTATATTAACGCATATATGTGGAACTTAGAAAAATGGTACAGATGAAACGGTTTGCAGGGCAGAAATAGAGACACAGATGTAGAGAACAAACGTACGGACACCAAGGGGGGAAAGCAGTGGGGGGGGGGGAGGTGGTAGTGGTGTGATGAATTGGGAGATTGAGATTGACATATATACACTAATATGTATAACAATGGATAACTAATAAGAACCTGCTGTATAAACAAATATAAAAAAAAAGAAAGAAAGAAGTAACCAGTTGTGAAGGATGATTTTGGACATTGTTCCTGGTTATATAGCCTCCTAACTTCACTTTCTGGCCCCTCTGGATGTTGTGCACATTACCTAATATCCTCTGGTAAATTTCTCTTTGTTTGAACTAGCAGAGTAGGTTGCAGTTATTTGCAGCTAAGAACCCCTATTTATAAACTGGATCAATGGCTAAGACAAAGGATGAAGATCTGTTGGAAACTGAGTTTCCACTCCCTGGAAGTGACACAAATGTCAGCAACAGAGAACAAGTGAATATAGGTCATTTTCATTTTTCTGATATGTTCTCTTTAAACATCTCCCTGAATTAAAGTAGGCTTGTCTATTTCACAGTCCTGTGAGAGACTCACAGAAAAATCTCCAGAAGGGATCTGAGATTATAGGTCCTTCCATTATAAACATTTTTCTATCTCAAGAATTATTAATATATTTTGACTATTTTCCTTAAGCAAGGCATGCCAAGATCACTATGTCCTTTGCTAGATGACTAGTTACTTGCATTGAGAATAAATGCCTCTGCAATCCCTTGCTTAAAGCACCTTTATTTAGTATTGTTGCTTAGTTGCTCTATTTGATATTCAGTTTTCCATAAATAGGAAATCTTGTCCTTTTGTATCCCAAATTAGCCAAAAGTTGTAGCTGGATTTCTCCCTGAGCCCATCATTTCTGCCTTAAGGAACACATTTCATAGACCAGGAACACTGCTGTTTATTGGAACAAGTTCTGGTAGTCCCTGCAGGGACTAAATATAGGGTGGGGGGGGGGTAAGAAATGGCCAACTGCCCCTATCACTGTATGAGCAATAATATCTTGGCAACTCTTTTGAATAATTAAAGACTCCCACCTTCAGATAGAAAAAGTGTAATATCTAAAAATTGTTGTGCATTGCATTTGGTATGGAATAATGGGCACATGAAAATCGTTTAGTTGGTCTCTCTTAGTGTTCTGAAATGTTTGTCTTATTACAATAAAAACAATTAAAGTACAGCCAACCTTAAAGTGGAGAAGTAGTCTCAAATTGGGCAGACTCTAAGATGCATACATATTACATTTTTCTTAAGCTCTAAATCAGGAATTCATTCTACATTTACATAGTCTATATGATTCAGGGAAACCCTGAATTTTAAACCAGAGCTTTTCCTTTAGCATGTGTCAGTCAGAATCATCTGGAGGGATTGTTAAGGCACAGATTGCCTAATCACACCCCCAGATTACTGGTTCAAAAAAAATTACATTTCTAACAAGTTCAAAGATGATATTGATGCTGCTGGTGAAGGGCACACTCTTTGAAAATCACTGGTCTAAGTTGATTCTATTCCCATTTGCTCAGGAAACTGGTTTAGACCAATCAAAATCAGTAATCCCCTGGGGAAGGCTATTAGTCTAACTAAGGACTCCTGATCTAGTTCCTGGGTCTGTTGAGGGGAAGGACTACTATACCATGCCTGGAGAAGCTGACAGCACACTCCCTCTGCAGCAGTTTAGTAAGCATGTAGCTCCATCTTCTACTGGAAGCCATCTATAAGCACAAAGGAATCCAGCTTCGGAATGATTACAGTGATATGAATGTCAGAGCAGGCTGACTTCAGATCTACCAAAACCTGGGAGTCCCACTATGTGAGATGATATATTCTTATTAATAAAAGCTGGGGTTTCTTTCCCAGCCCGTGAAAACATCCTATTGAAACAATGTTACCAGGAGAGATGTATCTATACATGCAGTTAAATAAGATGCAGTTTGAAAGAATTTGATGAGTGGGTTAAGTAGAAGCTTTCTTTAATTTGGTTATAAGTCTTAGACTGGATTTGATCTACCTTTATCTCAGGTAAACAGAAAAATAAAGGTTGTTCTCTCTTTTTTTTCTGAGAGACGATGCTTGAGTTTCAATTGGCAAAGGTAGCAGTGAAGAATGAAAATAGGAAGGAGAAGGCAAAAGAGAATTCCAGACAGAATAAAGAGTTATAAATCAGGGGGAATAATGAGTTATAAATCAGGGGCCGGATCATAACAAACTTCATGTGCTGAGTTAAAAAGTTTGAGCTTTGATGCACCATGGTGAAGACAACAAAGGTTTCTAAATACAGTAATGACAAATTACTCTGGTGGTGCTATGGAGAATGGATTGAAGCAGATATTGTACACAGGAAAACTAGAGGGAGGCTATGGGAATAACCCAGGTGAGACGTTTCAAGGGCATGAAGTAGGGCAGCAATCTTGAAAATGGAGAGAAAACTATAAGGACCTCTTTAAAAGGATGATTGGGATGTTGAAGTAAAGGAGATGAAGGGTCACAGGGATCTCTTGTGAGTTAGTTGGATGGATGTAGTGTCAGGATAGGAAGGAGACAGAAGCCAAAGCCTAGAAGTCACCTTCTTCTCCCTCAGGTATTATGTCAGATCTTGCACCAAATTCCTCACATCTCTCAACCTTCCTCCATCTCTACTGCCACTACCCACCATCAGCTTCTGCTGTATTCACATTCTGGTTTCTTCTCTTCCATTCATATCACTTCTCCAAACTGTTTTCCAAATGAAAATTTATTTCAGTCAACTTCTGCTTAGAACAGTTCAGAGGATTTCTATGGTTCTCTGGCCAAAGACCAAGGGCTTTGGGGCTCAGCTCTCTGTGACCAGGCCTCCATGCAGATCAGCCTTTGTTCAGCTACTCACTGAGTCCTTGCACGTGGTATGTCCTGCATTTAATAGATTAATTCCAGTCCATCCGTCAAATCTTATTTCAAGCTTGACTTCCTCAGGAAGTCATAATTTCGGAATGTAGAAAAAATTCCTTTACAAAAAAGAGCTATGTCCCTTTCTTCACATAACTTATGTCAATTTGTAATTACTTATTGTGCTTATTTGATTTGTGTGTCTTCCCTACTTGACTGCCAACTCATTGAGAGAAAGGTCTGTTTAATCTTGTTCACCCTCCACATTTAACACAGTGCCTGTCACATAAAAAGACCTCAATAAATATTTGTTGGATGAAAGATTGAATTTGTTTTGGGAGCAAGATCATGAGTTTCTTTTGGATATCAGAGACTGAGATGCTTGCAGGAAACCCAAAGGAGTATCTAGCAGCTAGTTTTACAGAGGGCAGGTTCAAAATGTCCAAAATGAAGAAAAAGGTTGATAATACTCAATGGAATATTTGAGACAGGGTTTAATAGCTTTGCTCACAAGTGAGAAGTTTCCAGTGTTAGCCTAAAGTGCCAATGATATTTTTTTATTATAGCACTGAAAATGTCAAAATTAATGGAATATTTTACAAATCAACATGCAGATAATATTGGCAGATATTTCATATTTCTGAAATTTAAAGGGAAAATTTAAACAGTGTACTCCTGTCATTGAACTGTTTAAAAATATAAGAAAAAAATCATTTTGCCAAAGAATTACACAAATTATTTCAAAATGTGATAAGCCAACAATAAAGAAGAAAAAATTAACATTATCCTCTGTACTAGAAGTTATTAGTGCTATGATGGAAAGAACCTCAAATGAATTAATTTATTCTATTCCATTAAATTATAATATGGTTTTGAGAATAGTCAATGAGATGAAGAAGATATAAAAAAAATCAAAATAATGATCACCACAGGAGGATAAAAGGATCATAAAAGGATGTTTTCCTGTTCACTCATGTAATATTCATAAGAATTGAAAAAGCCTGGGAGGAAATGTTATTTTAACGTTACTGACAATGGATACAAAAGGGTTGTCAACATTGAGAGTTTTAAAAGTTATATTATGAGAAAAAGTATTTTCTTTGCCAAACCTATTGCTTGCACAGACACAGGGAGCACTGAGTGAGGCTGGTAATGGGATGAGGGCATACTAAATTAAGAAAAGTAGTACTGGATGCTTTATTCAGTGTCAACACTTAATCATCACAGATCTTAGAGAAATTTCCCCAAATCTGTGAATGTCATTTTAGCAGTGCTATTAATAAGTTTCAGAGTAACCCCTTGAATAATAGCTTATTTGTAAGCTTTACAATAACAATGAGGAGGAAATTATATTCCCACATATGTGCTGTGTGTTATTTATTAGTATCAAAATAGTTTCCTATATTATAAAATAGAACAGGGTAAAGAAAGGGTATAGAAAACATAGCTATCATATGGAAGTCTTATCATATGGAAGTATGTATTCAGTATGAAGTTCTTAAAAACTTTTGGAGATCATATCTTTGCTAAACAATGGGAAATAGAAGACGGATTGGAAAAAAGAAATAAGACAATGCAGAGAAGATATGGTAGATCTCTAATGACTGAAAGATTAATAACTAACCAGTAACTAAAATTTTTCTTAAATCAATATGTAATTTTCACAAGACACAGTCATGTAATTCTACCTAAAAATGTACATACATACAAGATGTCAATTCTAAAAAATGTTTGAAAGTGACATTTATCGGGCTTCCCTGATGGCGCAGTGGTTAAGAATCTGCCTGCCAATGCAAGGCAAACGGGTTCGAGCCCTGGCTGGGGAAGATCCCACATGCCATGGAGCAACTAAGCTCGTGCACCACAACTACTAAGCCTGAGCTCTAGAGCCTGCAAGCCACAACTACTGAGCCCATGTGCCACAACTACTGAAGCCTGTGTGCCTAGAATCCATACTCCGCAACAAAAGAAGCCACGACAATGAGAAGCCCGCGCACCGCAACAGAGAGTAGCCCCCACTCACTGCAACTAGAGAAAGCCCATTGCACAGCAATGAAGACCCAACACAGCCAAAAATAAATAAATAAATAAATAAGAAAGTGACATTTATCAATAAAATTCAACATGATTACTGTGTTCCTAGTGTCTCAGATAATTTAATAATACAGGAGTTTCTGCTATAATACCATAATATAATATAATAATATAATTATAATATAATACCATAATATAATATATGGATTTTAATATATTTCAGCTATAATCCATAATAAAATATATGGATTTTTAAAAATTGTGGTAAAAAACACTTAATGTAGACTTTACCATCTTAACCATTTATAAGTATAGAGTACAGTAGTGTTAAGTATACTCATGTGCAACAGATCTCTAGAAGATTTTCATCTTGCAAAACTGAAATTCTATACCTCTTGAACAACAGCTCCCCTTTTCCCCTTATCCTTACCCCTGGCAACCACAATTCTACTTTCTGTTTATATGAGTTTGACTACGTTAGATACATCATATGCGATTATATAGTATTTGTCTTTTTGTAAAAGCTTATTTCACTTAGCATAATGTCCTCAAGACTCATCCATGTTGTAGCATGTGACAGGATTTCCTCTTTTTTTAAAGGCTGAATAATATTTCATTGCATATACATACCTTTTCTTTATTCATCTGTCAATAAACAGTTGGGTTACTTCCAGCTCTAGGCTATTTTGAATAATGCTGCAATGAACATGGGTGTGCAGATGCTTTCAACTCTTTTGACTATATATCCAGAAGTGGGATGCTGGAAAATAAGGTAATTCTGTTTTTAGTTTTATGAGGAACCTCCATACTGTTTTCCATAGTGACTGAACCATTTTGCATTCCCACCAACAATATACAAAGGGTCCAATTTCTCTGCACTCTCACCAACACTCGTTAGTTTTTGTTTTTGTTTTTTAGTGGCCATAATATATGCATTTTTGAAGTCCTACAAAATTGCACAGTGAAAATAATAGGGCTTAAGGGGGAAACAGACTGCTCCAGATGTTTGGGAGTTTAACCAAAGCAATAACAGAAACAACCATAATCCTAGTAACCAACAGAAACCCAAAGGCCTCCTTTTTAGCATTGCCCCCCAGCATCCCACTTAAACAAATATTTGTGACTTTATGTTCTGGGGCTCTTGTTTCTTTGAGATTTGTGAACTTAAGGGCTTTTGCTTCTAATAGAGAGCAGTTTCATGAAAACAAGACTAATTCATAGTGTAAACTTCCTCAACAAGTTTTATAGCAACATGGAAAATGTCCCAGTAACATATTTTATGCCTGCAGCTTTAGCCAATGAAAAGGGTTCCAATTCTTGAAGCCACTAAATCAGCCACTATTTACACCAAAGGAAGGCTCTACAGCTCTTAAGTCTTCATAATTTGCTAAATTTTTCCTTTAATTGTGGGAAATTAATTGTAAAACATATGCATAAACCAACATCACTTCCTTGGTATACTGTCACCATTTCCTGTGGTGGTCCATTTGATATAAGACAATGCACATTTAGAGAACACAAGTTATAGCAGAACAGATTGCAGTTGGTATTTTCAGTTGGTTTTCTTGCTTTTCTCATAATTGCACTACTTTACTGGAAGACTTTTCAACTACAGTACATAGTTGTAAATGCTGTAAAAAGTAATTTGACTTCTTTCCAAACAAGTGGTTATGGAAATCTAAATTAGATGGAAAATTTTTTACTGAAAAAATTGCTCCTTGACTTCAAGATTATTAACCTTGCCTGAGTACATTGGTCAATATATTTAATATCCATTTCAATGAGTTTATCATGCTATTGAGTTTTTAGGTTTATAAAGATCTTCAAATCGAATCATCCTATCATATTTAATATAATACAAATGAGAGTGATAGATTTCTAAAACAGTGTCTTTGAACCAAAACTTGGCTAAATACTGCAAAGATGAAAACTAAAATCCTTAGTGAACAATTTTTTAAAAAATTACATAGGTTTGTGGTCTTTCCCTTCACTTTACTGTGATTGATTTCATTTCTTTGCAGTTTAAGAAAGAACTCATTTAAATTTTCAAATATATCTGAAAGAAACATGCCATATCATGTGGTTATAATGTAAGTTTTCATTTTTCATTTATTGAAAAGATTAATAATAGTACCAAATAGTGAACAAGGTATATTTTTTAAAAATATTCTTTGGAGAGCCATCTTACTCCTGTATTCAAAAATTCTCTTGACTAATAATGTAGTTCAGCAGAAACTAGTGTTGTGTTTTTCTAACAGTGGGTTCCAAAACTTAGTGTATTCTGAAATCAATTCAGTGGCTTGAAACCAATTTACTTTAAAAAGAATGGATAACTAATAATAGTATAGAAAACATCAGAGAACATCTTTCTTGGTAAGGGTAATGTTTTTGGTGAAGAACATATTTGGTTTTATGTATGTGTGTCTCTGAGTAGAGGTGATATGTTAGAGGTATTTCTTACAGTGGGTCATGAACAAAAATTTTGTCAAACTCTGGGCTAGAGGATACTGTGAATAGAACCAAGACAGAGATCAGAGCACCTGGGAGAAGAGGAAACCTAATCAGATAAATTACCAATGATGTATCTGGTAAAATGAAGTTTCTCAGCTGTCTGGCTTAGCGATTTACGGACCCTAGTCATGGGTCACTGGCATATCTGTGGGAGTTGAGGTGAGATCACTTTCTCTTACAGGATTTTCCTACTATAATCTGCTCCAATGAGGATATGAACACAAAGTCATATAATATCTGTACCACCAGGCAGTAAGGAAAATACTCTCATTAAACCAAAATTTTTAAGTGGTTTGTTAATTTACAGCCTTGTACAACAAGGAGCCTATTCAGAGTCAAAAGTAATAAAACTTTGATTTATGAAGTTATCAAAATATTAAAATGTCAACATGCAAGGAAATTATCAGTGACATAATTTGATTAATGTTGCCTAGGGAATATACTTGACATTCACCTGTGAATTTTGATACTCTTGACAATTGTCCAGCAAAGAAAGGAAAATATATATTCCTATCAATTTTTCTTCTTATCAAAACCAAATGGTCCCTTAGGAAAATATACCAATTACATACATTTTGTTGTTTTTTAAGACAGGAAAGAATGCTGGTGTTTTGCTGCTGAATAAAGATTATGACACAAGATTACTAGAGTGATACAATGGCACCTCTGCATAGAGGACAAACTTTATTATTAATTTAGGGCTTGCATATTCTCTTATTGATGTTATCATTTGAGAATACCAAGTATTTGCCTATTAAATTCTGCTGCTAAGATGCTTTATGCATTGCATTATTGTATCTGTGGGAAATATGACCAGACATATTTATCAGGGCTAGTTATTTTACTTGAGGCATCTTACTTACTCTTTTCACTCTTGTAGTCTTGGTACTTATATCAGGTAATGACCTTAACTGTACGTGTAAACATATTAGGAGAACCCTGTGATGCTGATGGGAAACTGAGAACAAATACAGATCTGATCTCTGTATGGAGAGGTCTTCTGCTGGGGTAGGGTCAGGTGACAAAGCAGGTGAAGTGTGAGAGGGGTCTGGTTCAACTCATTTTATGGAGAATTCTTCTAAGCCAATGTTATCTGTTAGAAATATGATGTGAGTCACCTATGTAATTTAAATTTTTTTAGTAGTTACACTAAAAGAAAGTAAAAAAAGATAGGTAAAATTGATTTTAATAATATATTTTATTCGGCACAATCTATCTAAATATTATTTCAGCATTCAATCAATATAAAAAATTAATGAGATATTTTGTATTCCTTTTTTCACTGTTTTCAAAATCTAGGGTATATTAACACTGATAGCACATCTCAATTTAGACACTAAATTTTCACTGGAAATATTTTATCTGCATTTAGATTTTATAGAATTTAGAGTTAAAAAAGGAAATTCACATATGGAAGTTGTTCAACACATACTTAAAATCTTTCCATTGGCTGAATTCGTCATTATTTTCAGTTTAAATTTTAATTAACTAAAATTAACTGAAATAAAAAGTTCCTATCCTCAGCTGCACTAGTCAAATTTCAAGCACTCAACAGCAATATGTAGCTAGTGGCTATTGTATCAGGACAGCACAGTTGTAAGCAATTGATCTTGAATTATCTCCTCCAGGAGTGAATTCCTCAGTTATGAGCTCAGAATTGGGAATTTATGTTTTTATGAATTTTTCTCCCAGAAACTAACCTAAAAAATGGCAGATGAAGATTCCTGATCTTTTTTTTTTTTTAATTTGCTTGTGCCGGGTCTTAGTTGCAGCAGGTGGGCTTGAACCTGGGCTCCCTGCATTGGGAGCACAGAGTCTTAATGACTGGTTCCCCAGGGAATTCCCCCAAAGCTTCCTACTCTTGAAATGAGGAAGGAAGTGAAATTAGAATTTGGACTGACCTGGGTCACTGGGGCATTTAGTCAACATATATGCAGAGGCCTTGGAAACTCTATTGTTTCCTCCACTGTAATGGAAATTTATAAGGGTTTCTATCTCCCAGGAGGTTGTCCAGGTTGACAGAGGATATGTTCATATTCAGTTTCTTGTTTGTATTGTTTTGTTTGCTTTTATTTTTTTAATTAAAGGGATGGTTTTATGCTTCAAAGTCAATTAATTTGGCATACCAATGTTATTCCTTCTTCCCCGTTTACACTTTTTCTTCTTTGTAATTGAAATCTAGATATAGCTGTACCATAGAAGGAAGAAATTATTTGATTTACTGCAAAAGTTATCTTAGGAATAGACAAATCAGAGAACTATTCCAGTTGTGGATGAAGACCAATAACTGCATTTTCTGCCTGTTGATACATTTGTCTTTTATTTTCTTTTTCCTCCCTCTTTTCAAACCTAGAGAGAGCAGGCTATAAAACTTTGGTTGATCCACTTTTCAATTATTGCAATATATGTCACTGCCAAAGACTGATTATCTAAAGGAGGAATAACTCAATTTATCTATTTAATAATGATTATACATGTATGCAGTTGTATGTCAATATAAATGCATTCTGTTCCCATGTATTTATGAGCCTGGAGGGCAATGTTTATTATTAGTAGTATTACTACTTAGTAGTAGTAGTATAATTATTTGATGTTAAAAAGAATGCTCAAAAATTTTTGTTATTTGATTCTTAACAATTGTTCATTAGAGGAGTATAGGTTTACAAATAAAATTGATTACCCATCATAAGTCTATGTGATAGTTATAATTAAACATAGCAAAATGCGAGCATAGTTATGATACAATTAAAGTGATATCCTGATGAGTTATTAATTATATGATTAAATATTACTCAGAGCTTGAACTGAATCAAACTCTTACAGAATCTGGGGGGGAGCAGTGGCCACTCTCAGGGTCTAGCTCCTCTATCTGTGCTGATTACTCCCATTTGGGTGTGGAGTCCACATTGTGACCTGTCCAGTGAAGTTGCTGTTTTCACCTTCCACCTAAGAAGGAGCTCTTGAATGCTGAGTTTAATTCGATCTGTTCAATCATATGACTTTACATCAGGTTTTTCTTCATCCATTTATCAATGGAGAAGTGATAAATTGAGAGTCAAAGCTGAAATTGTGCATGTATTAGGCATTTCTATTCATTCATTTATTAATTCACTCAACAGTAATTTGTTGTAGAGATATAAAAATGATTCAGATATAATTCTTTCATTCTCATAGAAGGTATAGTTTACCAGAGGGAGATGAACAAGAAATTACAGTGAAGCATTATAGGTACTCTGACCAACTCATTTTTGAAAGGGGAAGAATGTCAGAAAAATGCTTTATAAAAGAAGATCCTTAAGAATCTTGAAACATTATAAATGTTAGTCCTGTAGAAAGGGATGGGGAAAAGGCAGTCCAAGAAGAACCTTCAGCAAAAACCTAGAGGCTTGAAATGGTGTGGTGTGTTCAGAGGAGCTGTAAGTTGTTGGTCATGATTGAAGCATAGCTCTTGCATGTCATGTGAAGAAATAAGAATTTTACCATACACCTAATGGAGAGCAAACAGAAGGTTTTATGTAGAGAAATAATTGAATTGGTCTCTAGAAATATCACTCTGAAAGTAGTGTAGAGGATAGGTGGAATGTATATCTGTTCTCATAATATACTGTACCCATTGCAATAACCCAGGCACAAGATGATGGTGATGTATGAATGAAAGTGGTGGCAATTAGGAAAGAGAAAAGAGAATTAATTGTCATGGCATTAGTTATGTAAGAAATACAAAAGAAATGCTTATCTCATGAAGTTTAAAGTTTACTTAGGGACTTCATTCATTCATGAAAACAATTTGGTTTTGTATTCTCTGACATCCTGATTCAGTAAGTAAGGATGATGCCTGGGAATCAGTATTAAATAATAACAACAATAATAAAACAACAAAGTCTCCAGCTGACTCTGCTGAGTAATCAGAATTGGCATCCACAGGCTTAGAAAATAAGAATTCTGGAGTGCAAAGAAGGAATCAAGTTGGGGAAGGCTTCTTCTATGAAAGTGGTTCATATACTCCTTTTACATCCACAGGAAGAGGAAAAAAAGTCCCTGAGGCACTCCTACCCACTCTTCATCTTTCTTAACAGGAAAAAGAACATGAAAAATTAGGAAGAAATTAAGACGTGATTTGCAAATTTGCTAAGTTTGTACAGAAGCCAGATTTTTGTACATACATGAATGAGTTCTCCATAAATTCCAATACTGTACTAATTTTAGTTTATGAATACAAACTTTGTCAAGAAGTGATCACTGGTGCTTTGTCTAAGAGAGATTTTAGTCTTTCAGGGTCCTTATCCTAGAGACTATCTGATGATGAATTATAGGTGCCTGAGGCTGAGTCAGTGGTTGAGAGATTAGAGAGGGGGAAAAGGAAATCGAATAATAGTGAGTAAGATCCCATGACCTTTTAACTTGCAGATTTCTAAAGGGTTAGTTTTTTCTTGATAAGCTTGCAGAAAGTTCTTGTCTTTCGAAGATTTTGATATTTATGGGAACATTCTCAGAAACAGATTTTAGTATTTCCACCAGGGGACAGTGAGGTGGTCTACAATTTGGTGACTATGGGTGGATAGAAAAATTTATCTTTTTTTGTTTTTTTGACTTGAAGTGGGTGTGAGTGGGAAGAACTGCTTAATTCTGACTGCCCATGGACATTGGGGTAGATTTGGAACTGAATTTCAGCAGAAGATAGAGTGAGGAAGGCTAAATTGCACCTGAAGAACTATAGAGTCTTTTAAACCAGAGTTGCCACTTGATTAATTCACTTGCCGCAGTTGGTTAAATTGAGTACTTATCTTAAGACTGAAAATTCATAATTCTTGAAGTTTCTATCTAGCAGCCATAGGAACTCTGAGGACTTTGATTTGGCAAGAATTATGTGTCGCATTAAACTGTAAGGAGCAAATTTTGTAGTACAGAGGGCAAGGGAGAATTACCTCTGAACTCAATGAATTCAGCCTCCATCTTGTCACTAATTCCACCTTAGCTAGTCAGGATGTTACTGAACACAAGTCCGTGTGCCTGGTGCAGAGTGAGGCTAAACAAACCAAAACATCGGAGTTTGGAACAGAGAAAGTTTTACTGCAGGGCCAATTAAAGCAACGGGTGGCTCGTGCTCAAAACACCTGAACTCCCTGGTGGTTTTTGGGGAGTTTTTATAGGCAAAATTTGGGGTGAGGTCTGTAAGGTGTGTGATTTCCTTCTGATTGGTTGTTGGTGGGATGACAGGGTGGTGTTCCAGGAATCTCGTGCTCAGCCTGAAGTTGCCATCCTTCACCTGGGTGGGGGCCTTAGTTCTTGCAGAAGAACTCACAGATATTGTTATATATATATATATATATATATATCTATATATATCTATATATATCTATCTATATATATATATATATATATATATATCTATCCCTTGAGGAGGAACCAGGATCCTGCTTTAATTACTGCACTATTGTTTCTTGATTGCTCCTCCTTTGTTTCTGCATTCCCTTACTTCCCTGATTAGCAACTGTTTGAACTTTCGTACTCAGGGAAGGTCCAGGAGTCTGAAGTTTTTTTCCAAAAAACAAGAAATGAGGGACACGGAAAGGATTTGTACCCAGGAGGGCATCACATGGTCCTTCTTTTTTTCAAGGAGAGATTTGGTTGCTGGAAGAATAAGCTATGTTTCTACTGGGGTAAGTTTAATGGGCAGGGCCTTTTAGCAAGACTGAGGAGCCATGATGGTATGGTAGAAAGAGGAATAGACTCAGAATCAGAAGAAGATATTTAAATCCTGGTGCAGCCCTTTTAATGACAGGGGACCATCACTTACTGTAATGGGTATGGATTAGGATCCTGCAATCTGAGCTTTTTTTCCTGGCTCTGCCACTAACTGTGTCATCTTGACTAAGTCATTTGGCCCCTCTGCTCTTTTACAGTTCATATCTGCAAAGAGAGTCAATTGGTCCAAGTGAGATTTTGGATTCATCACAACCATAAAATTCTAAATTATATGAAAACACAAATCATTCATACTGTAAGATTTAGCTACCAGATTGACAGCTCAGAGTAACTCTGTGGAAGATGTTTTTCAGCATGACATGGAGGGGGAACCCTTTACCAACTTTATCTGGCAACACAGAATTTGAACTTAATTATAAAAGAAGAAGGCTCCTTCCTGTATTCAATGGGCTAAGAGCTAAGAGAAATGGATCATATAAAGTTTCATCTAGAAGGCATTAGTACATTTATTTCCTCCACATTACTTTACAAATGAGGAAGAGGAGTCATGCCAAAATTCTTCAGGATTCATTCATGCAGACACTGTTCTGGGTGGAGATACAGAAGTAAACAAAGCAGATAAAGTCCATGCTCTCTTGAGCTTAAGTTTCAGCTGGAGGAGAACTAACTGTATAGTGTTGTGGAGGGTAAGAATGGGAGAGGAAAGTAGAGTAAGGGGGAAAGGGAATGTCAGGGTCCTAATTCATTTATGTTGCCAGGAAGGCCTCTCAATAAGAATACATTTGAACAGAGCCCTAGGGCATATATCTGGGGAAAGACTGTTTCAGGTGGAGAGAACAGTGAGTGCAAAGGTTTGGAGGCAACCCAAGAAAAATGGGTAGAGCCAGGATTTGCCCATTCACTGATGCATTCATTTATTCAACAAGTCTCAGTGCCTGCTCTGGGCTCTGCACTATTTCAGCTCCAGGACTGGAATCTTGTTTAGCTCAAAGCATTTGTTTTCAGCTACTTCAAATGCTGCCTCCCTCTGTAGTACCGTTTTGCTGAGCACCCACTCTTTGCTAGGCATTTTTAGATGTCTTATTGAAATTAATCGTTATAAAAATTCCATGAGCTTATTTCATAAAGAATAAAAATAAATATGATACTAAGAAATGAAGAAAAATGAAACCTAATGCCATTAATTTTGAGACAGGAGATAGCTGGGCCCCAGGCTGAGCAGCTGAAATTTGTCTCCTGTAGAAACTTCAAGATAAAGATAAGGCAGGCTCAGACAGGTGCTGGGCCCTGTTTCAGTATAAGGAGGCCACACATTTCTCATTCTTGGGGTCAAGGAGACCTCCCAGACCACACATGCATAGAAAGGATCCTTAGGGGTCAGGAAAGGGAGGGGGCACCAGCCCATAATATGTCCTGCCAATCTCCCAGAAACCCTCATGCTGGTATCCATCTTGGCTAAAAGATGCACACACACATCAGGGAAGGCCCTGAGTCAGACCAAATATGGACACGAGCCAGATGATTGGTCAGAGGGAACATGGAAAACTGCCCCTTTTATAAGTGATTTAAACTACCCCTTTGGCACACATCTCTTTCTCTGAGTCTGTCTGTGTGTTCTTCCACATATACTTTGCTTTTAATAAGCACTTTACCTGTTTTACTATGGCTGTCTCTGTCTCTTTGCTGAATTCTTTCTTCAAAGAAGACAAGAACCGAGGTTCTGCTTGAAGCCCACTGGCCCTCATGGTCAAGTGGTTAGGATACGGTGCTTTCACTGCCATGGTCAGGATTCAACTCCCAGTCAGGGAAGTAAGATTCTGCTTCAAGTTGGTGTACCCTGTGCCCCACCAGATCATTTTCAATTCTTACAAAATTAGATGGAAAGACTCACTGCTTTGTCTTGTGAATAAATGTTGTAAGTTATCTGAGTGACTCTATTGATATATTTCAGTGAATTCACATGAACACTTATTGAGTTTCTGTTTTGTGCCTAGTGTGGTATTAGAAACATGAATAAAGTATGAAGTCACACAAAGAATTACAATTGAATTGATAAATCTTCTAAGTGGTAGGGTGAACTCTAAGAGAATGAGCAAGGTGTCAAGGATCTGAGTAAAGATCTGAGTCTTCCTGCGGAAGTCAGGGAAAGCTTTACAAATTAAGGAAGTCTTGGGCAGGAAATTGAAGGTATTGTGCCAAGAGATCATGGACACACACCACTGCATGGAGCAGGTATTTTAAAGGGTTTACTGGGAGGAAACTTACAAGCAGAAAATTAGTAGAGCACATGCAATCTTCTGCTTTCTCACTGACCCACAGTTCAGGCCAATGCTAGGCTGCATATGTGATGGCCAATATTCCAGTTAAAAGGGGTTCCAGCCCTATAACTCTACATATTTATAGGGTTAGAGGAACAGGGGACACGTCTGTGACTAAGTAACAGTGGGTGACATTGTTACATTGTTAGAAAGGGGGAACCTCTGAAGATTAGCAGCTGGTATCGCCCAGGGTTTTTTGTTTTTTGTTTTTTGTTTTTTGTTTTTTTTTTGCACTAATTCAGACCTGCCGAGCCAGCTCTTTGCTAATCTAACCAAAGTGAAGGACATGAGCCTGCAGACCCATCAAGACCTATCTGTTCTTGGATGGATTAGTAGGATTTTAAAGGTGCTCAAAGGCATTCCTGTTAGAGGGAACAGTTCTCCAAACACTGTTTGTCATGATTAAAGTATATAGGGTGAGGTCAGTTGGAGATGGGCATCAGAAGGTGAGGGGGCAACTGGAAGAGGAGGATTCCAGAAAGGTTGCCCAGCAGATGTGTATCTAGATGGCTTTGTATGCCATGTTAAGGTTTTTGAATTTTACTTTTTAGGCCAATGGATCCAGTCATATAACCTGAGTGATGTGGGTTGGGGCGGACTATGGTGGACTGGAGCTCAGGACATTCCCATTCTACAGGAAGTAGGTGGTGTTCACTTCCAGGTGGTTGCTATGTGGAAATTTGTGTCCAGTGTTACCAGACACTTGGATTTTTCAAGTGGAGCCATAATTTTTGTACACAAAATATTCCAATTTTAAATGTTGAAAACAAATTCAAATTTACTTAACAAATGTATGGGGCAGACTAAACATCGACTGTATTGGTCTTTGTTTTCTGATCCCATGGGAAGTGAAAGGGGCCATGTGAAATGTTAAAAGGGTGATTGATGGGATCAGCTTTGTTTAGTGGAAGGATTATTCTGGATATAATGAGCAGAATAAACTGAAGGAGGTTAGAATAGAGTCAAGAAGAGTAATTATGAGGCTTTTGAAATAAAAATTGAGAAGCTGAACTAAAGCAAAAGTAGCAGGGATAAAGCTAAGAGATATTTAGAAGAATTGGCAAGATTTGGTAATCAAATCCTAAACCAACAGTTTAGGATTACTCTAGAAAATGAGGGGCCATGTTGTTTTGCAAAGCAATATTAATAGTTATTTTTGTGTATATTGAGTTTAAGGAATCTGTGGAACACCTAAACGAAAAGCTCATAGCCAATTTGGTGAATTCTGAAGCTTAGGAAAAAAATGAGATTGGGATTACATACTGAGGAGTCATCAGTGAATGGCTGATATGCATTCTTTCAACAAATATAAATATTTTCCTTCAGTATGTCAGGCCTTGTGCTATGTGCTTGGGGTACAAATGGTTAACAACACACTGGTCTGTGTGCTCATGAAAGGTTCAGTATAGTGAAATAAGCAGATAGTAAATAAGAAGACATGCAAATATAACAAGTACAAATTGTGATGAGTGCTATACAGGAAATGTGGTTCATATGAAGATCAAAGATGAAATGGGAAAGAAATAGAAGTCACATTGGTTACCCCAAGCCTATGGCTTGGAGGAAGATGAGGAGAAAAGAGAAATAGATTGTCCTTTGTCCAGTGGTGCTGGTTGAGAGTAGAGTGAGAGCAGAACCTGGGGGTCACCCCTGTGTACTGGACTGGTGAAAGAAGAAGCAGAACTTCAAACGTTGGAGTGACCCAGAGCTCAGTCCTTGGAGCTCTTCTCTTTACTATCTTTCTTCACTACCCTTGTTTATCATCCAGTTTCATAGCCTAAAATATCACATATGTTTTAGGATTCCCAAATTTATATCTCTAGCTCACTTCTCCCTTGAATTTTAGACTCATACACTCAACTGCCTGTTACCAACTGCCGTGTACACATGGAGGTCTGACAGGCATCTCATATTTAACATGGTCAAAAGCAGGCTTCTGACACTTTATCATCGTCTCTCACTTAAACCTCTTTCACCTGAGTCTCCCCCAATCTCAGCAAATGACATTTCCATTCTTCCAATTGTTTAGGCTAAAAAGCAGTAAGTCCTGGCAGCTCTACTTAAAAGTACATCCAGATTCTAATTACTTCTTATCACCTCACTGCTAACATCTTGATGAAAACTACTAATATTTACCATCTGGAATATTGCAGTGGCCTCCAAATTGATCTTCTTCTTTCAACCCATGAACTCCTTCATTCTATTCCAAAAGAGCAGCCAGTTATCTTGTTAAAATACATCTTAAGTACTTCTCTGCTAAAAGGTAGTTCCTTCCGATGGTAATACAAGGCCTTATATAATCTGTTCCCAAATACTTCTCTTTACTCAATTCCTACTTCTCTCCCCTGTGCTGACTTGGCACCAATCACACTTGTCTTGAAGTTCTTCTAATATGCCCTGCACATGCTGCCTCAGGGCCTTTGAAATTACTGTTCTCTCTGCCTGGATTGATCTTCCTCTAGAAATCAACATGGTTTACTCCCTTACTTTCTTCAGGTTTTTAATCAATATCCAATATCACATTTTCTGGCCACTTTATCTAAAATTACAACCCCAAACTGCTTGAACTCTTTATCCCAACTTTCCTGTTTTATTTTTCTTCTTCTTAGCAGTTCTCATTTTCTAGTATACTAAGTAGTTTACTTATTTTTCTATGTCTCCCTTTATAATGCAAGTTCCATGAGATCAAGGATTGACTGTTTAACTTACTATTGTATCCACATAATAAGACCTCAATAACTATTTTTCAAGTGAATGAACATAGAGTTAGGGAACAAGCAAAATAGAAACCATTTCAATGAAAATTCATTTTCAAGGAAGAGTGGTTAATAATCTCAAAAGTATAGAAACAATAAGAACTGAAAGTTAGACTTTAGATTTGGCCAGTGAGAAGCCACTAGTAACTTTAGTGAGAGTAAAGGTAGTGGAGGTTGTTAGAGTGCTACAAAGAACCAAACCAGAAAGAGTGAGGAGGAAGTGGAGGCAAGGCATGCAGACCTTGCTGTGCATCAGGCTGGGCAATTAGGGCAATAGCTGGAGAGTTGTTGAATAGAACAGGAGGACAGAGAGACTTGAGGTCTTAGTGTTTCTTTAGAGTAGTGAGATGTGGTTTCTCAGCTTTGATTGTGCTGGACTTTGTAATTTCCCACATTCTCCAAATTTTTACCTGTGGTAAGACGAGGTAGGGTGGAATTGTTAAGTGCTTTCAAGGGCCCATCTCACTCTTATCTCCCCCTGAATATTTCAGAAATAAGTTCATATGTCCCAGGCATTTTGAGGTTTGTTTGTGTTCAATTTAGTATTTAATCTTTGATTGTCTTTCAATTTTGTCAACATACAAGTGTCTTCTCAATAACGTTGTTAACCCCTTAAACTCTTATGCTCTTTTGGTGTTTTCCCTGGTCAAAGCTTACATGAATTGCTCTAGAGTTCTTTGTTGAATTGAAGGACTTGACTTGGGTTGATTAGAAACCTAATTTAAAAAAAAATAAAATCAATTACTTACTGACAATTGCTATTTAATCTCTTGTGCCAGAATATATCCCCTCCCACCAGATCAATCATTAAATGTCATTTTCTAAACCTTGACACATTAAGATGCATACAAAAATAAGATCAGACTATTTTTGTGGTCTATAATATTTTCATTGAAGAATTTAGTTGACTTTATCTTTTTGCTTGATTTATTTTTTATATGTCTAATATGCCATCTGTGGGTGCTGTACTGTACTGCTTGATAATGTGGCTCAAGATAATAGAAATCCATTACATCCCTCAAAAGAAAAAAAAGAAACCAAAGAGTAGAAGGGAACCCAAGTAGGAATTCAATTTCTGACTAAGAATCAGCATGTATTTTTTTTTTGAAGAAAGAAAGAAGAAAATAAAAGGTAGAAAATTAGACTGCAGAATTGCAATTTCGTGCTGCTGCATAAAATGAAATCCATATGGTAGAAGACAGGTTGTCAATAATCCTATGAAGCAGATGCATTTGTTCTTTCATGTGAAAAAAGAACCTACAAATTTATTCCTAAAATATCTTGAAGTGGAAGTAAGCAAGGTGTATTTTCATCACCATTTTCTATTTCAGACTGATAGTTTAAAAAATCACTAGAAATCAGTGAGAAACTCTTAAAGAAATTAGCATTAAAACACGAAATCTCTGTGTCATCCACTTTATAGGAAACAGTGATAGTTTTAAAAGTGCAATTACTCTTGGTTTGCTTTTTTTTTCTTTTTAACATCTTTATTGAAGTATAATTGCTTTACAATGGTGTGTTAGTTTCTGCTTTATAACAAAGTGAATCAGTTATACATATACATATGTTCCCATATCTCTTCCTTCTTGCATCTCCCTCCCTCCTCCCCTCCCTATCCCACCCCTCCAGGTGGCCACAAAGCACGGAGCTGATCTCCCTGTGCTATGCGGCTGCTTCCCACTAGCTATCTATTTTACATTTGGTAGTGTATATATGTCCATGACACTCTCTCACCCTGTCACATCTCACTCCTCCCCCTCCCCATATCCTCAAGTCCACTCTTTAGTAGGTCTGTGTCTTTATTCCCATCTTGCCACTAGGTTCTTCATGTCCTTTTTTTTTTTTTTTCCTTAGATTCCATATATATGTGTTAGCATACTGTATTTGTTTTTCTCTTTCTGACTTACTTCACTCTGTATGACAGACTCTAACTCCATCCACCTCATTACAAATACCTCCATTTCATTTCTTTTTATGGCTGCATAATATTCCATTGTATATATGTGCCACATCTTCTTTATCCATTCATCCGATGATGGACACTTAGGTTGCTTCCATGTCCTGGCTATTGTAAATAGAGCTGCAATGAACATTTTGGTACATGACTCTTTTTGAATTATGGTTTTCTCAGGGTATATGCCCAGTAGTGGGATTGCTGGGTCGTATGGTAGTTCTATTTGTAGTTTTTTAAGGAACCTCCATACTGTTCTCCATAGTGGCTGTATCAATTTACATTCCCACCAACAGTGCAAGAGTGTTCCCTTTTCTCCACACCCTCTACAGCATTTATTCTTTCTAGATTTTTTGAGGATAGCCATTCTGACCGGTGTGAGATGATACCTCATTGTAGTTTTGATTTGCATTTCTCGAATGATTAAGGATGTTGAGCATTCTTTCATGTGTCTGTTGGCCATCTGTATATCTTCTTTGGAGAAATGTCTATTTAGGTCTTCTGCCCATTTTTGGATTGGATTATTTGTTTTTTTGTTATTGAGCTGCATGAGCTGCTTGTAAGTCTTGGAGATTAATCCTTTGTCAGTTGCTTCATTTGCAAATATTTTCTCCCATTCTGAGGGTTGTCTTTTGGTCTTGTTTATGGTTTCCTTTGCTGTGCAAAAGCTTTGAAGTTTCATTAGGTCCCATTTGTTTATTTGTGTTTTTATTTCCATTTCTCTAGGAGCTGGTTCAAAAAGGATCTTGCTGCGATTTATGTCATAGAGTGTTCTGCCTATGTTTTCCTCTAAGAGTTTGATAGTGTCTGGCTTTACACTTAGGTCTTTAATCCATTTTGAGTTTATTTTTGTGTATGGTGTCAGGGAGTGTTCTAATTTCATACTTTTACATGTACCTGTCCAATTTTCCCAGCACCACTTATTGAAGAGGCTGTCTTTTCTCCACTGTATATGCTTGCCTCCTTTATCAAAGATAAGGTGACCATATGTGCGTGGGTTTATCTCTGGGCTTTCTATCCTGTTCCATTGATCTATATTTCTGTTTTTGTGCCAGTACCAAACTATCTTGATTACTGTAGCTTTGTAATCAAGCTCAATGAAGTCAAGGAACCTGATTCCTCCAGCTCCATTTTTCGTTCTCAAGATTGCTTTGGCTATTCGGGGTCTTTTGTGTCTCCATACAAATTGTGAAATTTTTTCTTCTAGTTCTGTGAAAAATGCCTTTGGTAGTTTGATAGGGATTGCATTGAGTCTGTAGATTGCTTTGGGTAGTAGAGTCATTTTCACAATGTTGATTCTTCCAATCCAAGAACATGGTATATCTCTCCATCTATTTGTATCATCTTTAATTTCTTTCATCAGTGTTCTATAATTTTCTGCATACAAGTCTTTTGTCTCCTTAGGTAGGTTTATTCCTAGATATTTTATTCTTTTTGTTGCAATGGTAAATGGGAGTGTTTTCTTAATTTCACTTTCAGATTTTTCATCATTAGTATATAGGAATGCAAGAGATTTCTGTGCATTAATTTTGTATCCTGCTACTTTACCAAATTCATTGATTAGCTCTAGGAGTTTTCTGGTGGCAGTTTTAGGATTCTCTATGTATAGTATCATGTCATCTGCAAACAGTGACAGCTTTACTTCTTCTTTTCCGATTTGGATTCCTTTTATTTCTTTTTCTTCTCTGATTGCTGTGGCTAACACTTCCAAAACTATGTTGAATAATAGTGGTGAGAGTGGGCAACGTTGTCTTGTTCCTGATCTTAGTGGAAATGGTTTCAGTTTTTCACCATTGAGGACGATGTTGGCTGTGGGTTTGTCATATATGGCCTTTATTATGTTGAGGAAAGTTCCCTCTATGCCTACTTTCTGCAGGGCTTTTATCATAAATGGGTGTTGAATTTTGTCAAAAGCTTTCTCTGCATCTATTGAGATGATCATATGGTTTTTCTCCTTCAGTTTGTTAATATGATGTATCACGTTGATTGATTTGTGTATATTGAAGAATCCTTGCATTCCTGGAATAAACCCCACTTGATCATGGTGTATGATTGTTTTAATGTGCTGTTGGATTCTGTTTGCTAGTATTTTGTTGAGGATTTTTGCATCTATGTTCATCAGTGATATTGGCCTATAGTTTTCTTTCTTTGTGACATCTTTGTCTGGTTTTGGTATCAGGGTGATGGTGGCCTCGTAGAATGAGTTGGGCAGTGTTCCTCCCTCTGCAATATTTTGGAAGAGTTTGAGAAGGATAGGTGTTAGCTCTTCTCTAAATGTTTGAAAGAATTCGCCAGTGAAGCCATCTGGTCCTGGGCTTTTGTTTGTTGGAGGATTTTTAATCACAGTTTCAATTTCAGTGCTTGTGATTGGTCTGTTCATATTTTTTATCTCTTCCTGGTTCAGTCTCGGCAGTTTGTGCATTTCTAAGAATCTGTCCATTTCTTCCAAGTTGTCCATTTTATTGGCATAGAGTTGCTTGTAATAATCTCTCATGATCGTTTGTATTTCTGCAGTGTCAGTGGTTACTTCTCCTTTTTCATTTCTAATTCTATTGATTTGAGTCTTCTCCCTTTTTTTCTTCATGAGTCTGGCTAATGGTTTATCAATTTTGTTTATCTTCTCGAAGAACCAGCTTTTAGTTTCATTGATTTTTGCTATTGTTTCCTTCATTTATTTTTCATTTATTTCTGATCTGATTTTTATGATTTCTTTCCTTCTGCTTGCTTTGGGTTTTTTTTTTTTGCTCTTCTTTCTCTAATTGCTTTAGGTGCAAGTTTAGGTTGTTTATTCGAGATGTTTCCTGTTTCTTGAGGTAGGCTTGTATTGCTATAAACTTCCCTCTTAGAACTGCTTTTGCTGCATCCCATATGTTTTGGGTCGTCGTGTCTCCTTTGTCATTTGTTTCTAGGTATTTTTTGATTTCCCCTTTGATTTCTTCAGAGATCACTTCGTTATTAAGTATTGTATTGTGTAGCCTCCATGTGTTTGTATTTTTTACAGATCTTTTCCTGTAATTGATATCTAGTCTCATAGCGTTGTGGTCGGAAAAGATACTTGATACGATTTCAATTTTCTGAAATTTACCAAGGCTTGATTTGTGACCCAAGATATGATCTATCCTGGAGAATGTTCCATGAGCACTTGAGAAAAATGTGTATTCTGTTGTTTTTGGGTGGAATGTCCTATAAATATCAATTAAATCCATCTTGTTTAATGTATCATTTAAAGTATGTGTTTCCTTATTTAATTTCTTTTTGGAGGGTCTGTCCATTGGTGAGAGTGTAGTGTTAAAGTCCCCTACTATGATTGTGTTACTGTCGATTTCCCCATTTATGGCTGTTAGTATTTGCCTTATGTATTGAGGTGCTCCTATGTTGGGTGCATAAATATTTACAATTGTTATACCTTCCTCTTGGATCGATCCCTTGATGATTATATAGTGTCCTTCTTTGTCTCTTGTAATAGTCTTTATTTTAAAGTCTATTTTGTCTGATATGAGAATTGCTACTCCAGCTTTCTTTTGATTTCCATTTGCATGGAATATCTTTCTCCATCCCCTCACTTTCAGTCTGTATGTGTCTCTAGGTCTGAAGTGGGTCTCTTGTAGACAGCATATATATGGGTCTTGTTTTTGTATCCATTCAGCCAGGCTGTGTCTTTTGGTGGGAGCATTTAATCCATTTACATTTAAGGTAATTATTGATATGTATGTTCCTATTCCCATTTTCTTAAATATTTTGTGTTTGTTATTGTAGGTGTTTTCCTTCTTTTGTGTTTCTTGCCTAGAGAAGTTCCTTTAGCATTTGTTGTAAAGCTGCTTTGGTGGTGCTGAACTCTCTCAGCTTTTGCTTGGTTGTAAAGGTTTTAATTTCTCCATCAAATCTGAATGAGATCCTTGCTGGGTAGAGTAACCTTGGTTGTAGGTTTTTCTCCTTCATGACTTTAAGTATATCCTGCCACTCCCTTCTGGCTTGCAGAGTTTCTGCTGAAAGATCAGCTGTTAACCTTATGGGGATTCCCTTGTGTGTTATTTGTTGTTTTTCCCTTGCTGCTTTTAATATGTTTTCTTTATATTTAATTTTGGATAGTTTGATTAATATGTGTCTTGGCGTGTTTCTCCTTGGATTTATCCTGTATGGGACTCTCTGTGCTTCCTGGACTTGATTAACTATTTCCTATCCCATATTAGGGAAGTTTTCAACTATAATCTCTTTAAATATTTTCTCAGTCCCTTTTTTTTTGTCTTCCTCTTCTGGGACCCCTATAATTCGAATGTTGGTGCATTTAATGTTGTCCCAGAGGTCTCTGAGACTGTCCTCAGTTCTTTTCATTCTTTTCTCTTTATTCTGCTCTGCAGTAGTTATTTCCACCATTTTATCTTCCAGGTCACTTATCTGTTCTTCTGCCTCAGTTATTCTGCTATTGATCCCGTCTAGGGTTTTTTTTTTAAAAATTTTTATTTATTTATGGCTGTGTTGGGTCTTCGTTTCTGTGCGAGGGCTTTCTCCAGTTGTGGCAAGTGGGGGCCACTCTTCATCGCGGTGTGTGGGCCTCTCACTATCGCGGCCTCTCTTGTTGCAGAGCACAGGCTCCAGATGCGCAGGCTCAGTAATTGTGGTTCACGGGCCCAGTTGCTCCGCGGCATGTGGGATCTTCCCAGACCAGGGCTCAAACCCGTGTTCCCTGCTTGGCAGGCAGATTCTCAACCACTGCGCCACCAGGGAAGCCCTAGATTATTTTTAATTTCATTTATTGTGTTTTTCATCCTTGCTTGGTTCCTCTTCAGTTCTTCTACATCCTTGTTAAATGTTTCTTGCATTTTGTCTATTCTATTTCCAAGATTTTGGATCATCTTTACTATCATTATTCTGAATTCTTTTTCAGGTAGACTCTCTATTTCCTCTTCATTTTTTAGGTCTGGTGTGTTTTGACCCTGCTCCTTCATCTGCTGTGTGTTTTTTTGTCTTCTCATTTTGCTTATTTTACTGTGTTTGGGGTCTCCTTTTCAGAGGCTGCAGGTTGGTAGTTCCCGTTGTTTTTGGTATCTGTCCCCAGTGGCTAAGGTTGGTTCAGTGGGTTGTGTAGGCTTCCTGGTGGAGGGGACTAGTGCCTGTGTTCTGGTGGATGAGGCTGGATCTTGTCTTTCTGGTGGGCACGTCCACGTCTGGTGGTGTGTTTTGGGGTGTCTGTGGCCTTATTATGATTTTAGGCAGCCTCTCTGCTAATGGATGCGGCTGTGTTCCTGTCTTGCTAGTTGTTTGGCATAGGGTGTCCAGCACTATATCTTGCTGGTCGTTGAGTGAAGCTGGGTCTTGATGTTGAGATGGAGATCTCTGAGAGATTTTCATCATTTAGTATTACGTGGAGCTGGGAGGTCTCTTGTGGACCAGTGTCCTGAAGTTGGCTCTCCCACCTCAGAGGCACAGCCCTGATGCCTGGCTGGAGCACCAAAAGCCTTTCATCCACACGGCTCAGAATAAAAGGGAGAAAAAAATAGAAAGAAAGAAAGAAAGAGGATAAAATAAAATAAAATAAAGCTATTATAATAAAAAATAAGAAAAAAATTAAGAATAAATGTATTCAGAAAAAAAAATTTTAATTTTTAAAAATAGATTTATTAATTTTTTATAATAAAAAATAAAAAAAATTAAGAAAAAAAATTTTAATTTTTTAAAATAAAAAATATGAAAAAACTTATTAAAATTATTTTTTAATTTCTAAAAATAGAAAATAAGGAAAAAATTATTAAGAAAACATTTATTAGGAAGAAACAACAACAACAAAAAAACGGAGAGACCTAACCCTATGACTAATGGTGAAAGCAAAGCTATACAGACAAAATCTCATGCAGAAGCATACACATATACACTCACAAAAAAAGGAAAAGGGGAAAAAATAATATATCTTGCTCCCAAAGTCCACCTCTTGAATTTGGGATGATTCGTTGTCTATTCAGGTATTCAACAGATACAGGCACATCAAGTTGTTTGTAGAGGTTTAATCTGCTGCTTCTGAGGCTGCTGGGAGAGATTTCCCTTTCTCTTCTTTGTTCGTACAGCTCCTGGGGTTCAGCTTTGGATTTGGACCCGCCTCTGCATGTAGGTCGCCTGAGGGTGTCTGTTTCCCGCCCAGACAGGACGGGGTTAAAGGAGCAGCTGCTTCGGGGGCTCTGGCTCACTCAGGCAGGGGGGAGGAAGGGGTACGGATGCGGGGCAAGCCTGCGGCAGCAGAGGCCAGCATGACATTGCAGCAGCCTGAGGCGTGCCGTGCGTTCTCCCGGGGAAGTTGTCCCCAGATCACGGGAGCCTGGCAGTGGCGGGCTGCACCAGCTCCTGGGAGGGGCAGTGTGGAGAGTGACCTGTGCTCGCGCACAGTCTTCTTGGTGGCGGCAGAAGCAGCCTTAGTGTCTCCTGCCCATCTCTGGGGTCCGTGCTGATAACCGTGGCTCGTGCCTGTCTCTGGGGTCCGCGCTGTTAGCCACGGCTCGCGCCCGCCTCTGGGGTCCACGCTGATAGCTGCGGCTTGTGCCCGTCTCTGGAGTTTGTTTAGGTGGCGCTCTGAATCCCCTCTCCTTGCGCGCCGCGAAACAAAGAGGCAAGAAAAAGTCTCTTGCCTCTTTGGCGGCTGCAGACTTTTTCTCGGGCTCCATCCCGGCTAGCTGTGGTGCACTAACCCCTTCAGGCTGTGTTCACGTCGCCAGCCCCAGTCCTCTCCCTGAGATCCGACCGAAGCCCGACCCTCGGCTCCCAGCCCCCGCCCGCCCCGGTGGGTGAGCAGACAAACCTCTTGGGCTGGTGAGTGCTGCTCGGCGCCGAGCCTCTGTGCGGGAATCTCTCCATTTTTCCCTCTGCGCCCCTGTTGCTGTGGGATCCGCGCTGATAGCCGCGGCTCGTGCCCGTCTCTGGAGTTCATTTAGGCGGCACTCTGAATCCCCTCTCCTTGCGCGCCGCGAAACAAAGAGGCAAGAAAAAGTCTCTTGCATCTTCAGCAGCTGCAGACTTTTTCCCGGACTCTCTCCTGGCTAGCACCAAAGCCCAAGCCTCAGCTCCCAGCCCCCGCCCACCCCGGCGGGTGAGCAGACAAGCCTCTCGGGCTGGTGAGTACTACTCAGCACCGATCCTCCGTGCGGGAATCTCTCCGCTTTGCCCTCAACACCCCTGTGGCTGCGCTCTCCTCCGTGGCTCCGAAGCTTCCCCCCTCTGCCACCCGCAGTCTCTGCCCACAAAGGGGCTTCCTAGTGTGTGGAAACCTTTCCTCCTTCACAGCTCCCTCCCACTGGTGCAGGTCCCGTCCTTATTCTTTTGTCTCTGTTATTTCTTTTTTCTTTTGCCCTACCCAAGTACGTGGGGATTTTCTTGCCTTTTGGGAGGTCTGACGTCTTCTGCCACCGTTCAGTGGGTGTTCTGTAGGAGCAGTTCCACGTGTAGATGTATTTCTACTGTATCATGCGAGCCGCCAGGAACCAAGAGCTGGGTGGGCGCCTATGCCACAGCGTCCGCCTGCTGATCCCGGTTTGCTTTTTATTTCCTCAATTCATTTCCATTTTTGTTTCTCCTTTTCACTAATTTTAAATTTAAAATTTAATTCCTTATACAATGAAAAGCAATAAACTCTTGTTTGCCCCTGCCTATTCTCCAAACTCATAACTTAGAGGTAAACTCTTTGATAATTTCTGTTTCATCTTTTGGTCATTACTTCAGTGAACCAGAAAATATGACTATATCTCTCTTTTTACTTTATTAATAAATAATTATCAATTTAGATAAAAGTGTAAAATAGATAACATTGATTGGAGTTCTGTTGTGAAAGATGAAGCTTTGGTTTCACTGACCTCCTGTTTCCTTCTACTTCTTCCTGCCTGTGTCTAATGGTTATATTACTCTCATAGTTCAGAATTCCTTAACCTTGTAACTTTAAATAGTAACTTTAATTCTCTGTTTCTTATTTTATTTACTTTCCATGGGGTGTTTTGACATCCCATTATGTAAGATACAAATACAACATCCTTCTCCTTTTGTCTGATCTTCCTCCTTTCTCTATCATCTACTTTATGGTACTACCAATTAAGATTTTGCTTTATGTTATAAAGGTTATTAAAATTTGTTTTCTGTTCAGAAACCACACCAAAATCTTCCATGTTTTGTCCATATGTTAAATCCAATGCTGGACAATGATACAGAAAATGATATTATTATAACAACGTACATAAAATTCAATTTGTGACTAGGGGATACAATGATTATGTTTCTTCTCTTCTATTGCAAAGATGTTCCAATTGTTTAAAATAATGCTACACTTAATTTTGTTTTATATTTGGACCTTGACTTTTTCATAGTGTCTTTTTTGTGCCCTTTTGTTCTTTAGTGTTCAGAACTTACTGCCACATCCTATACCTTTCTCCTTCATGTTACCTGTCACTTTGTCTTTTTGTACATATCTTGGAAATTTTATTGGACTCTATTTTCCAGTCTTTTGTTTTTGAATTTTTATTTACTTTGTACAATTTATGGTATCCAGGAATCATAATCAGATGGATGTCTAAGAAGATAATGAGACTGGAAACCACATTCTCATTCTTCTCCCTTCCCAAGTTGAGCTATGTAAGTCCTCCCCAAACTAGATACCATTTTGGGAAGCAAGGGTACAAGGGATATATTTTGAGAGAAGAGATAAAAATCTTGTGAGAAATTTTGAACTTTGATATTTTTAAGTATTTCTTCAGAAGAGAAAGCATCCTCTCCCACCCATAGAGATCATTTAAAGCCAGAAGAAACAGAAATAACTTTGTCCAGCTAATTTTTCAGTAGAAATAAGGCTCAAGAACAAAGTGAAATCGGATTTAGAAACAAACATAACTACTTGATTTTGCACATCTGAGATTCATGAATAAATTTGGACTCCTATATGATAATTACCTTGAGTATTAGAGTATTTCTAAATTTACATACTCGAAAGGTGAGAGTAAATCAGAATCTCTGGGGATGAGTCCCAGCCACCAGTAATTTTTAAAGCTCCCAGATCATTCCATTGTAGCCAAGTTTGAGGAGTAGTGAACTAGAATTGTGACAGATTGATATTTGCAAAGTGGTTTTGTTGGTAGTGTAATGCTAATGAGATATAATTTTCCTTACAAACTTATTAAAACTTTGGAAGCCAGAAAACATACCTTGATTTGAAAAAGCTTTGCCATAATCCCTCTTGTATTAAAATTTATAGATAGACTAGGTGAGTTCAATGTTTGAGGATAAACTTATAAACATCTGTAACAAGTTGGCTGAAGAACAATCCCAAAGTGATGATTTGGGATTGAAGAGCAATCAGGTTAGTAATGGGCAAAAATAGAGAAAACATTTGTTCAAATTTTCCTGTAGTTTCCATAAAGCTGAAACTTATATTTTTGCTTTGGAGAGTAAAGTCGAAGAAATTTAATCACAGCAGCATGAGGGAGCAGCAAGTAGTATTTAGAAACATTGTATCAAAAGTGACTGCTGAATTGGGCCATGATATGAAATAAAGGGTTCAGACAGTGATTATAGGGCAGTGATTTTAGGGAAGCCAGCTCCTAGTGGGATCTCCTGCCACCACTGAGCAGTTTTCTATTTTTCTGTCACCTTTCTATTAAGCATCTTAATATATATTGTTTGGTAGGCTTAAGTAACACTTTCTACTTTGGATTTTTTAAATGCATTAACATTTTAGGGTTATATGCCCTAAGCTTAATTCTTTTTTTCTTGCCGCTGATCTTAGAAGATGCAGTTGATGGGAAAGCAGTTTTAACAGGTTGCTCTGTGGTCCCTATTAATAAACCACAGGCTAAGAGGAGTTTTAAGTGATTAACACTGAGCTCTTATTATACCTGTTGTACCAGTTTGAGTATATGATTCCTAGAGCTTTTTAAAAATTTATGTGCCATTCCCAAAGACTTGGGAATAACCTCCAAGGTCATCTTTTGAATGCATTTCCTGTTTCTAGGTAAAATAACCTTCTTCTATACAAGTGATGACATCCTTGTGTGTAAAAGGCAATTCCCATAGTAGTTTGTTACAGTATTTCACAATATAGGAACAACAACCAGAATGTTGTATTTCTAGTCAAATTAACATAGAAAGAATACTCATTTTAAGATAATGTGGATCATTTGAAAAAGTTACTTACAATGCTCTTTCAGTTAATTTATTTTTTAATTATTTTTTCTTTTCTTTTTTTTGACCACGCAGTGTGGCATATGTGATCTTATTCCTCGACCAGGGATGGAACCTGTGTCCCCTGCAGTGGAAGTGCAGAGTCTCAACCACTGGACCGCCAGGGAAGTCCCTAGAGTAAGTTCTTGACTATTAAAATTAGTGGCAAAATATTTGTTTGCAAGAGACCAAAAGGGAAACCCTGAGGAAAAATATAGGGATATCTGGTTATGTAAAACACATATATTTGTTGGCAAAAGATTATACAAACAAGCTCAAAAGATAAAACTTAGAATGGAAAAAATAACAAAGTTATTATTATTCTTAATATACAGAGAACATAAATAAATGTGGAGAAGGAGACACATCAAACTGAGAGTATTAGTTATTTCACAAGGATTGAAATTGGGGGTAGGATTGGGCTAGAGACTAAAGATAAGGGAATATTTCCTCATATATTCTTGTTATTGTGAATACATATTACCTTTGTAATAAAAAAATTTAAAATGGTAACACATGTTAAAATGGAAGAGTCAAGTGTAGAATCAAGATATGATACATATGAGTCTAAAAGTGATTTAGAAGATACACTGTGATGCAAAAATTTCCAAGTAGATTTCTAGAAACTTAATAGACCCTTCAAAAGTGAATAAAATGGTTGAATGGTTAGGATGAGGAAGTTTAGGAGTGATTTGAAAAAAATTACTTTGGAGAGAGCTGCACTGTGGAGTAGAGAATGTCCAATCCTGCAAAGCAAGCCTAGTAAGGGGGGCTTCAGTGGAAACACTGAAGAGCTTAATGTGTGACTTTCCCTTCCTCCCTCCTGTTTTTCAGGGCTCTTTGGATGTTGTCTGACTTGTGCCTGGAGAATCTCATGGGCAAGAGAGAAGGGCCCTTTGGAGACTAAGCAAAGGAGAGTTGCTGCTCTCCCAGAGTATTTTGGTAAAGGAAGGGAGATGGGACTCCAGTAGAGAGAGTTCCATGGAGTTGACTGCTGGAAACCTGAGGACTGACAGGTGAAAAGCAAGAATAGAATCTATCAACAGCTTTACAGAAATTTCAGTCAGATAATTTTCCCAGAGAGTAAGCATTATCATTAAATAGGAAGCCCAGAGGTTTTGAAAACAAAGCCTTCTTATATTTTGAATGAAGTAAGGACTTTCTTGCTACTCCTTCCGAGGAGCAAGCATGGCCATGGGGTCCAAAACCATGCCCAGCAAGCTGGGGAGGGAGGGGCTGAAAAAGAGATGTTAATTTTAAATCAAGTATCGAGTTTTGATTATTATCTAGGATTACAAAATTTTATAAACACTTTGAGACGACATTGGTAATTTGAACTGGAGAATACAGGGAGCCTGATGGAGAAATAACTCCACTAAGGAGATGTGATTTGAAAGCATATAGAAATTGGTCATTTAATTGAGTCTCCTATCCAAAAGTAATTGAGATGAGGCTAAAATATATGTTCCTTTAATTAATTACATTATTATTTAAAATCTTGCTGACAGGGAACAATACATGTTAATTAATGGACAACTATGGTCATGAACTAAAGTCTATTCCTGGGAAATAAAGGTTTGATTTTTTTTTCCTAAAGGAAATACTCAACTAGACAATGATTACTAGTTCTAACACCCAGATTTTTTAACAAGTTATACTTCTCAGCTGAGCTCCTCTTTATGATGTCTCTAGAAAAACTGGCTAAGAGTCCTGAAACCATGGTTCCAGTTCACTACTAGATAACAGTTGTTGAGACTGGTGTCGCTGAGTCATCAGTATCCAACTTAGGGAGATTGAATTCCTCTATTCTCTGTGTCCTGATAGAATTTACTTCAAAAAGCATTAATGTTAGCACATTGCCAATAAAAATAACAAATGATTACATTAATTGTATTGGGTACATTTGTGACAACTAAGTTTGTTTTCTCAACTCTTATTTTCATGCTAGTCATACTCTTTCTGTTCCCTGTACTTCAAATTGCTGGATCCCCTTGGTTCTTAATGAGAATCTCATCCAGGCCTGTTTCCATAGGCTAACGTTTAGGATCTGCTTTATGCCAAGCACTCTTTAAGGACATTTCTTATTGTACGTAGACTAAGAGATGGTAGAGTTCCTTGTTCTTTGAAAGGGAGAATATTTATAGGGGAGGGAGAGACATCTGCATTTATCCATTTATTGAGATTTTCTCATCACTGCTTTTCAGCAACTTACAATGATGTGACTTGAAGTGGTTTCCTTTTTTTTGCTTGGGTTTCTTTGATTTTTTTGCACCTGTGGTCTTATAATTTTCATTAAATTTGGAAAAACTCCAGCATTATATCTTCAAATAATTTTCTAGCTCTCCACTTCTTCCGGGACTCCAATTATACATATGTTAGACTGCTGATGTTGTCTCATAGTTCACTGAGCCTCTTTTTTTCCCCCTAGTCTTTTTCCTGTCTGTGCTTTATTTTGGATAGTTCCTATTGCTATGGCTTTAAGTTCACTGATCTTTTTACCTTCACTGTCTAATATGCTATTAATCCCATCTGGTGTATTTTAGATATATTTCCTATATATAGAAATGACCTTTGGGTCTATTTTATAGTTTTCATTTCTCTTTTTGTTGTGCTTATTTTTCCTTTATTTTTTGAAAGTATAAATTATATTTATAATAGCTGTTTTAATGTCCTTCTTTACTAGTTTAATAATTGCCATGATTTCTAGATATATTTCTATTGATTATTCCCCCCCTCCCCACCATTTTTGTGCCATATTTTCCTATTTGATTATTTTTTTATCACTTGCTATACATTGTGGGTTTTAAAGTATTCATTGCTGCATTTTGTTGTATTCCTTTAAATATAATGTTGGATGTTTTTCTGACATAAATTTGAGTTAATTAGAATCTGTTAGATCTTCTCAAGTCTTTTAAGGTTTGTTAGGATAAGTCTAGGGAAGCTTTTAGTCTAGGGCCAATTTAGCCCCATTACTATAGCTATATCATTTTTAGGATTAAACTCAATGTTTCATTCTGTGTGGGCTCCAAGAAATGTTCTTCCTGCTCCTTTAAAGTGATTCTTCCCCTGGTTTCAGGTAGTTTCTTTAATTCATACACAATTCAGACAAAGACTTGGGGCAATCCCTCTGCAGATCTCTGGTTTCCTCTTCTCTGTTTCATTGGCCACAAATTCTAGCAGTCCTGGGCTCTCTGAACTCTGATTTGATTTCTGTCCCTTCAATTCATCAAGATTACTGGGCTCTTTTTGAGTTCTTTCTTTTTGTTCTATGGCCTGTAGATTAACTTCAGGCAGTAAATTGATGTAATTGTAGGACTTACCTTGTTTGTTTCCTTTCTCTCAGGAATCACTATCCTGTGATGCCTGTTTCACATGTCTGAAGACTATTTTTCATATATTCTGTTTGTTTCCTGGTTGTTCTAGGTTGGAATATATATTTGATCCCTGTCCTTTCACTGTGGCCAGAGCAGAATATCTTTATTCACTCTTCTTAAAGTTATTGTAGACAATAGATTCTGATAGGTTTACTTTACAGACTCAGTTTTAGCTTCAACTTTTATTTCAAATCACACCTATCAACTACCCAGTCAGAAATTACTGCTGCTTTTTACTGAAACTTCCAGAAATTCCTCAATGTTTAGATACATTTGACAGAAACAGCAGTTGTCTCCAAGTGAACAGTCAACCTAAACAAAGAACATTCAAAGCTGCCTATAAGGACGATTGTGTGACAATCACAATGTTTCATTTTTTTTTCAGTTAGTCCAAAGAAGAGGCTATGGATACCAGTGGATTTCCCTCTCAGAAATGTACTGATGACCATCATTATCTAGGAGCCTCTCAAGAAACATGCACAAGTTGAAGACTGGGTTGTACAATGTGGCCAGTAGGTCTCAGGGCTTCTTTCCAGCAGACCACCAAAATGATTGCCCTGAAGGGCTAACCCCACAAGAAAGCTAGAGGGAGGAAGAAATTGTTTTTGGAATTTATTTTATTATTTTTTAATTGAAGTATGGTTGATTTACAATGTTGTGTTCGTTTCAGGTGTACAGCAAAGTGATTCAGATATATACATATATATATATTCTCTTTCAGATTATAGTTTATTACAAAATATTGAATATAGTTCCTTGTGCTATACAGTAGGACCTGGTTGTTTATCTATTTTATACATAGTGGTTTGTATCTGCTAATCCCAAACTCCTAATTTATCCTCTCCTTTCCCCATAAGTTTGTTTTCTATGTCTGTGAGTAGATTTCTGCAGAATATTTATAAACAATATTCTTCCTGTAATATTTTGGTTCAGCCTTAGTGTTGTATTCATGTCATTTTATTTTAATTTCTATTTTTATTTCTTATTTGTGGAGCATTTTGCACTATTGTGGTGACTCAAAGCAAAAAGCAAAAAAAAGGTTTTTTTCCCTCTCTATTATGTTTGTATCTTAATCATTTGATCAAAACTCAGCAGCTAAAGAAGAAGTTACAACTAACTTTATTTTTTCTCTTTCAGTTGTAAGTTCCCCTGCTTGATATACAGATATATTTAATATTTTGTACAGCAAGGTATTTCTTGCAAAACAGAAAGAAATACAAATCCTATTAGATGAAAATATTTTCTGAATTATTGTTAAAACTGAGCTGGTTAAAGAAAGTTTCTTCATTTTTCTACAATAGTACTATTCCATTAAAAATAATACTTGCCATATATTAAAACTTTTGAAATAATAAAATTTCATGATTATTAACAAAGTGATTGATTTTATGTGAATAAGATTGATTACAATTTTATTTATATAAAAATATTTTTTAGAGAATAATACAGATAATTGAAAATTTTAAGTGTATCTGTTTTCTCAGCACTTAACCAGGAAGCATGCCTTGATATGAGAGAGCAGTTGTAATTATTACATGAGAAAAATAAATCAAATATCAACCATATGTCAATACATTACATAGGAAAAATATTTATTCTTCCATAGGATTCCTCAAATGGATGCCAAAGTCACAAAACAGATATCACATATTGTTTGTATTAATTTTATGCATCTGCCTATTTTTAGAGGCTGTATTCTTTTCATGTTTTCATTAAGGGATAATTTAGATACAGTAACACTAAAGTATTTTACAGTTCTCTGAGTTCTAACAAATGCATATGGTTGTGTAACTGCCACAACAAGATACACAGCAACAATTACTCCCCCCAATTCCTTTAAAAATATTTGTAATCACCCCTTTGCACCACTTTCAGTACCCAGCATTCACTGATCTGTTTTTGTCCTTACAGAGTTATGTATTCTAGAATGTCATATAAATGAAAGTAACTCTTTTGGGTCTTGTTCCTTTCATTCAACATAATGCATTTGAGATTCATCCATGTTGTTTCATGTATCAGTAGTTCTTTCCTTATTAATGCTGAGTAATTCCACTGATGGATGTGCTATAGTTTGTTTATACATTCTCAAATTTTTCTGATATTAATATCGGCAGTTTAGCATTCTTTTGATTAGTGCCTATGTAAGTATACCTTTTTTTTTAACATCTTTATTGGAGTATAATTGCTTTACAATGGTGTGTTAGTTTCTGCTTTATAACAAAGTAAATCAGTTATACATATACATATGTTCCCATATCTCTTCCCTATTGCATCTCCCTCCCTCCCACCCTCCCTATCCCACCCCTTTAGGTGGTCACAAAGCACAGAGCTGATCTCCCTGTGCTATGCGGTTGCTTCCCACTAGCTATCTATTTTACGTTTGGTAGTGTATATATGTCCATGCCACTCTCTCACTTTGTCACATCTTACCCTTCCCCCTCCCCATATCCTCAAGTCCATTCCCTAATAGGTCTGTGTCTTTATTCCCGTCTTCTAACTATGTTCTTCATGACCTTTTTTTTCCCCCTTAGATTCCATATGTATGTGTTAGCATACTGTATTTGTTTTTCTCTTTCTGACTTACTTCACTCTATGACAGACTCTAACTCCATCCACCTCACTACAAATAACTCCGTTTCATTTCTTTTTATGGCTGAGTAATATTCCATTGTATATATGTGCCACATCTTCTTTATCCATTCATCCAATGATGGACATTTAGGTTGCTTCCATGTCCTGGCTATTGTAAATAGAGCTGCAATGAACATTTTGATACATGACTCTTTTTGAATTATGGTTTTCTCAGGGTATATGCCCAGTAGTGGGATTGCTGGGTCATATGGTAGTTCTATTTGTAGTTTTTAAAGGAACCTCCATACTGTTCTCCATAGTGGCTGTATCAATTTACATTCCCACCAACAGTGCAAGAGTGTTCCCTTTTCTCCACACCCTCTACAGCATTTATTGTTTCTAGATTTTTTGATGATGGCCATTCTGACCGGTGTGAGATGACATCTCATTGTAGTTTTGATTTGCATTTCTCTAATGATTAAGGATGTTGAGCATTCTTTCATGTGTTTGTTGGCAATCTGTATATCTTCTTTGGAGAAATGTCTATTTAGGTCTTCTGCCCATTTTTGTATTGGGGTGTTTGTTTTTCTGTTATTGAGCTGCATGAGCTGCTTGTAAGTCTTGGAGATTAATCCTTTGTCAGTTGCTTCATTTGCAAATATTTTCTCCCATTCTGAGGGTTGTCTTTTGGTCTTGTTTATGGTTTCCTTTGCTGTGCAAAAGCTTTGAAGTTTCATTAGGTCCCATTTGTTTATTTGTGTTTTTATTTCCATTTCTTTAGGAGGTAAGTCAAAAAGGATCTTGCTGTGATTTATGTCATAGAGTGTTCTGCCTATGTTTTCCTTTAAGAGTTTGATAGTGTCTGGCCTTACATTTAGGTCTTTAATCCATTTTGAGTTTATTTTTGTGTATGGTGTTAGGGAGTGTTCTAATTTCATACTTTTACATGTACCTGTCCAGTTTTCCGAGCACCACTTATTGAAGAGGCTGTCTTTTCTCCACTGTATATGCTTGCCTCCTTTATCAAAGATAAGGTGACCATATGTGCGTGGGTTTATCTCTGGGCTTTCTATCCTGTTCCATTGATCTATGTTTCTGTTTTTGTGCCAGTACCAAACTGTTTTGATTACTGTAGCTTTGTAGTGTAGTCTGAAGTCAGGGAGCCTGATCCCTCCAGCTCCACTTTTCGTTCTCAAGATTGCTTTGGCTATTCGGTGTCTTTTGTGTTTCCATGAAAATTGTGAAATTTTTTGTTCTAGTTCTGTGAAAAATGCCAGTGGTGTTTTGATAGGGGTTGCATTGAAACTGTAGATTGCTTTGGGTAGTAGAGTCATTTACACAATGTTGATTCTTCCAATCCAAGAACATGGTATATCTCTCCATCTATTTGTATCGTCTTTAATTTCTTTCATCAGTGTCTTATAATTTTCTGCATACAGATCTTTTGTCTCCTTAGGTAGGTTTATTCCTAGATATTTTATTCTTTTTGTTGCAATGGTAAATGGGAGTGTTTTCTTAATTTCACTTTCAGATTTTTCATCATTAGTGTATAGGAATGCAAGAGATTTCTGTGCATTAATTTTGTATCCTGCTACTTTACCAAATTCATTGATTAGCTCTAGTAATTTTCTGGTAGCATCTTTAGGATTCTCTATGTATAGTATCATGTCATCTGCAAACAGTGACAGCTTTACTTCTTCTTTTCCGATTTGGATTCCTTTTATTTCTTTTTCTTCTCTGATTGCTGTGGCTAACACTTCCAAAACTATGTTGAATAATAGTGGTTAGATTGGGCAACCTTGTCTTGTTCCTGATCTTAGTGGAAATGGTTTCAGTTTTTCACCATTGAGGATGATGTTGGCTGTGCGTTTGTCATATATGCCCTTTACTATGTTGAGGAAAGTTCCCTCTATGCCTACTTTCTGCAGGGCTTTTATCATAAATGGGTGTTGAATTTTGTCAAAAGCTTTCTCTGCATCTATTGAGATGATCATATGGTTTTTCTCCTTCAATTTAATATGGTGTATCACGTTGGTTGATTTGCGTATATTGAAGAATCCTTGCATTCCTGGAATAAACCCCACTTGATCATGGTGTATGATTGTTTTAATTTGCTGTTGGATTCTGTTTGCTAGTATTTTGTTGAGGATTTTTTCATCTATGTTCATCAGTGATATTGGCCTGTAGTTTTCTTTCTTTGTGACATCTTTGTCTGGTTTTGGTATCAGGGTGATGGTGGTCTCGTAGAATGAGGTGGGGAGTGTTCCTCCATCTGCAATATTTTGGAAGAGTTTGGGAATGATAGATGTTAGCTCCTCTCTAAATGTTTGATAGAATTCACCTGTGAAGCCATCTGGTCCTGGGCTTTTGTTTGTTGGAAGTTTTTTTTTTTTTTAACATCGTTATTGGAGTATAATTGCTTTAAAATGGTGTGTTAGTTTCTGCTTTATAACAAAGTGAATCAGTTATACATATACATATGTTCCCATATCTCTTCCCTCTTGCATCTCCCTCCCTCCTACTCTCCCTATCCCACCCCTCTAGGTAGTCACAAAGCACCGAGTTGATCTCCCTGTGCTTTGGAAGATTTTTAATCACAGTTTCAATTTCAGTGCTTGTGATTGGTCTGTTCATATTTTCTATTTCTTCCTGGTTCATTCTCGGCACGTTGTGCATTTCTAAGAATTTGTCCATTTCTTCCAGGTTGTCCATTTTATTGGCATAGAGTTGTTTGTAGTAATCTCTCACTATCCTTTGTATTTCTGCAGTGTCAGTGGTTACTTCTCCTTTTTCATTTCTAATTCTATTGATTTGAGTCTTCTCCCTTTTTTTCCTGATGAGTCTGGCTAATGGTTTATCAATTTTGTTTATCTTCTCAAAGAACCAGCTTTTAGTTTTATTGATCTTTGCTATTGTTTCCTTCATTTCTTTTTCATTTATTGCTGATCTGATCTTTATGATTTCTTTCCTTCAGCTAACTTTGGGGTTTTTTTGTTCTTCTTTCTCTAATTGCTTTAGGTGCAAGGTTAGGTTGTTTATTTGAGATATTTCCTGTTTCTTGAGGTAGACTTGTATTTCTATAAACTTCCTTCTTAGAACTGCTTTTGCTGCATCCCATATGTTTTGGGTCGTTGTGTCTCCTTTGTCATTTGTTTCTAGGTATTTTTTGATTTCCCCTTTGATTTCTTCAGTGATCACTTCGTTATTAAGTAGTGTATTGTGTAGCCTCCATGTGTTTGTATTTTTTACAGATCTTTTCCTGTAGTTGATATCTAGTCTCATAGCGTTGTGGTCGGAAAAGATACTTGATACGATTTCAATTTTCTTAAATTTACCAAGGCTTGATTTGTGACCCAAGATATGATCTATCCTGGAGAATGTTCCATGAGCACTTGAGAAAAATGTGTATTCTGTTGTTTTTGGGTGGAATGTCCTATAAATATCAATTAAGTTCATCTTGTTTAATATATCATTTAAAGCTTGTGTTTCCTTATTTATTTTCATTTTGGAGGATCTGTCCATTGATGAAAGTAGGGTGTTAAAGTCCCCTACTATGATTGTGTTGCTGTCAATTTCTCCTTCTGGATCATGTTTACTATCATTATTCTGAATTCTTTTTCAGGTAGACTGCCTGCTTACTCTTCATTTGTTAGGTCTGGTGTGTTTTGACCCTGCTCCTTCATCTGCTGTGTGTTTTTCTGTCTTCTCATTTTGCTTATCTTACTGTGTTTGGGGTCTCCTTTTCAGAGGCTGCAGGTTGGTAGTTCCCATTGTTTTTGGTATCTGTCCCCAGTGGCTAAGGTTGGTTCAGTGGGTTGTGTAGGCTTCCTGGTGGAGGGGACTAGTGCCTGTGTTCTGGTGGTTGAGGCTGGATCTTGTCTTTCTGGTGGGCACGTCCACGTCTGGTGGTGTGTTTTGGGGTGTCTGTGGCCTTATTATGATTTTAGGCAGCCTCTCTGCTAGTGGATGGGACTGTGTTCCTGTCTTGCTAGTTGTTTGGCATAGGGTGTCCAGCACTATATCTTGCTGGTCGTTGAGTGAAGTTGGGTCTTGGTGTTGAGATGGAGATCTCTGGGAGATTTTCATCATTTGGTCTTACATGGAGCTGGGAGGTCTCTTGTGGACCAGTGTCCTGAAGTTGGCTCTCCCACGTGAGAGACACAGCCCTGATGCTGGAGCCTCTTGGCTGGAGCACCAAGAGTCTTTCATACACACGGCTCAGAATAAAAGGGAGAAAAAATAGAAAGAAAAAAAAGAAAGAGGATAAAATAAAATAAAGTAAGATAAAATAAAATAAAGTTATTAAAGAAAATAAAAAATAATTAGTAAGGAAAATAGAAAAAAAAATTTTAAGTAAAAAAAAAACAAAAGCAAGAAAAAATGGACGGACAGAACCCTAGGACAAATGGTGAAAGCAAAGCTGTACAGAAAAAATCTGACACAGAAGCATACACATACACACTCACAAAAAGAGGAAAAGGGGATAAAATAATATATCTTGCTCCCAAAGTCCACCTCCTCAATTTGGGATGATTCGTTGTCTATTCAGGTATTCCACAGATGCAGGTACTTCAAGTTGTTTGTAGAGATTTAATCCACTGCTCCTGAGGCTGCTGGGAGAAATTTCCCTTTCTCTTCTTTGTTCGCACAGCTCCCAGGGTTCAGATTTGGATTTGGACCCACCTCTGCGTGTTGGTCGCCTGAGGGCATCTGTTCTTCGCTCAGACAGGACGGGGTTAAAGTAGCAGCTGCTTTGGGGGCTCTGGCTCACTCAGGCGGCGGGGAGGGAAGGGTATAGATGTGGGGCAAGCCTGCGGCGGCAGAGGCTGGCATGACATTGCAGCAGCCTGAGGAGAGCCGTGTGTTCTCCCAGGGATGTTGTCCCTGGATCACGGGACCCTGGCAGTGGCGGGCTGCACAGGCTTCTGGGAGGGGAGGTGTGGAGAGTGACCTGTGCTCGCACACAGGCTTCTTGGTGGTGGCAGCAGCAGCCTTAGCGTCTCATGCCCGTCTCTGGGGTCTGCGCTGATAGCCGCGGCTTGTGCCCATCTCTGGAACTCATTTAAGCGGCGCTCTGAATCCCCTCTCCTCACGCACCAGGAAACAAAGAGGCAAGAAAAAGTATCTTGCTTGTTCGGCAGCTCCAGACCTTTTCCCGGACTCCCTCCCGGGTAGCTGTGGTGCGCTAACCTCTTCAGGCTGTGTTCACGCCACCAACCCCAGTCCTCTCCCTGCAATCTGACAGAAGCCTGAGCCTCAGCTCCCAGCCTCCACTCGCTCCGGCGGGTGAGCAGACAAACTTCTCAGGCTGGTGAGTGCTGGTCGGCACCGCTCCTCTGTGTGGGAATCTCTCCGCTTTGCCCTCCACACCCCTGTGGCTGTGCTCTCCTCTGTGGCTCCAAAGCTTCCCCCCTCTGCCACCCGCAGTCTCTGCCCACAAAGGGGCTTCCTAGTGTGTGGAAACCTTTCCTCCTTCACAGCTCCCTCCCACTGGTGCAGGTCCCGTCCCTCTTCCTTTGCCTCTGTTGTTTGTTTTTTCTTTTGCTCTACCCAGGTACATGGGGAGTTTCTTGCCTTTTGGGAGGTCTGACATCTTCTGCCAGCGTTCAGTGGGTGTTCTATAGGAGCAGTTCCACGTGTAGATGTATTTCTGATGTATCTGTGGGGAGGAAGGTGATCTCCGCGTCTTACTCTTCTGCCATCTTCTCCTCTCCCGTGTAAGTATATCTTTTTCCATCCATTTACTTTTCTCCTATCTAGATGGTTTACCTAAAATGAGTTTCTTGCAGAATTCGCATTATTGGGTTTTTAAAATCTTACCTGGGCGCTTCCCTGGTGGCGCAGTGGTTAAGAATCCGCTTGCCAATGCAGGGGACACGTGTTCAAGCCCTGGCCTGGGAAGATCCCACATTCTGCGGAGCAACTAAGCCCGTGCACCACAAGTACTGAGCCTGAGCTCTAGAGTCTGTGAGCCACAACTACTGAAGCCTGTGTGCACCTAGAGCCCGTGCTCCGCAACAAGAGAAGTCACTGCAATGAGAAGCCTGTGCACCGCAATGAAGAGGAGCCCCTGCTCCCCGCAACTAGAGAAAGCCCATGCACAGCGACGAAGACTCAACGCAGCCAAAAATAAATAAATTTAAAAAAAAATCTTACCTGACAATCTATCACTTAATTGTCATGTTTAGAATCTTTGTATTTAATATAATGATTGATATGATTGGATAATTGGATTAAAATCTGTCATACCAAGAGCTCTTTCTCAAAAGGAGAGTAGTTATCTACAGAGGATGGCAGGACTTTGCTTCAAAATTGTAAGGGCCTGTGCTCTGGTTCACTTGTAGGGGCCTGCTGAAGCCTCCAAACAGCAACCTGATCTGTCACTGCCACTTCAAGCAGCACTGGATCTGCTGGTTCACATGGCCCAAGTGACAGAGCATCTTGCATGGAAGCCTGGACCTCTTGTAGAGCCTTCTCTTATTCTAGGCCCTATTTAAACCTGGCTGCTTTTCCAGTCACTTAGTAAATGGGCATGCAAATGTAGCACCCAAATGAGGAATATGTTGCCTCAAAAATCCAAAGAAGCTCACCCACATTAAGGATAGTGTTGACTAAAAAAAATGAAAAACCTAAAAGTTGAGAATTATGTTTTATTTGGTGGTCAAAACTGAGGACTTAAGTCTCAGCGCCTGGGACACAGTGTCGGATATTTCTTTCTTTCTTTTTTTTCTAGTCAGAATTACTATTATGAATAATTTGAATCACGTAAAATCAAATTTCAGATTACAGAGGTTCTAATATAAATTTTTTTTAAAAATAAATTTATTTATTTATTTATTTTTAGCTGTGTTGGTGTTGGGTCTTCGTTTCTGTGCTAGGGTTTCCTCTGGTTGCGGCGAGCGGGGGCTACTCTTCATTGCGGTGCACAGGCCTCTCACTATCAGGGCCTCTTTTGTTGTGGAGCACAGGCTCCAGACGCGCAGGCTCAGTAGTTCTGGCTCACGGGCCCAGTTGCTCTGTGGCATGTGGGATCTTCCCAGACCAGGGCTCGAACCTGTGTCCCCTGCATTGGCAGGCAGATTCTCAACCACTGCACCACCACGGAAGCCCCCCTGTGCAGGAGGGGCGCTCTTGGCACCGGCCGGAGACAAGGAGGCGGAGGAGGCCATGTTGTGGAGCGGCGGTGGCTCCTTCCAGAAACTCCGCTCTCCCCTCCCCGCCCTGCTCCTCCGGCCCCCAAACGTGAGACCTCTCGGAGAAAAGTTCGGCGGCGGCTCAGGAACGCCGAGCGCGGCCCCGCGGCGCCCGCCCCACGCGGCATCTCCTTTTTTTTTTTTTAATAAACTTATTTATTTAATTTTATTTTTGGCTGCGTTGGGTCTTCGTTGCTGTGCACAGGCTTTCTCCAGTTGCGGTGAGCGGGGGCTACTCTTCGTTGTGGTGCACAGGCTTCTAATGGTGGTGGCTTTCCCTGTTGTGGAGCACGGGCTCTAGGTGTGCGGGCTTCAGTAGCTGTGGCTCGCAGGCTCTAGAGCGCAGGCTCAGTAGTTGTGGCACACAGGCTTAGTTGCTCCGCGGCATGTGGGATCTTCCTGGACCAGGGCTCAAACCCGTGTCTCCTGCATTAGCAGGCGGATTCTTAACCACTGCACCACCAGGGAAGCCCCAGTCTCGGATATCTCTGAGGGACTGCTCTGAAGAGGTAAAGGAGGAGTCAGGATATATAGGAGTTTTTGCAGCAAAGACGAGGTAGTTGGACCTTCAAAATATCAATGTTAATTTAAGAAAATCAGACATCTCAAGTTAATGAATTTAATGCTTTTCTATGTATGGGAAGATGCCAGAATCCTGGCTCATTGAAATCATTCCTTTGATATGCACCTCAGCTATCTGGGGCCAGTGTCTTGTGTTTTCTCATCCTGAGTCTCTTCAGGGTGCATCGTTGTGGGTTGTGCAGTGCCTGACTGCTTGATGGTAGGCATCCTGTTTCCATCCTGTGTTTCCTCAGGGCTCACTGTCGGGGGTGGCTGTAATGTGATGGCTTGATGGCTACAACATCCTTTGTTTACTGATATGGCAGGCAGCATTTTTTTCATTCACAGTCCCTCACTTTGGTCATAAATTTAACCAAAGTTTGGGAGACATTTCATGACCAATTTTTGTCCCACAGTGCTAGGAAGATTCATTCCTAGATCAAGCAAAAGTTCTGTTGGTATGCCACTCAAGGTGTTAATTTCTGAATTAAGCCCATTGATACTTTAAAATTCTCTGGATCCCCTGTCTTACTAGTTTATTATGATCCAGGAAATATTTTCCCTCATTGCTTCTTCCCATACCTAGAATCACACCATTACAATTATTCTGTGTAGAGTTATAAATGTGATCTCCTTCCTCAAGATGTTTAACCATCATTGATTTTGTTGGAGGCCTGGTTACACATAGGGTAATTTAAGAGACAATAATCTTACAAAATAAAAAAAAATATAAGTAATACAGCTAGGAACATTAATAAAGTCATAGTGCAGCAGAGAGAGACACAAAGCAGAAATAATTTGGAAACAAAGAACAAATTAAAACAATGATTAATATAACTAGTTGTAATCCAGGTGCAATAAATCATCAAATCCACAGGAGAGCCAGATGGAGAAGCCAAATTCTGGAAGGATCAGGTAGAATTAAAGATAAATGTTTTATCTTTGTTTACAAAGATATGCTTTATCAACTTGTGGCAGGTCATAGCATAAGAAGAAAGGTTTTTCTGGAAAACAAAGTTAAAAGCCAGTATATTTCAAAAGTCATAAAGTTATAAATCATATTTATCAGTTCATCAGTCCCATGCAATTAATTCCTGTAGATCTGGATGAAGTCATCAAGTTTTCCACTAAAGTTTTGTAGTTTTTTGTTTTGTTTTGTTTTGTTTTGTTTTACCCAGTTCAGTGGTATGATTTAAAAGTTATCAAAAACTTATATTTGTCAAAAAGTCCTTTTTATGAATTTTCTTGGAAGATCTTCAAAAGCATCAGAGTAAACCAATAATTGTGTATAAATGACAAGACATAAATGGCATGGTGAAAGATTTGATTATAATGCAATTGATTAGAAACTTGGACATTTCTGTGACAGACAACATTTTAGGATAACTAGAATCATGACTGATATCATTATATCAGGGCATATCAGATTATAGGAATTCCATATAAATTTTGCAATATCTATATTAATGACATTTACCCATACAATATAACCTAAGATTCATCTCCAATCACTTGACAATAATTTTAACAGACCAAATAAGCCTAACTAGTTTAACATTCCTCTCTGAGATGTCTCAGGGTTCCTTTGAAGCATCCCAGAGTTAACTGGAGGCTAAAAGAATTTTAGTTAGAATTTGATATTTGAGAAGTTTGTTAAAAATATCAAAAAGATTTTAAAACACATGAAGTCACTGTGAAACAATACTTATTCAGTTAAGCAAAGTGACAAAGATTAAAAAAAAATACAGATCAATTAAAAGCAAAGAAGCTCACACAATCTGTTAACCAGAAGCAGCACTCCAAGAAATATTTGTTCTCTTAACAGAGAGAGAAAATCAAACTCCAGTCTTGTACTAGCTTACTTTTAATGACAAAATCAATTTACTTAATTAAATTCAATCTACGTTTAGCTAATCCTGACCATGCATAAAACTCTTTTCTCAGGTTTCTTTTTTCACAAATCTTCTAAAACTTTCTGTATCCATATTAGTTTGTCCCTTATTTTTCCATCCAAAAACAACCAGCTCTAGGTCAAAAAATTTTTTTCCCTTAACAAAATATTTTTCCACCCCTCATACTTCTTTTGCTGAAAACACAAATCCTCCTTTCCTTGCATACTGAAATGTTTCCTTTATTATTTCTAGTAGCTTTCATTACATATTACAAATGTAACTTTTAAAAACCTGATCTCTACCAAAAACTGACAAGCAACAAGTAATTGTAAACTGTTTGTCATACCAGCATTTCCTGACTGGAATATCCCATAGCCTCATGAAACATCTTTCTTCTAGTTTCCCTCTCATAAGTAGGTAAATTTAAACCTGTTTAACAATTAATGTTCCAGTATCTTATTTTCTTTGGAAATGACCTAGCTATTCAATAAACTTCCATTATTTAACTTAATTTAGCACAACTCTAGAATTTTAAGTTACCAAACATCTGGAGAGATCATCTTTAAGTAAACATTTCTAAAACATAATTATTTCAAAAGATTTCACTTAAAAGCTCTTCTCTCACTTGCATTTAATTTACATATAAGAATGTCATCACACCACGTTATTTTTCTTATTGACAAATTTGTAACAGATATAACAAAATCTTATTTGACTTTTATTAAACCCAGAGAAAATAAAAGTATTATACTTAATGTTGATGACTCTGAAAACATGTCTGTATTAATTAGATCAATAAACTAACTTTAATACAAGGTATCAACATAATATTGAATATTTCCCTGTTCACATGAAGCTGAAAATCATTTTGGTCTTTTTCTTTTTTCATATTTAGAAATATTTAATTTGTAAAAGCTTACTTTTAAGTCAGTTAAATAGAGCTCTTATGAATTTAAGTTTGATAATATTTTCTAGAAATAGAGACAGCTCATATATATAATGTGTACACAGATATATAAACAGACTAAACTAGAGATCTCATGGCTTCACTTAAAAAACTTAGTTATGAATCAGGTATTACAATATAAATATAAGTAAATTAATTTTTTATAAATAATCTATAAAAATATAAATATAAATAATCTATAAATCTATAAATAATATATAAATATATTTATTTATAGCTTATAAGTAATAGTTGGGATAAATTAAATTTGCTTGCTCAGATGGCTAAGGCTTTACTATTTGTGGAAAAGACTTTTAATATTTGTATTTGTCCTTACATGATATCACTTATATGTGGACTCTAAAAAAAAGAAAAAAAATATGAAGGAACTTATTTACAAAACAGAAATAGATGCGGACACAGAAAAGAAACTTATGGTTATCAAAGAGGAAGGTGCAGGGGGAAGAATAAATTAGGAGGATAGGATTAACATATACACACTACTATATATAAAATGGATAATGACCTACCGTATAGCACAGGGAACTATATACAATATTTTGTAATAACCTATAAGGGAAAAGAATCTGAAAAAGATCATATATATATATATATATATATATATATATATATATATATATATATATATAAACTGAACCACTGTGCTGTATACCTGAAAATAACATGACATTGTAAATCAACTATACTTTAATAAAAAAATAAATTAAGAAAAAAAAGATTTGTATTTTTCCTTGATAGGCCTTTAAGGAGGCCAGATTTCGGCTGAGGGAGACTTTCTAGTGGCTTGAGTTTTAAAAGGCCATTGTTTCCTTGTTTGCCCTTTGGTTTCAGGTTGTACCTGATTGAGCTAATTAGGTCATTATGGGCTGTATTTACATTTCTGATATGTAGAGATTTGCAAGACAAAGACAGTTGCTTTTAATTCCCCAAAGAACTGGTCTGTCACTGATGAGATATTAAAAGATAGATTTGTCCAACTATATATGTTCTCTAATTTGCTTTTCTGTATCAGTAAGAAGATTTCAAACTAAACTGAAATTCTCTGTTCTAGACTTTAGGGTTTAATTTATCATGCCTTCAAAAGCTTACATAAGGCATTCAACAAGGGCCCTCTTTCTGAGTGCACAAGTTAAACCCAGAGCAAAATCACTACTATTATTTTTATTAGTCCCTGAATATTAGTTCCCAGTTTTTACTTTATTGTACAGCTTGAGTAACACTATTGGTTTCCTTTAGTATGTTTAATAAGGGCGGATCTATATGCTTTGTCTTATAATACCACACAGGGGAAGTATTCTACAGTGAAACATGTCTATCCCACAATATAATTAAGCAAAAGTGATGTAACAATCTTTTTAAGCCTATTTAAGTGTACTAATTTGATACACTTCCATCTCATTTCTGTCAACTTTTATACCTTTTAGTTTTCATTAGGATCCAATCAACAAATTTTGGTCTTACAAGAAGAGTCCTAGAAAATTTTCTTTCTTTTTATCTGCTGTCCATTTTAGCTATTTTAATATAAAAGGCTCTGGGTCCCCAGAGAGAGGTTGAGCCAAGGAACTCAGGCTCTTTTGTCAATCTTTAAACTCGATTAATTGGCCTAACTGTTGCCCCAAGTAATTGTTGGTCACGTATCCCAGTGTAATTTTTTCCCCAGCCCTTTTAAATATATATATTTTAAATTGGGATAAATAGAGCAGACTTGTTTGAGCCTTTAATATTGGGGACCAGTAGGGGGGCCCTTTGGCCCATTTATCCTTAGGTAGTGTACTGTAAAAACGTTGTGTTTTAATCCCATAAATGTCCATCTTATTTATCCCATTTTAAATAACCATCTAAAGATTTTTTTTATCCATTTGGAGTAAGTCCCTTTAAAATTTCTACCTGTTGAGAAGAAGTCTCCTGACTTTCTGTATAGTTTTCTTCCTGTTAATCAACTTAATTAACATTAATTACTCTAATGTTTTTATTAGCATCTTTAAGACCCATTGAGGGGAAGTGGAGACCACTATAAGGCTTCCCAAGCTGGTGTTTCTTATTTGATTTAAACTAATGGAGATCTTAGGTTAACATATATATATGTATTTCACCTTTTTATTTGATTTTCCACCTTTTAATTTGATTTTTTTATAGTTTAGAAGTTTAATTATATACTTTTTTTATAATTTAGAAGTTCCTCTCACTGAGGACTTAAGCTAGGGAGAAGTGAGAGGCTGTGTCCCAGTATTAAACTGTCTCAGTTTTTTCCTCCAAGTAAAACATAATTCTCAACTTCTAGGTTGTACGTTTTTTTTCAGTCAACAATGGCAATCTGTTTTACTTAAAGTCTACTGATTTAAATGTTAATCTCATCCAAAAACACTCTCACAGAAACATCCAAAATGTCATTTGATTAAGTATCTGGGCTTCATGGCCCAGCCAAGTAGACACATGAAATTAATGATCAAACATACCAAAATCTGACTGAGAAATGGAGGGTTTAGGGAGCTAGGGTTTGCTTCAAAGACTGGCAGTGTCAGTGTAATCATAACATAATTATGGTTAGACTCTAGCGATGGCCTGTACCAAATCTAGATGTAGAAGTGAACCTTGGTATGGAAGTTTGTACCATAATCGACCAGGGCAAGTGAGTGAATGATTTTCCCTTGGAGACTTCCTGGGATGGAGAGTACATCCTAATTCCAACTTCCAAATGACGTTCCATAATTATTGTATGAGTAGCAACTTATTTTTCAACTGGATTTTTATTTTCCTTTCCTCAACAAATTGACAATTTTCCATAATATACAACATTCTCCATACAAATGCCTTGTAGAAAGAATATCTACATTAAAAATATATGGTAGCTAATATATGATAGTTAAAAATGGTGTGTTATACATTTAAAATGTACCCAAATATTTTGTATTCTGAACATTTTAATTTTGTTATTCATTTCTCATGTTTCTTTTTATAGTTTTTCTTTTATTTTTTGTTGCTTTAACTTTTATGGCAGGGTTGCCTTGTGGCCAATTGGTTATACAGCAAAAAAGCTGCAGCAGAAAGTCTGTGGCAAAGATGTTTATGACAAAAATACCAAACATGAGTATTGAGTATGACAGTACTATAAAATAGCTGAGCAAGTTGTAGAGTTTTGTCTTCATAGTCTGGATGGTTACTTTTAAAATGTGTTAATTGTGATGGCATCATACTATTATTACCTGAGATCTCAAGGCCCAGAATAAAGTTAGTGTGAAGTTCAATCTTGTGATAGTGAATGTAAATCACATATCAAATAGAGTTCTTAACAATGTCTAATTACTTTGACAAACTTCTTGTCAGATTTTATAGGTTATAACTGATCTCACATTGTATTATGTGTGAAAAGGAATAAAATGTCAACTCTGCCTATATCTTTTTTCAAAGAAAAATTAAAAATCATTCTTCTGTGTGTGTTTTAATTCTGAAAGTGAATTGCTTATTTAAAAGGTTATGCCTTGATTATTGGCCATTATGGTGAGCAATAAATGAAACTGTACCTGGGTTTCTAAATATATTAGAGTATCACACCTTACAGTTTACAGGAGGACCCAAAGATCAGCCATCACTTTAATACACTATGTTCATGATTAAGGCATAAGGCTTTGTTTAAACAAAATTAGTTCAAGGAATTCAATTACAAACAGAAAGATAAGTCATTCATTTACTAATTGGTCTTACCTCTTTCTGACACAGGACCACTGGCCTTTAGGCATAACTTATACATCCATTAAACAAGATCTGAATTATCATCATTAGGATCTAGAGAGATCGTCTAGCCCCAGCCCTGGCTGTCTTATAGAAAAGAACTAAAAACGGAATTTAAAAATGAGGTATAATACTTGAACATGTAAAGATTAAAAACAAAACATAATGATCACATACCTGTAATAAATACAGTAGTATCAACATGTAGTAAAGTATAGAGAACAAAGAAGTGTTTACATAATTGGCCATGAAGCCAAACACATGAATCTGAAGTCTTTAGTGTAACCCAAAGAAGGCAACATTGAAAGTATCAATAAATCAACCAATAATCACAACTTCAGAATAATAGTGAAATTTTAAATTAAATAAGCTTTTCAAAATAAGTCATGAACTTAAAAAAGACTAAATTTGTACTTAAAGGTTCAAAGTAGCTTTATTCAAAATAGTCAAATATTGGAAAAACCCAAAGGTCCAGCTACTTGTGAATAGATAAATAAATTATTGTATATTTTTATGATGGAGTACAATTCAGCAATAAAAAGAAACAAACTACTGATGTACACAACCACATATATAAATATTTAAAGCTTTATACTAAGTGAAAGAAGTCAGACACAAAAACTACATACTGTATAATTCCATTTACATGAAATTCTAGAAAAGGAAAAATTATAGAGAAAAGTATATCAATGGTTGTCATAGGTGAGAGATTAGAGAGATGATTGAGTGCTATGGGGCATGAGTTAAATTTTTGAGATAGTAAAAATATCCCATATATTATATATGGCCACATGTATTTTTCAATATGTATATTTATTTTCAAAACTCATCAAATCAGACACTTAAAATTGGAGTACTGTAGGGAAATTATGCCTCAGTAAAGTTTACTTTTTTAAGAATAAAAAAAATGGGTGTGTTAATATTTTCATTTATATTTGAGGGACTTATGTGGATATTAACCTCATGTTACTAAGTATGATAACATCTAAAAGTATTACAATAGTGAGGTCACTGATATTAACAAAAAGGATAATATTTTAAAATGTGAAACCATATCCATGTTTGGAAATGACAAATTTCTAATTGCAATGCAAAAAAACTTTTCAGCTCAAGGACAGATTATGATTTAAAAGTTGGTAATTTTCATAAGTACAATGCTTATTATATAAAGCTTTTATTGTCACAGCACTCATTGACTAAACACTTCTTAATTTCTTGTTCTAAAGTTAAACACAATTCTCTCATTTCACTGAACAGCAAATTGAGAGTTTTGTTATATCAATGAATCCAACATATAACTCTGATTTGTTTTAGTTTTGTTCTAATGATCAGTGATTTGAAATTTCATTAAAATTTCTTTCAAGTAAAGCTGCCGGCCCCGATTATGACAGCGAGTTTTTAAATGGCTTATATTATCAACTGAGATTGTGAGCAATAACTGAAGAATAATGTTGTGCATTTAAATTATTCTTTCCTTCTTTAAAATATTTACATTATTATATCCTTGATTCAGTCCTTGGATGTAATCATATGTCTAGAGGACATATAATCAGAAAATCAGAGCCATTAAAATATGCATTTTATTTTTCAGCTAAGTTAAATCAGTAGAACACTTAAAATTAGCTCTATATAAGCAGACAGTTTGGGTTGTGGCAATTTCCTCTCCAAAACCTACTTAAAATGGTTGTGTTAATATTTTCATTTATATTTGAGGCATTTATGTGGATATTTTATTCCATATTACTAAATATGCTAACATTCAAAAGGTATCATAATAGTGACATTGCTAATATAAAAATGGCTAAATATTGTTCATTCTATAGTGCTTTTTATAATGTATGTTCCACTAATTCATTTATTCATTTTTATCCATAATTCCTCATTTATTGCCAACTTATGCTACTATTGACTATGGACTAAGAAGAAAATCTGTATTTTAAGAGAATTGACATCATTTCTCAAGTTCAATTGGCCTTGGGTTTTCCAGATATAAGATATAAGATGCCTAGTCAACTTTGAATTTCAGATAAATAACAAACAATTTATCATAATTATTTTCCAAATATTTCATGAAAAAAGTCATCTAAAGTTAACTGTTGTTTTTCTGAAATTCAAACAACAGTATTCTACATTTTTTTTTTTGCTAATTCTGGCAACCCTCGTTGGTCCAAATATTTACGTCATTAACACCTATTAGGGAAAGAAAGCATCTGAGAGACAGGATAGCACAGTGAGTTAGAGTTTGAATCAAGGTAGACGCTGGTTCCAGTAATGTCTTGGATGTTTTCAGCTATGCTACTTTGAGGGAAATTATTTTCCTCATATAGAAAATGGAAATAAAGATGTTTTTATAGGGTTATTGTAATGGTAAAATAAGATAATTTATATAAGGTTCTTATCACAGTAAATTCAGTAAATGAAGGCTTTGTTTTTATTGTTTTAGCCTCATGATTTGAATCTATTGAAACACATGCACACATATGTATAAAAAAAGCAAATCTAAGCAGTCCTTAATAATTGCATATTTGTTTATCTTTTGTTTCACTCACTCTGTTTTTTCTCTTGGCAATATCCTTGCTTCCACTCTCATCTCCCTATAGCTTACCCCCAAAATTGTATCTTAAGCTCTAACTTTAAAATTTCTGTCTAAGATTTTCAACTCCTTATCAGATGTCTTTCAGGATTTTTTAAACAAGAATTTTAGACACATTATATCTAAACTTTATTTACCATAATTCAACGCCCAAGAACTAACTTCTTATTAAATTTATAGCCTCTTACTCCCTTTTACAGATCTTATACTCCAGTAAAACCAATCTAGAGTACAAGTTCTGTTTCTCGAGAATTGTTTCATCTTTATAATTCACTTTAATTCCAACTTTTCCATTGAGTATTTCCCCATCAGCTCAGCTGGAAGCTATCTCTCCCCCAGCTGAATTCTCATGCAATTTATATATATCTTCATTATGGCTCGTTACTTTGTATTACCTTTCTTGACCTCTTTGTGTCTCCACCCAGTCTATAAGCTCTTCCTTTTTATTCACAAAGAAGTTAACAGAGTGCCTTGTGTATTGTAGGTATTCAATAGATGTTTATTTATAAACATGTGGCTATTATCAGACATTCATCTAAGGGATGTTAAGTAACAACAGACATATGATTAAGGTGTAAGATGTGGAATCCCATTTGGAGGTTAAAAGCCAATGAATATAGGAAAGTATGAACATGAGTACCACCTCATAAGTGATGAACATAAGTACACACCTTCTCTTTCCTCTCTCCCTCTTGGGTTGTGATAGGAAAGCTGGCAGCATCTTAAATTGAGACCATTTGTTCTATTGAGATATCTGGATGAGAAAGAAAACTCAGAATTTATTCCCCTTGAGTTTAACAGAAGCTGAGGAGCTAATGTAGGGGAGCCTAGGGGAATACCTGGGTTGCAAGACACCTAGAACATAAAAGAACATTACTTCTTGAATTGAATTTCCACTTCCTTAATTCCTTCAAATTTCACAGGACCAATTATTTCTGTGGGTGAGGTCAGTATGATAGCAAAGGATGCTCATATGCTTTCCCCAGTGATGCAGGCTTCCTTCTGTTATAGCCACCTTCTTACTATGCTTGGCTGTTAGAGATCACTGGAAATACAGACTTATACTCCATACTTACATTCTGCGACTCCCAGGGGGACATGTTTACATCAGCTCTGAGAACCTTGATTCCTTTCTCCACCGTTGAATTTATAAAATGACTCTCTAAAGGGAAAAGAAAAATATTCTTTCCAATAGAGATTACCAGTTACTGATCTAGATTTTATTTAATATTCGTATCCTTTGGTCTCCATGGCATCCAGCACTCTGACATAGAGCATATAGTTATAAAAACCTTTGTTTATAGCAGAAACTTTTTAAATGGAAAAACTAGAATCTTTTCCAGAATAATTCAATATTTTAATGGAAGCATAGTTTAAAATAGAGCTATAAAACTACTCTACTACAATACACCTATAACTTATAAGCTATATATTATTATTATTATTATTATTTTAAATTTTATAGCTACTTTATTTATTTATTTATTTATTTATTTTTGGCTGTGTTGGGTCTTCGGTTTGTGCGAGGGCTTTCTCCAGTTGCGGCAAGCGGGGGACACTCTTCATCGCGGTGCGGGGACCGCTCTTCATCGCGGTGCACGGGCCCCTCACCATCGCGGCCCCTCCCGTTGCGGGGCACAGGCTCCAGACGTGCAGGCTCAGTAGTTGTGGCTCACGGGCCCAGCTGCTCCGTGGCATGTGGGATCTTCCCAGACCAGGACTCGAACCCGTGTCCCCTGCACTAGCAGGCAGATTCTCAACCACTGCGCCACCAGGGAAGCCCTAAGCTATATATTATTATTGCTTAAAATTTTTCCCACATAGTTCTAAAGTTCAAGGTGATTGCTTTTATAGAACAGTATAGAATTGGAGAATGAGAAAAAAAAAAAAAGCACTCTTGTCTACCATTTGATAACTTGGTGTCTGGATTGAGTTCCTAGTACACAGTGGAGGTAGACGCCTTTGTATTGCTCAGCTGCATGTGTTAGTCTTAGAATCATACAGATTTGGGGTTAAAAAATTCCCTTTAGAGGCCATCTTGTTTAACCATCTCGGTTTATAAATATAAACACCAAGCCACAGAAACACTAAGAGACCGTGTCCAATTGATGAACTGTTGCAATAAGTCTAGGACTCAAGTTGCCTAACTTCCAGTATTAAAAGAACTTCCACTATGGCCTAAGCTGCTGTCTGAGTCAGTAGAATTTAAAGTAAACTATGTAAGTAGATTTACACATAAATTTCTTTTTTTGAGAACCATTTAAATTTTTACAAGTACACCACTGGCAAAAACAATGATTTAGAAGAGTTATGTGCAAACTTCCAGTCTTTGTGTGGGTCAACCAAATGTATCAAACATTGACAGAATTTTTCCTCTTTTCTCCCAAAGTACAGTTTTAAGTCATTCACTAATAGACACACACTTCTTGGATTGGCTTATTAAAGACTGAAAATTTTTCCATTTATTTTATGAAATAAGATATGAAATCAAATTGCTTTAATAAAACTAATATATAGAAATATTAAATCTCACTTCATGAATTGAGAATGGCTCTTTGGTAAAGAAATGGAGTCTCACAAAGGAGAACAATATACTATCTCATTATTTTGTAGTCACACAGCAAATTTCTGGGAGAAATTTTGGGAGCATTTACTGATTTGGGTAAGAAAATATAATATCTAAAACACTGTCTTGTCTTTCATAAAATTACCAATAGAATTGATCAGACAGATAAGACTGCTGAATACTGGTTTTTTTAAAAGAAATTGTAATAGGAAAAATATAAATATATACAATGCTAGGCAGAATAGTATAATGATTCCATCATCTTTCTGTCATCCAACCTCAACAATTATAAGACTAATGGACAGTATTGTCTCATCTATACCCAACCCTCCTTATTAGAGTAGAAGCACAGAAACCATTCACAGGATATTTTCTAGCATCTTACCAGAGCATAATGGAGCATTGACCAAAGTTTGTGATATTTGATAAAAAATAAAAGGGATTAAAAATGTTTTTTGCTATATCTACATTGTTTAAAACAAGCCAGAGTAAAATTCTATATCTTGGGGCTTCCCTGGTGGTGCAGTGGCTGAGAATCTGCCTGCCAATGCAGGGGACACGGGTTCGAGCCCTGGTCTGGGAAGGGCCCACATGCTGTGGAGCAACTAGGCCCGTGAGCCACAATTACTGAGCCTGCGCGTCTGGAGCCTGTTCTCCGCAACGAGAGACCGCGATAGTGAGAGGCCCGCGCGCCACAATGAAGAGTGTTCCCCGCTTGCCACAACTAGAGAAAGCCCTCACACAGAAACGAAGACCCAACACAGCCATAAAAAAAAAAAAAAAAATTCTATATCTTAGCAAACTGTATTAGCTATATCTCTGGATTTCAGAATCTAGCTTAGCATTTAAGAGAAATTTCTTAGGTGACTAATTTCTTAGGTGCTCCATCCATACTTGAGTCAGAGTAGGGCTTATTTTCTCCTCATAAATATTTTACCATCACCTTTTACACAAAAGTTTAATATAGACACTGAGCTCTATTAATATTTCATTGAATACTGCAATCACATATAGTCTGTATTATAATTTATATGATTAGTGACTAGTGGCTAAGTAAAATATTTTAATTAACTATCAAGAAATGGATCTATGACAAAGGAGGCAAGAATATACAATGGAGAAAAGACAGTCTCTTCAACAAGTGGGGTTGGAAAAACTGGACACGTACATAAAACAATGAAATTAGAACATTCCCTCACACAATATACAAAAATAAACTCAAAATGGATTAAAGACCTAAATGTAAGACATGAAACCATAAAACTCCTAGAAAAGAGCATAGTCAAAACTCTCTTTGACATAAATTGTAGCAATGCTTTCTTTAATCATTTTCCCAAGGCAAAAGAAATAAAGGCAAAAATTTAAAAATGAGACCTAATCAAACTTAAAACTTTTTGTGCAACAAAGGGAACCATCAACAAAATGAAAAGACAATCTGCAGAATAGGAGAAAATATTTGCAAACAACGCAACTGACAAGGGGTTAATATCCAAAATATACAAACTGCTCATACAACTCAATGCTAAAACAAACAACAGGCACATGGAAAAAATACTCAGTGTTACTATTAGAGAAATGCAAATCACAACCACAATGAGGTATCTATCATCTCACACCTGTCAGAACTTCTATCATCAAAATGAACACAAATAAATGCTGGAGAGGCCTTGGAGAAAAGAGAATCCTTGTACACTGTTGGTAGGAATGTAAATTGGTGCAGCCACTGTGGAAAACAGCACAGAGGTACCTTAAAAACTAAAAATAGAACTATCATACGATCCAGCAATTCCACTCCTGGAAAAAACAAAAACACTAATTCAAAAAAATATATGCACCTCGATGTTCTAGCAGCACTATGTACAATGCAAAGACAAGGAAGCAACCCAAGTGCCCATCAATAGCAACTGGATAAAGAAGATATGGTATACACACACACACACACACACACTGGAATATTACTCAGCCATAAAAAAATGAACTACTGCCATTTGCACCAATGTGGGTGGACCTAGAGAATATTATGTTTAGTGAAATAAGCCAGACAGAGAAAGACAAATACTATGTGATATCACTTATATGTGGAATCTAAAAATAATACAAATGAATGTATATACAAAATACAAACAGATCTACAGACATAGAAAACAAACTTGTGGTTACCAAAGGGGTGAGGGAAGGGAGGAAGGACAAATTAGGGGTATGGGATTAACAGAAACAAAATACTATATATAAAATAGATAAGCAACAAGAATTTACTGTATAGCACGGGAATTATACCCATTATCTTGTAATAACCTATAATGAAATATAATCTGCAAAAGTGCTGAATCACTATACTGTACACATGAAACTAACACAATATTGTAAATCAACTATACTTCAATAAAAATATTATAAGTTCAGGCTTTAAAAATCTGAGAAAGAAAAGTAAAAAGAAACCCTTCTAATAATCAGAGGAAATAATTAGACAAGTCTTAACATCTATTTACATTTTTTAAAAGTTGTTGGGACTTCCCTGGTGGCACAGTGGTTAAGAATCTGCCTGCCAATGCAGGGGACATGGGTTCGATACCTGATCCAGGAAGATCCCACATGCCACGGAGCAACTAAGCCCATGCACCACAACTACTGAGCCTGAGTTCTAGAGCCCATGAGTCACAACTACTGAAGGCCGCTCTCCCTAGAGCCTGCATGCTGCAACTACTGAGCCGGTGTGCTGCAACCACTGAAGCCCGCATGCCTAGAGCCCACGCTCCACAACAAGAGAAGCCATCACAATGAGAAGCCCGTGCACTGTAACGAAGAGTAACTTCCGCTCGCTGCAACTAGAGAAAGCCCGCGAGCAGCAATGAAGACCCAATGCAGCCAAAAAAATAAATAAAATTAAAAATAAATAAACAAATTAATAAATAAATAGAAGCTTGGGGGTAATATTATAAAAAAAAAAGTTGTTTAAAATCCAAGGGGGAAATATTAGTGCATTTTTTGGATTGGGTTTTGAGGGAAAATTGTAATACAAGGAATAAGTAGAATGATGTATACACAAACACAATGAGTACTTACCTGCTCAAAGAAGCTTTCTGTGACCCAACACCTTTGAGGCTAGGGTGGAATACATGCCTTTTCTGTATGCTACTATGAGACATCTCTTTGTTTTTGAACAAGACTGTGATCTCTGAGAGTGAGGATACCTTTTCTTATTTATCTAGGTATGCTCAGAAAATATTAAAGGATGGAAAGATGAATGAATAGTGTTGGAGGACTTATTCACTGTGCTAAGAAAAGATTGTCATTTTCCCACATAGCTTGACTTGCTCCTTCTTGTTCCATTCTGTCTTCCTGGATGCAGTGTTGACTCTTAACAACAAATACCTCTTTTATATGGATAAAATTCTTTAGCAGGAACCATGGCTACTCCCAAGTGAGTGGGCTGAGCTTTGGAAAGGCTCTGGTGGAAGTGGCAGCTCAGTACTTGAAGCTAACTGACATACATCCTCATCCCCATCACTTTGGATTATTATCTTTTTCCCTTAAGTGATCCTGTAGATCAGTGGTTCTCAAAGTGTGGTCTCTGCACCAGTTGCATTAGTATCAACTGAGAGATTGTTAGAAATGCAAATTCTCAGGCCCTTTCCCAGACCCACTGAATTAGAAGCTCTGGGGATGGGGCCCAGAAATCTGTGTTTTAACAAGCCAGTGATTCTGATGCATGCTAATGTTGAGAACCACTACTTTAGATCATTGTACCATGGTCTAAAATGGCTACTATGTCCAAATAGGTTTGAGTAATACTACAAATTTGTATATCTCATTGAAAACTAAAGATCCCCTTTCTAGAACTTCAAAAACCCTAACATTTCTACCTGAATGAACTATTTCACAAATTTCTTCACTGGAGTGCTTTCCTATTAAGTTAACATACTCATCTTTGGGTATATTTATTTTAAGTTGGTCTGTTTATAGTTCCGCTGATCTTTCTTTTATAGAACCATCCCACAATTTTGGGTTTATTTGTCACAAACTCTAATACAAAGATCTATTACAACGAGACATATGTGAGAAACACTACTCTAACTATTGCAGCTTTTACATATGTGCTCAGGGTAGGATGGTAGACAGAAATCTAGGTTTGAATCCTTGCTTCATTATTATTGACCTTGAATAAGTTACTTAATACTTCTGAGCCTTAGTTTTCTCCTTTATAAAAAGAGAAAATACTACTTCATTGGTTTATGGTGAGGATTAAAATAGTACCCCATGCTAAGAGCCAAACACAGTCAACAGCTCTAGTAGGTGCTCAAAATACTAGTTCTCTACTCATCTCTTTGATTATCCTGCTCCAAAAGAATTTTTGAACCAAGGCTGGTCTTCTCAAACTTGACTGATGTGTCAATATGTGATTAATTTAGGGCTTGTTTCTCGAGGTTTGCTTTGAGATTCACATTATCAGTTTATTACTGCTTTGGCACTTGGCACATTTATTAGATGACTGGCTTTTTTCTAGCCACCCTGTACAAATAATAAATCCTATACCATTTACTCTTGTGCATGGTTTTGATGAACATGAATGTTTATCATTTAAGCAAGACATGGATTTTAGTATATTTAGAATGTTTCAGGGACTTCCCTGGTGATGCAATGGTTAAGAATCCACCCGCAAATGCAGGGCACACGGGTTCGAGTCCTGGTCCGGGAAGATCTCACATGCTGTGGAGCAACTAAGCCTGTGTGCCACAACTACTGAGCCCATGTGCCACAACTACTGAAGCCCACATGCCTAGAGCCTGTGCTTCACAACAAGAGAAGCCACTGCAAAGAGAAGCCCACACACTGCAACAAAGAGTAGCCCCGCTCACTGCAACTAGAGAAAGCCCTCATGCAGCAAGACCCAATGCAGACAAAAATAAATAAATAAATAAATAAACTAAAAAAAATATTAAAATAGAATGTTTCAGTGATTAATCACCAGTGGTTATGTATTTAGTAGAGAGCTTTATAGTGGAACTCTACTTTTCAAATTATACTTTTAACAAATTATACTTTTAACAAGAGAACATATGGCATACACTGTTGGTTGTTCACCATACAGTACTATTCTTTTCTTCTTTGTGAAGAGAACTCTATTTTATTTGAGTGATAATGTGGCAATCCCATGCTTCTTTGCTAATGACTATTTGAGAGGAAGGTGTGTGACCCTGTTTTAGCCAGGAACCTGTCTGAAGAAGTTTACGAAATGCTACTGAGAAAGATTTTCCTCCCCAATTAAGGCATAAGCTGTACATGAAAAATCATTTTGCCCTTGCCTTTGTCCTTCTTGCCTGGGATGCTGTAATTTGAGAACACAGTAGCCATTTTGCCATCACAGAGCAACAGCCAGCAAGATTAAACACAGCAGAATAGGAAGACAGAAACAGTATTTCCTTAAGCCATAGAATCACCTCCAGAAATAATAACCTCCAGATTTCTCTTAAAGTAAACAAATAAAGGTGCTTATAATTCCAGACATCTTTGGTCATCTTCTCTCTCAAAGCCAAAAGCAATACAAATTAAATGCATACAGCATGAATGATAAAAATATGTTTATAAAAGTGCCAGGAAGTACTTTGTTTAAATGTATTTGTGTTTAATCAGCCATGGTAAAATTTTTGGAAATTCCACTAATGTTTTCCACTTGTCTGTCCTTTACTCAGGCCACACAGCTATGCTCCTCATGTTCTATTAAAAGCTGGTATTCAAATAGACATTTTAGCTTTGGAATTGCTACTGAATCTCCTTTGAAATGATATTTAAATGACAATAAATCCTCAAATAATATCTTGTATAAGTGTTGCAGACATTTGATAACTCTTCTATCTTATATGTACATGAGAGATTTTACTGTGCATATGTTCTCTTGAACAGCAATACTGAGTGATTTAATTACCTTGTAAAAATATAAAAAAGCAAATTTATGTTAGTTTAACCTTTTTCCCACATACAATTTTTTATTAATTAGGACACAAAAAATTTAAATTATTTAAAAGTTTATATTTAATTTTGAGAAGGGGACTTTTTCAGTAAAACTTCTGAATGAAAGTAGCAACATATTTAAAATGTTATGATTTTCTTCCCTTTAAAAATAACATATAGCCTTCGCGGGCGGAGACTGCGGGGGGCGGAGGGGGGAAGCTTCAGAGCCACGGAGGAGAGCGCAGCCACAGAGGTGCGGAGGGCAAAGCGGAGAGGTTCCCGCACAGAGGCTCGGCGCCGAGCAGCACTCACCAGCCCGAGAGGCTTGTCTGCTTAGCCGCCGGGGCGGGCGGGGCTGGGAGCTGAGGCTCAGGCTTCGGTCGGATCGCAGGGAGAGGACTGGGGCTGGCAGCGTGAACACAGCCTGAAGGGGTTAGCGCACCACAGCTAGCCGGGAGGGAGTCCGGGGAAAAAGTCTGCAGCTGCCGAAGAGGCAAGAGACTTTTTCTTGCCTCTTTGTTTCGCGGCGGGCAAGGAGAGGGGATTCAGAGCGCCGCCTAAACGAACTCCAGAGAAGGGCGCAAGCCACGGCGATCAGCGCGGCTCCCACAGCAACAGGGGCGCAGAGGGAAAATCGGAGAGACTCCCGCACAGAGGCTCGGCGCCGAGCGGCGCTCACCAGCCCGAGAGGCTTGTCTGCTCCCCCGCCGGGGCGGGCAGGGCTGGGAGCTGAGGCTCGGGCTGCGGTCGGATCGCAGGGAGAGGACTGGGGCTGGCGGCGTGAACACAGCCTGAAGGGGTTGGCGCACCACAGCTAGCCGGGAGGGAGACCAGGAAAAGGTCTGCAGCTGACGAAGAGGCAAGAGACTTTTTCTTGCCTCTTTGTTTCGCTGCGCGCAAGGAGAGGGGATTCAGAGCGCCGCCTAAACGAGCTCCAGAGAAGGGCGCAAGCCACGGCGATCAGCGCGGACCCCAGAGACGGGCGTGAGACGCTGGGGCTGCTGCTGCCGCCTCCAAAAAGCCTGTGTGTGAGCACAGGTCACTCTCCACACCTCCCCTCCCGGGAGCCTGTGCAGCCCGCCACTGCCAGGGTCCCGGGATCCGGGGACAACATCCCCGGGAGAACGCACTGCGCGCCTCGAGCTGGTGCAACGTCACGCCGGCCTCGGCCGCCGCAGGCTCGCCCCGCCTCCTCCGTACCCCTCCCTCCCCGCGGCCTGGGTGAGCCAGAGCCCCCGAAGCAGCTGCTCCTTTAACCCCGTCCTGTCTGGGCGGGGAACAGACGCCCTCAGGCGACCTACACGCAGAGGCGGGTCCAAATCCAAAGCTGAACCCCAGGAGCTGTGCGAACAGGGAAGAGAAGGGGAAATCTCTCCCAGCAGCCTCAGAAGCAGCGGATTAAAACTCCACAAACAACTTGATGTGCCTGCATCTGCTGAATACCTGAATAGACAACGAATCATCCCAAACTCAGGAGGTGGACTCTGGGAGCAGGAGATACTAATTTTTCCCCTTTTCCTTTTTTTTGTGAGTGTATATGTATATGCTTCTGGGTGAGATTTTGTCTGTATAGCTTTGCTTTACAATAGCTTTATTTTACTTCACTATATTATAGCCTCTTTCTTTCTTTCTTTCTATTTTTTCTCCCTTTTACTCTGAGCCGTGGGGACGAAAGGCTCTTGGTGCTCCAGCCAGGCATCAGGGCCGTGCCTCTGAGGTGGGAGAGCCAACTTCAGAACACTGGTCCACAAGAGACCTCCCAGCTCCACGTAATACCAAACGGCAAAAATCTCCCAGAGATCTCCATCTCAACATCAAGACCCAGCTTCACTCGACGACCAGCAAGCTACAGTGCTGGACATCCTATGCCAAACAACTAGCTAGACAGGAACACAACCCCATCCATTGGCAGAGAGGCTGCCTAAAATCATAATAAGGCCACAGACACCACAAAATACACCACCAGACGTGGACGTGCCCACCAGAAAGACAAGATCTAGCCTCATCCACCAGAACTCAGGCACTAGTTCCCTCCACCAGGAAGCCTACACAACCCACTGAACCAACCTTAGCCGCTGGGGACAGATACCAAAAACAACGGGAACTACGAACCTGCAGCCTGTGAAAAGGAGACCCCAAACACAGTAAGATAGGCAAAATGAGACGACAGAAAAACACACAGCAGATGAAGGAGCAGGCTCAAAACACACTGGACTTAACAAATGAAGAGGAAATAGGTAGTCTACCTGAAAAAGAATTCAGAATAATGATAGTAAGGATGATCCAAAATCTTGGAAACAGAATAGACAAAATGCAAGAAACATTTAACAAGGATGTAGAAGAACTAAAGAGGAACCAAGCAATGATGAAAAACACAATAAATGAAATTAAAAATACTCTAGATGGGATCAATAGTAGAATAACTGAGGCAGAAGAAAGGATAAGTGACCTGGAAGATAAAATGGTGGAAATAACTACTACAGAGCAGGATAAAGAAAAAAGAATGAAAAGAACTGAGGACAGTCTCAGGGACCTCTGGGACAACATTAAACGTGCCAACATTCGAATTATAGGGGTACCAGAAGAAGAAGAGAAAAAGAAAGGGACTGAGAAAATTTTTGAAGAGATTATAGTTGAAAACTTCCCTAATATGGGAAAGGAAATAGTTAATCAAGTCCTGGAAGCACAGAGAGTCCCATACAGGATAAACCCAAGGAGGAACACGCCAAGACACATATTAATCAAACTGTCAAAAATTAAATATAAGGAAAACATATTAAAGGCAGCAAGGGAAAAAAACAAATAACACACAAGGGAATCCCCATAAGGTTAACATCTGATCTCTCAGCAGAAACTCTGCAAGCCAGAAGGGAGTGGCAGGATATACTTAAAGTCATGAAGGAGAAAAACCTACAACCAAGATTACTCTACCCAGCAAGGATCTCATTCAGATTCGATGGAGAAATTAAAACCTTTACAGACAAGCAAAAGCTGAGAGAGTTCAGCACCACCAAACCAGCTTTACAACAAATGCTAAAGGAACTTCTCTAGGCAAGAAACACAAGAGAAGGAAAACACCTACAATAACAAACCCAATACATTTAAGAAAATGGGAATAGGAACATACATATCGATAATTACCTTGAATGTAAATGGATTAAATGCTCCCACCAAAAGACACAGGCTGGCTGAATGGATACAAAAACAAGACCCATACATATGCTGTCTACAAGAGACCCACTTCAGACCTAGGGACACATACAGACTGAAAGTGAGGGGATGGAAAAAGATATTCCATGCAAATGGAAATCAAAAGAAAGCTGGAGTAGCAATTCTCATATCAGACAAAATAGACTTTAAAATAAAGACTATTACAAGAGACAAAGAAGGACACTATATAATGATCAAGGGATTGATCCAAGAGGAAGGTATAACAATTGTAAATATTTATGCACCCAACATAGGAGCACCTCAATACATAAGGCAAATACTAACAGCCATGAAAGGGGAAATTGACAGCAACACAATCATAGTAGGGGACTTTAACACCCCACTTTCACCAATGGACAGATCATCCAAAATGAAAATAAATAAGGAAACACAAGCTTTAAATGATACATTAAACAATATGGACTTAATTGATATTTATAGGACATTCCACCCAAAAACAACAGAATACACATTTTTGTCAAGTGCTCATGGAACATTCTCCAGGATAGATCATATCTTGGGTCACAAATCAAGCCTTGGTAAATTTAAGAAAATTGAAATCGTATCAAGTATCTTTTCCGACCACAACGCTATGAGACTAGATATCAATTACAGGAAAAGATCTGTAAAAAATACAAACACATGGAGGCTACACAATACATTACTTAATAACGAAGTGATTACTGAAGAAATCAAAGGGGAAATCAAAAAATACCTAGAAACAAATGACAATGGAGACACGACGACCCAAAACCTATGGGACACAGCAAAAGCAGTGCTAAGAGGGAAGTTTATAGCAATACAAGCCTACCTCAAGAAACAGGCAACATCTCGAATAAACAACCTAACCTTGCACCTAAAGCAATTAGAGAAAGAAGAACAAAAAAACCCCAAAGCCAGCAGAAGGAAAGAAATGATAAAGATCAGGTCAGAAATAAATGAAAAAGAAATGAAGGAAACAATAGCAAAAATCAATGAAACTAAAAGCTGGTTCTTTGAGAAGATAAACAAAATTGATAAACCATTAGCCAGACTCATCAAGAGAAAAAGGGAGAAGACTCAGATCAATAGAATTAGAAATGAAAAAGGAGAAGTAACCACTGACACTGCAGAAATACAAAAGATCATGAGAGATTACTACAAGCAACTCTATGCCAATAAAATGGACAACCTGGAAGAAATGGACAGATTCTTAGAAATGCACAAACTGCCGAGACTGAACCAGGAAGAAATAGAAAATATGAACAGACCAATCACAAGCACTGAAATTGAAACTGTGATTAAAAACCTTCCAACAAACAAAAGCCCAGGACCAGATGGCTTCACAGGCGAATTCTATCAAACATTTAGAGAAGAGCTAACACCTATCCTTCTCAAACTCTTCCAAAATATTGCAGAGGGAGGAACACTCCCAAACTCATTCTACGAGGCCACCATCACCCTGATACCAAAACCAGACAAAGATGTCACAAAGAAAGAAAACTACAGGCCAATATCACTGATGAACATAGATGCAAAAATCCTCAACAAAATACTAGCAAACAGAATCCAACAGCACATTAAAAGGATCATACACCATGATCAAGTGGGGTTTATCCCAGGAATGCAAGGATTCTTCAATATACGCAAATCAATCAATGTGATACACCATATTAACAAATTGAAGGAGAAAAACCATATGATCATCTCAATAGATGCAGAGAAAGCTTTTGACAAAATTCAACACCCATTTATGATAAAAGCCCTGCAGAAAGTAGGCATAGAGGGAACTTTCCTCAACATAATAAAGGCCATATATGACAAACCCACAGCCAACATTGTCCTCAATGGTGAAAAACTGAAACCATTTCCACTAAGATCAGGAACAAGACAAGGTTGCCCACTCTCACCACTATTATTCAACATAGTTCTGGAAGTCCTAGCCACAGCAATCAGAGAAGACAAAGAAATAAAAGGAATCCAAATCGGAAAAGAAGAAGTAAAGCTGTCACTATTTGCAGATGACATGATACTATACATAGAGAATCCTAAAGATGCTACCAGAAAACTCCGAGAGCTAATCAATGAATTTGGTAAAGTAGCAGGATACAAAATTAATGCACAGAAATCTCTTGCATTTCTATACACTAATGATGAAAAATCTGAAAGTGAAATTAAGAAAACACTCCCATTTACCATTGCAACAAAAAGAATAAAATATCTAGGAATAAACCTACCTAAGGAGACAAAAGACCTGTATGCAGAAAATTATAAGACACTGATGAAAGAAATTAAAGATGATACAAATAGATGGAGAGATATACCATGTTCCTGGATTGGAAGAATCAACATTGTGAAAATGTCTCTACTACCCAAAGCAATCTACAGATTCAATGCAATCCCTATCAAACTACCACTGGCATTTTTCACAGAACTAGAACAAAAAATTTCACAATTTGTATGGAATCACAAAAGACCCCGAATAGCCAAAGCAATCTTGAGAACGAAAAATGGAGCTGGGGGAATCAGGCTCCCTGACTTCAGACTATATTACAAAGCTTCAGTAATCAAGACAGTTTGGTATTGGCACAAAAACAGAAATATAGATCAATGGAACAGGATAGAAAGCCCAGAGATAAACCCACACACATATGGTCAACTTATCTTTGATAAAGGAGGCAAGCATATACAGTGGAGAAAAGACAGCCTCTTCAATAAGTGGTGCTGGGAAAATTGGACAGGAACATGTAAAAGTATGAAATTAGAACACTCCCTGACACCATGCACAAAAATAAACTCAAAATGGATTAAAGACCTAAGTGTAAGGGCAGACACTATCAAACTCTTAGAGGAAAACATAGGTAGAACACTCTATGACATACACCACAGCAAGATTCTTTTTGACCCAGCTCCCAGAGAAATGGAAATAAGAACACAAATAAACAAATGGGACCTAATGAAACTGAAAAGCTTTTGCACAGCAAAGGAAACCATAAACAAGACCAAAAGACAACCCTCAGAATGGGAGAAAATATTTGCAAATGAAGCAACTAACAAAGGATTAATCTCCAAGATTTACAAGCAGCTCATGCAGCTCAATAACAAAAAAACGAACAACCCAATCCAAAAATGGGCAGAAGATCTAAATAGACATTTCTCCAAAGAAGATATACAGATGGCCTACAGACACATGAAAGAATGCTCAACATCATTAATCATTAGAGAAATGCAAATCAAAACTACAATGAGATATCATCTCACACCGGTCAGAATGGCCATCATCAAAAAATCTAGAAACAATAAATGCTGGAGAGGGTGTGGAGGAAAGGGAACACTCTTGCACTGTTGGTGGGAATGTAAATTGATACAGCCACTATGGAGAACAGTATGGAGGTTCCTTAAAAAACTACAAATAGAACTACCATACGACCCAGCAATCCCACTACTGGGCATATACCCTGAGAAAACCATAGGTCAAAAAGAGTCATGTACCAAAATGTTCATTGCAGCTCTATTTACAATAGCCAGGACATGGAAGCAACCTAAATGTCCATCGACAGATGAATGGATAAAGAAGATGTGGCAAATATATACAATGGAATATTACTCAGCCATAAAAAGAAATGAAATGGAGGTATTTGTAATGAGGTGGATGGAGTTAGAGTCTGTCATACAGAGTGAAGTAAGTCAGAAAGAGAAAAACAAATACAGTATGCTAACACATATATATGGAATCTAAGGGAAAAAAAAAAAAAAAAGGCCATGAAGAACCTAGTGGCAAGATGGGAATAAAGACACAGACCTACTAGAGAATGGACTTGAGGATATGGGGAGGGGGTGGGGTGAGATGTGACAGGGTAAGAGAGTGTCATGGACATATATACACTACCAAATGTAAAATAGATAACTAGTGGGAAGCAGCCGCACAGCACAGGGAGATCAGCTCGGTGCTTTGTGACCACCTAGAGGGGTGGGATGGGGAGGGTGGGAGGGAGGGAGATGCAGGAGGGAAGAGAAATGGGAACATATTGTATATGTATAACAGATTCACTTTGTTATAAAGCAGATGCTAACACACTATTGTAAGGCAATTATACTTCAATAAAGATGTTTGAAAAAAAAAAAAAATAACATATAAACCTCCAGTTAGGCTAACCAAGAGAAAAAGAGAAGCCACACATTATAATATCAGAAATAAAAGAGGTCCATTATTACTGCTCCCACTGACATTAAAAGGATAATAAGGAATATTATGAACAACACTATGCTCACAGTTTTGATAACTTACATGAACTGGACCAATTCCTTAAAAATAACACAAGACTAGTGAAAATAGAAGGCACTTGAATATACATATCTCTCTAGGAAAACACAGGAACACAGTAGTTTGCCCCTACTTTAATATCCCATGACTAACCAGCAAAGGGTGCCATAGTCACCAATTTGTTTTAACATAACATTTCAATTTTTGAAGGAAATAGAACAGGCTTAATATAATTTACTTCATTTGGGTCGCTTTTATTACCTGTGATTGACAGTTTTGCATGCTTCAGTAGGTGGCATTGTATAAGCACCTAAGATGAATATAATTTTATAGACTATTTATAGGTGACTCAGTGAAATCCTTTGGGGAAAAGTTCTGCACAGGACTGAATGGTCAAATGTTGGCAGATTCTTGGACACCAGAGATGTTGTGATTGGTATTTAGTATTAGTAGATCAATAACTTACTTACCACATTACTAATAGAGAACATAAAATATAGTGAGCCAGTGTTACTGATTATTTGTACTTGTACTTTATTATTTCCATCACCACTATATCTCCATATCTTCCTATGACTTTTTTGACTATTGAAGAAGTCCTTATCTTTACATGTTTTGTGGTATCATACCTGAAAATATTGTCCAGCAAAGCACATATGTGAATATAATCTATGTGATTTGTGTTTAAATTATCCTTATGGTGCTAAATTTTCTCATTATTCTAAAGCATAGAGTAAGGAGGAACAATTAATAAAATCATGAAACTGTGTTCTAGCTCTTGAGTCTCAACTTAATTTTCCCCCAGCTTTATTGAACCATAATTGATGGATAATATTCTGTAAATTCAAGGTATACAATGGGACCATTTGATATATGAATATATTGTGAAATGATTAATTACCATGATAAAGATTAGCTAACATATCCATCACCTCACATAGTTACTTTTTTTTTGTGGTGAGAACTTTTAAAATCTACCCTCTTAGCAATTGTCAAGTATACAACAGTAATATTAACTATACTCACCATGTTGTACATTAGACCCCAAAAGTTATTCCTCTTACAACTGGAAGTTTCTGTTACTGAATGCAAGTTTGTGTGCCCGATGTAAGATGAGGCCGAACAAACCAAAACATTGGAGTTTGGAGCAGAGAAAGTTTTTTTGTAGGGCCATGAAAGGAGAACAGGTGGCTCATTCTCAAAAAAACCCCAAACTCCTCAAAGGGTTTCAGCAAAGCATTTATAAAGGCCAGGTGAGGGAGGGGCATCCAAGGTATGTGATGGTCTTATGCACAGTTCTCTGATTGGTTGATGGTGATCAGTTGTTAGGCACCAGAGGGTCTGGGGGCTACATGCTCATGATCATCAAGTAGTTAACTTCTTCCATTTGGTGGTTGTTTTTAGCATCTGAAAAACTCAGGAAATATGCATGAGATACTATTATCTGGGTACTTCAGAGAGCAGCTACAGCAGAAGATATGGGGGAGGAGTCCATTCTGGAAGGTCCCATTTATACCTCTTGATCATCTTCATTCATTTTCCCTACTCCCTTGCCTCTGGCAGCCAACAATCTACTATCTAAATGACTTTTTTTGTTACCACGTATACATGACATCATAATGTATTTGCGTTTCTCTGAATGGCTTATTTCACTTACCATAATGTCCTCAAGATTCATTCATTTTGTTATAAATGGCAGAATTTCCTTCTTTTTAATAGCTGCAAAATATTCAATTGTATATACGTACAACATTTTCTTTATCCACCCAACCATAGATGGACACTTAGGCTATTTCCATGTCTTGGCTTTTGTAAGTAATTTTGTAATGAACAAGGGGTGCAGTAATCTTTTCAAGATCTTTTTTGGTTTTTATTGAAGTATAATTGACTTACAATATTATATTCATTTCAGGTACACAGCATCTTGATTGGATACTCTTATACACTACAAAATGATCATCATGATAAGTCTAATTATCACCTGTCACCATACAAATCTATTACAATATTATTGATTATATTCCCTATGCTGTACACTACATCCACATAACATTTATTTTATAACTGGAAGTTTGTACCTCTTAATCTCCCTCACCTATTTCACTCATCTTTTCACCTCCCTCCCATCTGGAAACCACCAATTTGTTCTCTGAAGCTGTAAGTCTGTTTTGTTATGTTTGTTGACTGGTTTTTTAGATTCCATATATATGAACTCATATGGTATTTCTCTTTTTCTGCATGACTTGTTTCACTTAGCATAATACCCTTTAAGTTCACCAATGCTGTCACAAAAGGCAAGATTTCATTCATTTTTATGGCTGTGTAATAATAGTCCACATCTTCTAAACCCATTCATCTATTGATGCACACTTAGGTTGTTACCATATCTTGGCTATTGTAAACATGCTGCAATGAACATAGGTGTGCAAAGATCTTTTCTAATTAGTGTTTTTATGTTCTTCAGAAAAATACTTAGAAGTGGAATTGATGGATTGTATGGTAGTTCTGTTTTAATTTTTTGAAGAAGCTCCATACTCTTTTCTATAGTAGCTGTACCAATTTACATTCATACCAACAGTGCATAAGGGTTTCCTTTACTCTACATCTTTGCCAACACTTGTTATTTGTTATCTTTTTGATGATAGTCATTCTGATAGGTGTGAGGAGAATCTCATTGTGGTTTTGATTTGCATTTACCTGATAATTAGTGATACTGAGTATGATATATCTTCCCATTTGCTCATGTTTTCTTTAATTTTTTTCATCAATATCATATAGTTTTCTGAATACAGGTCTTTTACCTCCTTGGTAATATTTATTCCTAGGTATTTTATTCTATTTAGTGCCATTGTAAATAGGATTGTTCCTCAATTTCCTTTTCTGAGAGCTTATTGTTAGTGTATAGATATGCACCTGGGTTCTGTATATTAATGTTTTATCCTTCAACTTTACCTTATTCATTTATTAGTTCATATATATATATGTGTGTGTATAAATATATTTAGTGACATCTTTAGGATTTTTTTTTATATGTAGTATCATGTCATCTGCCAACAGTGACGGTTTTACTTCTTCCTTTCCAATTTGGATGTCTTTTATTATTTTTCTTGTCTGACTGCTGTGGTTAAGACTTCAAATACTATGTTGAATGAAACTGGTGATAGTGGGCATCCTTGTCTTTTTTCTGATCTTAGAGGAAATGCTTTCAGGTTTTTGCCATTGAGTATGATGTTGGATGTAGGTTTGTCATCAAAGGCCTTTAATATGTTGAGATATGTTCCCTCTATGCATATTTTATTGAGACATTTCATTATAGATGCATAATAAATTTTGTCCAAAGCTTTTTCTGTGTCTATTGAGATGATCATATGATTTTTATTCTTCAACTTGTTATTAAAATGCTGTATCATATTGATTGACTTGCAGATATTGAAAAATCCTTGCATCCCTGGGATACATCCCACTTGAACATAGTGTATGAATCTTTTAATGTATTATATAATTTAGTTTGCTAATATTTTGTTGAGATTATTTACACCTACATTCATCACTGATATTGGCCTGTAATTTTCTTTTCTTTTCTTTTTTCTGTGGTGTCTTTCTTTGATTTTGGTATCATGGTGATGCTGGTTTCATAGAATGAATACAGAAGCATTCCTTCCTTTTCAATTTCTTGAAATATTTTGAGAAGAACAGATGTTAACTCTTCTTTAAATGTTTGGTAGAATTTCTCTGTGAAATCATCTGGTCCTGAATTTTTGTTTCTTGGGAGTTTTTTGATTACTGATTCAATTTTATTACTGGACATTGGTCTGATCATACTTTGTATTCCTTTACAATTCATTCTTGGGAAATTATATGTTTCTAGTAATTTATCCATTTTTCTAGATTGTCCATTTTATTATTATGTAAATGTTCATAGTAATCACTTATGATCCTTTGTATTTCTGTGGTTTCAGTTTTAAGTTCCCCTGTTTTATTGATTTGGGCACTGTCTCTTTTTTCTTCATGAGTCTGCCTAAAAATTTATCAATTTTGTTTATCTTTTCAAAGAATTTAGCTCTTAGTTTATTGAGTTCTATTGCTTTATTAGTCTCTAGTTCATTTATTTCTATTGTAATCTTTATTATTTTCTTTCTTCTACTAAATTTTGATTTTGTTTGTTCTTTTTCTAGTTCCTTTAGGTTTAAGGTTAGATTGTTTACTTGAAAATTTTCTTATTCCTCTGGTAGGCTTGTATCACTATACAATTCTCTCTTAGGACTGATTTTGCTGTATTCCATAGATTTTGGATTTTTGTGTTTCCATTTTCATGTCTCCAGGTGTTTTTTAATTTCCTTTTTTATTTCTTCAGTGACCAAATGCTTGTTTAGTATCTTGTTGTTTAGCTTACATGTGTTTGTGTTTTTTATTTTTTTTCTTGTTGGTGGTTTCTAGTCTCAAATTGTTGTGTTTGAAAAAGATGCTTAATATGATTTCAATATTAAATTTATTGAGACTCATTTTGTTGCCTAGCATGTGGTCTATCCTGGAGAATGTTCCATGTGTACTTTTTTTTTTTTTGGCCACACTGTGCCACATGCGGGATCTTAGTTCCTCAACCAGGGATCAAACCCGTGCCCCCTGCAGTGGAAGCATAGATTCTTAACCACTGGACCATCAGGGAAGTCTCGTTCATGTGTACTTTAAAGAATGTGTATTCTGCTGCTTTTAGATATAATGTTTTGCATAAATCTATTAAGTTCATCTGTTCTAATGTGTCATTTAAGGCCAGTGTTTATTGATTTTCTGTCTGGATCATCTGTCCATTGAAGTAAGTGGGGTGTTAAAGTCCCCTACTATTATTGTATTACTGTAAATTTCTCCCTTTATGTATGTTAATATTTGCTGTATGTATTTAGGTGCTCCTATGTTGGGTGCACGTATACTTACAATTGTTATATATTCTTGTTGGATTGATCCCTTGATCTTTATGTAATGTCCTTCTTTGTCTCTTTTCCAGTCTTTATTTTAAAGCCTATTTTGTCTGATAAATGTTGTTACCCTGGTTTTTGTTTTATTACCATTTGCATGAAATACCTTTTTCCTTCCCCTCAGTTTCAGTCTGCATGTGTCTTTAGATCTGAAGTGAGTCTTGAAGGCAACATATAGATGGGTCTTAGTTTTTAGTTCATTCAGCCACTCTGTCTTTTTTTAATTAAGTTTTTTGTATTGGTGATAAAATTGAAATCTTAAACACGTAGAGCAATAATGTCACATAAACATTTTCCAAGGCCTCAGCACAATCTCTACTGACCTTTTCCTCTTTTTCAGCCACATACCACAGAAACTTTCTTACTGGCTGGCTAGTACATCTACATTCATCACCACTACATCACACCCTCATCACCACTCTATGCCCTTTGATGGGAGCATTTAATCTATTTGTATTTAAAGTGAACATTGATCTGTATGTTCTTATTGCCATTTTTTACTTGTTTACCAGCTGTTTTTGTAGTTCTTTTCTGTTTGTATCTTCTTTTACTTTCTTTCCTTGTGATTTGATGACTATCTTTAATGTTATGTTTGGATTCTTTTCACTCTTTTTCTGTATGTATCTGTTATAGATTTTTGGATTATGGTTACCATAAGGTTCATATGTAAAAACATATGTATGATTATTTTAAGTTGGTGATCTCTTAAGTTCAAAAGCATTCTAACAACCCTGCATTTTTACTCCCCCACTCCCATGTTTAATGTTTTTAACATTATTATTTCCCCTTTCAATTTTGTGTATCCCTTTTCTAATTGTTGTTGATATAGATGACATTACTACTTTTGTCTTTTATTTTTCCTACTAGCTGTATAAGTGGTTGATCTACTATCTTTGCTGTATGCTTGCCTTTACCAATGATAGATTTTCTTTTGTAATTTTCATATTCCTAGTAGTGGTTGTTTCTTTTTCAATTAAGGAAGTCCCTTTAACATTTCTTGTAAAGCTGATTTAGTGGTGCTGAACTACTTCAGCTTTTGCTTGTCTGTAAAACTTTAACTCTCCTTCAGATCTGAATTATAGACTTGCTGGATAGAGTAGTCTTAGTTGTAGTTTTGTTCCTTTCAGCACTTTGAATATATTGTGCCACTATCTTCTGGCTTGCAAGGTTTCTGCTGAAAAGTCAGCTGATAGTTTAACGGGAGTTCCCTTGTGTGTAATTGTTGCTTTTCTCTTGCTGCTTTTAAGATTCTCTCTTTAATCTTTAATTTTTGCTATATTAATTACAATGTGTCTTGGTGTGGATCTCTTTAGGTTTATCTTGTTTTGGACTCTCTGTGCTTCCTGAACCTGCATGTCTGTGTCCTTTCCAGGGTTAGGGAAGTTTTCAGCTATTATTTCTTCAAATAAGTTCTCTGCCTCTTTCTTTCTCTCTTCTTCTTCAACCTCTATCAAGTGAATGTTAGTACACTTGATATTATCTCAGAGGTCTCTTCAAATTTTCTGATTAAAAAAAATTTTTTTTCTTGTTCAGCTTGTGTGATTTTCACTGCTCTACCTTTTAATTCACTGATTCATTACCCTGTATCATCTAATCTACTCTTGATTTCTTCAATTATACTTTTTATTTCAGTTATTGTATTCTTCAGCTCTGATTGGTTTTTCTTTATACTTTCTAACTCTTGTTAAACTTTGCACTATGTTTATCCATTCCTCTCCTGAGTTTGTTGTGCAGCTTTATGATCATTACCTTGAAATCATAATTGGTTATATTGCTTATCTTTTTTTTTTTTTTTTTTTTTTGGCCATCCCTCATGGCATGTGGGATCTTAGTTCCCTGACCACGGATTGAACCCATGCTTGCTGCAATGGAAGCATGGAGTCTTAACCACTATACCACCAGGAAAGTCCCTAGATTGCTTATCTTAACTTCACTTAGTTCTTCTTCTGTGATTTGTCTTGTTCCTTTGTATAGAATATTTTCCTCTGTCTCCTCATCTTGCCTAATTCTCTGTGTTTACTTTTATGTATTAGGTATACTGGTTATATCCCTGATCTTGGAAAATGGTCTTATGTAGGAGACATCCAACAGATCCATCAGCATACACCCCTCTCATTACCAGAGCTATATGCTCTATGGTGTCCCCTTTGTAGGCTGTGTGGGCCCTTCTTTTGAAGGTGGGGCCAAATATAGTGGGCATGCTGGTAGGTGGAGTGGACACTGGCCTGGTTGGCTCTCAGGTCTTGTCTCGTCTAGTGGCTAGTTGGCCTGCTGGTAGGTGTGGCCAGGTCCTGGGGCAGCTGGCTGCTCGGCCTAGGGAGTCCCAGGACTCGTGCCAGCTCACTGATGGGCTGGTAAGTCCTCAGCACTAATAGTCTAGAGGGAGGACTTCCAAGTGGCACTTGTCAGCACTCATGTCCTCATAGTAGAACAAGCTTCCAAAAATGACTGTCTGTGTTCCTAGGGGGAACACTTGCTGTCTCCTGCCTCTCTGAGATGTTCTCTAAGATCAGCAAGTGGGTCTGACCCTGGGTCCTTTCAAATTTCTGCCTCTGCCATGGGACTCAGAGTATGTGAGATTTTTGTGGGTGCCTTTTAAAGTGGAGTCTCTGTTTCCTACAGTGCTCTGGCTCTTCTGTACACAAACTGTGCTGGCCTTGAAAGCCAGACTTCTGGGGGCTCATTTTCCCCAGGTAGGACCCCTGGCTGAGAATCTTGGTGTGGGTCTTAGACCCCTTGCTCCTTAGGGGAACCTCTGCAATTGTGATTCTCTTCTCATTGGTGGGTCACCTATATGGGGGTGTGGGTCTTGACTCTACCACATCTCCACCCCTTCCACACACCTTACTGTAGTCCTTTCTTTATATCGTTAGCTGTGAAAAATCTTTTCTGCTAGTCTTTAGGTTGTTCTCATTGATAGTTGCTCTTAAATAGTTGTAATTTTGGTGTGTCTATGGGAGGAGGTGAGCTCAGGATCTTCCTACTCTGCCATTTTGGCCACACCTCCCTCTTCATAATCTTGATTTAATTTTCTTTGGCTGTATATCCACAAGTGGCATGGTTATATCATATGGTAATTCTATTTTTAATTTTTTGAGGAAACTTCTTACTGTTTTCCATAGTGGCTATGCAAATTTACATCTTGCTAACAGTGCTACAGGATTCCCTTTTCTTTACATCCCCTTCAGCACTTGTTATTTTTTGCCTTTTTCATAACATCAATTCTAATGGGTGTTAGGTGACACTTCATTGTGGTTTTGATTTGCGTTTCCCTGATAATTAGTGATGTGAATAACTTTTCATGTACCTGTTGGCCATCTGTGTGTTTTCCATGAAAACTATCTATTCAGATCTATTCAGGTCTTTGGACATTTAAAAATTGGATTACTTATCCTGTGCTCTTGAGTTGTATGAGTTTCCTATATATTTTGAGTATTAACGCTAATTTTCTCCCATTCCATAGGTTGCTTTTTCATGTTATTGATTGTTTTGCTATGTATAAGCTTTTTAGTTTGATTTCATCTCACTTGTTTATTTTTGCTTTTTTTTTTTTTTTTTTTTTGCTTCCAGTGTTATATCCAAAAAATCCTTACAAAGACCAATGTCAAGGAGCATTTTCCTATATTTTCTTCTAGGAGTTTGAGTTTTCTCTATGTTTTCTTCTAGGAGTTTTACAGTTTTAAGTCTTACATTTAAATCTTTAATCCACTTCAAGTTAGTTTTTGTGAGCTGTGTATAATAGGATTTTATTCTATTGCTTGTGATTATCCAGTTTTACCAACACCATTTATTGAAGGGACTATCTTTTTCTTCATTGAGTATTCTTGGTTCTCTTGCCTAATATTAATTGACTGTACATGTGTGGGTTATTTCTGGGCTCTAGATTCTGCTCCATCTGTCTATGTCGGTTTTTATGCCCATACAATTTTTTAATCATTACAGCTTTGTAATATAGTTTGAAATCATGAAGTGTGATACTTTTAGCCTTGTTCTTTTTTCTCAATACTGTTTTGGCCATTTGGGGTCTTTTGGGGTTCCATACAAAATTTGAGATTATTTTTATATTTATCTGAAAAGGGCATGTGTTTCCATTTATTTGTGTTTGTCAATTTCTTTCATCAATGTTTTATAGTTTCAGCATATAATTCTCATTGGTGTATAGTATAGTGTATTGTGTATAGTAGGTTCTGTATGTTGGGTGTTTGTGTATAGTGTAGTACATTATTTACCACTTTTAACCACAGAATCACAGTTTGCTTCTGTATTAATGTGAGGTAGAAAAGAGAGAGAAGAGGATAGGATGGTTTTCAGGATTCTGCAATGAGTGAGTAAATTAACAGCAATATTATGACCTTTGATGAAAAACAAAATGGGAAATGATTATTGGTTAAGAAGAATTAGGGGGGAAATCAGTTGAATTTTGAATATGTTTTATTAGAACATTGATTCTTAAAGTACAGTCCCTGGACCAGCAGCATTGACATAACCTAAGAACTTTTTCGAAGCAGATTCTCAGGACCTACTGAATCACAAACTCTGAGGATGAGCTCATCATTCTGTTTTAACTAACAGTCCAGGTGATGCTGAGGCAACTAAATTTGAAAACCACTGTGATAGAATAATCTGTGGCTCATCTAGGTATAGATTTTTGGTAATTCATTGGAAATGAAGGTTTAGAGTTCTGGACTAGGCCTTTGTTGGGAGATTTTGGACTCACCAGCACATGGTTGGTAACTGAAGCCATAGAGGTATGTTAGATTGTCTAGAGACACATAGAGTTATGTGAAATTATGTAGGACAAAAAGAGCTTCATACCAAGAGCAAGTACCAAGTACCACCCTACAACAACAACAGTTAAGGAAGGATGAAAGTGAAGTTATTTAAGCACCAAGGCTGGACAACAACACCTACATTCTCTAGCTGGTTACCTTTGGGGTCTAGCCTCCCTAGTTTTATTGCAGCCTCATCCCCTATACTGTAGAATCTAGAAAACTACAAACAAAGTAGTAACAAAATGAACATATCTGTAAGAACAGTTTTTTCCAACTTTTCCTGGAAAATTAGGTATGAGAAGTACATTATGGTTGATATGGGGAGAAGGAAAACTTCTAGATTTTCATTTCTTTGGTTTTTGCCCACATGATAAATCATTTATTTTATGTTGGGTATAATTTTCAAGCCTAGTTTTGTTGGTTTGCTTTGTCTTTATGGTAATATTTGAAAACTCCTGAAACTGAACTATTATTCATTACTTTTCTGAAACTGTCAAGCCAGCAAATAGACTCAGTAGAAAATAAGAAAACTGAAAAATTTAGTAATTATCTCTTAATCATTCTCCACTCCTCTTGTGTTCAATCTCTAATTATGAGATAAGTTTATTACATTTTAGTTCCTTATATACTAAAACTAATTTTTAGTTGTGTTATGTAGAAGAATGTTTTAATTAAAAAATAAATTTGTAAGTTTTTATAAATATATATACAATATAAATATTCCAGATTATTTCAAGTGAGGTCACTGAGCATGTTCTATTGTTATTTACATCAGTTCGTCTCAAACTTTAATTTTCATAGGAATCATCTGGAGATTTTATTAAAATGCAGATGCTGCATTTCTAACAAATTCCCAGGTGTTGCTGATGTTGCTAGTTCATGGACCACACTTTGAGTAGCACAGATTCAGGTAAAATAGACTAAATTTAAATGCATCAATTCAGTAGAATATTTTGGAGCCATTAAAAAGAATAAGGTCAGAAATGGAGAAATCTGCAAGGTGTACTGTTTAAATGAAAAAAAGCAAAATGAAGAACTTAGTGTGAATTTTTCCCATCTATATATTTATAGGTTCATTGCTTTCACATAATTTATTTTATCCTTAGCACAATTCTAGGAAGTAGATCCTCCTGTAATCATGTCCCATCAAAATTAAAATTCCATGAATTGCAACATGCATCCTTATTTTATGTACCATTAAGGAAAAAACAAACATGTCAATTAAACCCTATCACAATGTCTTCTTATTTATTAGAATTTGTACTTTGTACTTATTGAAAGTATAGTTTCTAGGCTTGTTTAGACTTTTTTTGGTCGTATATTACCCTTGTGCACACAGAAAAAGAAAAACATGAGTGAAATAAGTTGGTGTTCTTAAAACTTTTTCACATTCAGAGTCCATTTCTTCTGAGTCATTGACATAGTGCTTTCCACCAGAGGCCCTAGCCTTGTATTTCAGGTTCTATGCAAGCAGGTGACTGGTGTAATTTAGAAGTTACCATAACACCAGCCTTGAAGTTATAGCTATTATCTGCTAATTCTGCTTTAAGAAAGAAAAATTCCAAATGCTTTCTTTGTATTTCATTTGGTTTCTTCATGGTGGGCATGCCCCAGTACATCTCTCTTGGCTAAGGAATTAGTTTATTTTTAGAGAAGAGGATAGGGTAAGGCCAACCAAGGCCTAGTCCAGAACTCTAAACCTTTATTTCCAATGAATTACTAAAAATCTACGCCTGGATGAGCCACAGATTATTCTATCACAGTGATTGTCAAATTTAGGGTGTCTCAGCATCACCTGGACTGCTTGTTAAAACAGAATGATGGGCTCATCTTCAGAGTCTGTGATTCAGTAGTTCCTGAGAATCTGCTTCTAAGAGGATAGAGGATATATTACAGATGACTCTGAAATTGCTAAGTTTGCTTGATTAGCCATTAGGCCTCTTAAGCTTCTTATTTCTCCAAATTTTGCTTTTTTCACAACTAGTCAAATTCAATGATAGTTACTGCAAGATACAAAAAGCTGTGGTCATTGAATAGAGGAGTAAACATTTTTATGCAAACAGAGGTTTCTCCTTGTGAAATTGTTTTTCACTATTTAGTTTGAGTGATTATAGCTCTCTATTTACATTTCCTAAGCAATTACAGTCATTTGCAAGCGCAGCGATTCAGTTCCCACTGAATCATGATGAAAAAGAAAGCAAAACCGAAAGAACAAAACTAAAATTCTAAAAATGGTAAGTTACCATATTTCCCTCAGGCTTTTGGAGGTATGAGGATGCTCATCTCTCCTCATCAGATGATACTGGGAAACAGGAAACGGGATAAGAAATCTACCTTGTGTTTTCCCTGATAGAGTACTGAGCACAGGAAGTGAGGACCAATAGCCATCTGAAGCAATGTGCTTAAAGCCCCTGGGAGCTGGGAGCTGGGAGCTGATGAAGACTCACCAGGTACCTCCAATCACTCTTCTAAGAGTAAGCTTCTAGTAAGAGGGTGGAGAGCAGGAATCCTCACACCATCAAGATGATATTTAGAGTGGTAAAGTGGCATAAAGGAAAAAGCACAGGCTTTGGAGACAAACATACCTGGATTGGGTTTTTGTCGCAGTCACTTTTCAGGTGTTTGAGGTAGAACAGACTTTTCAAAAGGCTTTTCACAAGGCTGAGTGGTGCTGACATGCTGAGAATAAAGACTCCGGGAAGCAGAAGAAGAGTTTCCAGATTCTCAAGTCTATTTTTCCCTGTTACAAAAATGATGAGGCCAGTTCCCTTTTTCTGCAGGGAGTGGAACATTACTACAAAATGTCCAGATTGCCATTGTTTTCCGTTTCTATGCACATCCTGCAAGTGTCTTTAAAGTGAGTTGAAGATTTCATGAGCAGATGAAAATTTTAGTCAAAAAAGATATACATGGTAACTTGTTAAAGAGATGTTTAATACATAAAAATTTAACAGTTTTATTATATTTTGTTTTTCTGAGAGGGTAGTTTTGAAAACTAACTGGCAATAGGTCAAATTTAAATTTTTCAGAATTAACTCTTAAAAATCTTGGAGCAACTCAACTCATTTTCTTTATAGATAGTCAAAGTAGAATAACGTTTTTTCTTTATTTCTGCTTTTCTAAGTAGTTCAGAGCCATTTTGCATAAATGGGATGATTTACCTTCAAAACATACTTGGAATATAACTAGAGAAATGCCATCATTATCTCAAATTTGAATATGTAGAAGAGAGAGAGAAAATTTACCCTGGCAGCAGATTCCGGACTCGACTTAGATGCATTTGTGCCCTAGATTTTTCTAGTTGTCTTGCTCTCATGTCAGTGAAGGATGTTGGTACAGCTAAAAATGAGATTTTTTTCCCCCAGAAGACATTAACTCCCTTGACTCTTTTTTTGGCCACAAGATGGCCAAAACAGTAAATAAATTAACCAAAAAATATTAAACATTTCCTATGTGGCTGGAATTATGAATGGTGTTGGGATAAAATGGGGAGCAGCAAACCAACATGATTTTCATCCTCACAAAACTTGTAGTCTAGTAGGACAAGAGAGTGTCAAGTAATTATAGATTTGGAGATTAGAGGCAATGCTGGACCAAAGACCTAAATTTGGACTTATTTGTGTATACAGTAATTGAAGCTCTAGGTATGAATTTGATTGGCTGGAGGAGTATTCCTCAACCCTTAACTGCACATTGAACTAACTTAGGGAGTTTAAAAATTTCTGAAACTTAGGTTCTATCCTAGACCAATTAACTCAGACCATCTCCTGGGTTTGGGCCCCAGTGTTGGTATTTTAAAAAGTTTCTCAGGTAATTGCTAATATGCAGCCAGAATTGAGAACCACTGGTCTAGAGAGGACAAAAGAGGCAGATAAAAGAACTTATGGAAAAGCATACATTCTAGTTATTAATGAGATTTTTAAAAACTATTTTAAAGAGGAGTTGGAATATCAAGTTCCTAAGTACTGAGGAAAATGATTTGATCTGCATATGTGTGTAATTTGGAATTTTGATGCTTTTCCTCAAGCATCAGAATGACAAACCAGTCTCATAGTTTCCCAGAATTAACACTGTTTTGATAGCTGTGGAGTTGGCACTGGCTTTGAACTTTGGTCAACGTAAGGGTCAAAATAGACCTGAAAATACATTTCTGTGCTTGACTATTTCTGTTCTTTTACTACATGAAGACATTTGGACTGTTACATGTCTGATTATAACACATTATTTTCCCTGGTGTGTTCCCTCCTACTATGAAGTATAATAATTCAGAATTTATACCCATCCACAAAAGGCTTTGGTAGTTTTTTTTATTTCAGAAGTAATAGGTATTATTACCTATGTACAAAATCCACAGTGGGACAAAATTCATGTCTGAATTTAAAGAACTCCATGTTCAACTTGATAAGTATCTTTTATTCTGAGTGTTTACCACTGTAATAAGTTCAGAAAGTGGAGAGGGAAAGGAGGGGGGCATCTTACTCCCCACTCTCAAGGAGCTTACAGAATTGATTAAGTAGCAAATAAGGGCCGCATGTTATAACAATTAGTGTTAGAAGGGTTATAATGTATATGAAGAAGGCATTTCAACTCAATTCAGAAGGGCAGAGATGATGTGTCTATCTTTTACTTTGGGCATAATGGAGGGCTTAAAATATTTCACCTCCTGAAATAGTCTGACTTCCTTTCCTCCACTGTGTGCCCATTTTGCTTTATCCAATAATGAAGGACTCTGACTATTGCCCTCTAGGAACCCATCATTTTGTTAAAGTGTCTCTTCAAACTATTCCTTCAAAGATAGAATTATTCTCTTATTTGGGATTCTACCTCACAGAAGTCCCAGAGCACTGCGTAGGTTATTTGTTCTTCTAAATTGCTTTTCTCTCAAGAACAGGTCTTGATATGTTTCTAACTGAATGCAATCAGCAGCTTTGCTTTGAGATGTGAGTGGTCAGGATTCAGGGTGTCAGGCAAACTGAAGGACAAAGCCAGAGCCCTAATAGATGGCTGGGCCTGGCATTCATAGTACAAGTTGGGCAGGAGAGTCCACCTCCTTGTCCACCTTACCAGGCATCATGCTAAGTGCTTTATATTCATTGTACCATCAAATCCTCTCATGATTCCTATTGAAAAGACTCTCTTTTAAACTCCATCTTAAGCATGAAAAGTATAAAGATCATAAAGCATAAGGCCCCATAACTTCTTCATGGCAGAGCTTAGATTTAAATCCAAGTCTGACTCCAGAGTATATCATACATCCTATAGTCAAAATATGTGTCAAGTCAATATCCAGAAACCTAGTCTGGGTATAGGAGACAGGATCTGTAGCTGGAATTTGTGTAGCAATCCCAGCAAAATGTGGGTGTTGAAAAATCCAGCAGACATGAACAGACAACTCTATATAATTAGAGTATGTCTATCTTCTATTTAACAAGAAAATGTATTTTCCCCTCACAAATGAAAAACTTATTTTTAATATTATCCTTTCACTCAAATATTTCAGAAAAAAACATGACAGACACATATATCCTAATCACATAGCACTTGGTAAACATGGTACATTTGGGTTAGCACGAAGTATAACTTGAGGCACAGGAAGTAGAAATTTTCAAAAAATAATGACACGTCTCTACATTTAAATGAAGAATGATAAAAGGAGTTTACCTAAATAATTATTTTTGTGATAATTCAGGGAGCCAACTTATAGGAAGATAGTCTTTACAGAAATCAGTCAGTATTTTACTACTTTTCAAATCTTGAGCATTTCAGTGACTATTTTAGCTTATTAAGTTTGCTTCAAACACTGAACCAAATATTGGTATTTTCTGTGGTGGTGACTAGCGTATATATCGTCATCAATAAATGCAGCCTAGATAAGTTGCAAAATTCTGGGACCTATTAACTCTAATGCAGACAGAATGATTTTGGTTATATCAGCCTTCATAGTCATGTCCTAGTTAGTAGGGGGTGCATTGAGTTCTATGAGAATGTTCTTTAGAATACTGCATCCTTATATGACAGTCTCTGTTGTAAGGTTTATTATAGAAAAATGAAAGAAATAAAAGTCTTTGACTATTTTTCTCTAGTTATGATTTAGTTGTTTATAATCAACTGAATAATCACTCAATCACTCAGCAATAATCACTCAGTGATTCTTCTAGACTGTTGCAAACGGTTTTCTGACAGTCAAGGACTACCTGGAGGTTTTTTTTCTGCTAAACCTTAGAGGAACCTGTATATTGCTCATACCTGCTCTGTTAATTGGAATTCCAGAGTAAGATTTTATTTGAGAAAAAGGAAATCTATAGTAAGAAAAGTCTGAAACTCACTGATATAGATTATACTTCCTCAGATTATTACGGTATTTTATTGCAGTATTTCATACAGTATTTTACATTCATTTAGTATTTCATATTTCATTTAAAAACTATTAAAAAATATTTCGTATAAACAGATAATAGTAGTCCTTTCCCATTTACCTAGAAGTTTCATTATTTTGTGGGGAGAAAAAAAAGAGATTATTATTGTCCAGTAATTAAATACTATTGTTTATATGAAAGAAGTAAAAGAAAAAAAGTTTCCTGTTCTTTAAGGGTATACAGAACAAGAGAGACAAGTAATAATTTTTGCTCTCATATGTGCTTCTAAAACAAGGGTCAGCATTTTTTTTCTGAAAAGGATAAGATAGTAAATATTTTAGGCTTTATGTTTCATATGGTTTCTGTCACCAGTACCCAACTCTGCTGTAGTAGTATGAAAAGAAGTGTCATTAGGCAATAGTATGCCAAATGGGCATGGCCGGAAATGGTCTTCAAGCTGAGGCTGACCAACCTGAGTTCTAAAAAGTCAATGTTCATGAATATACAAAGGGAAGAATAGACAAGTTGTCATATTTAGTAGTAATACTTTTTTTTTTAATGCTAGAAGACAGATTTTAATGATTACCCCTAGAATTTTAGAGAATAGTTCACTGTAAAAATTTATCTTGTGATTTCAGGTTATATGCTTTTAAGATTTCAAATATTTTATTCCTGTATAATACTTTGCATACTAATTATACATTTGAAGATTTTTGAATTATTTTTGGAATGGGTATTCACTTTCATTTCATCATAGCTATCACTGATAAATACTTGTCTGTACTGACATTACGCCCAGGGTTTGCTTGGGAGATTAAGAAACTTTTTGTATTTTTCTAGTTACAGACAAAACTATTTTCTAGAGAAAATGGTTATAACTCAGCTCAAATATATTTTATTAATGTCTTTAATTTATTTAAGATGGTGAATAGAGAAGCAGTAATTTATTGCTTTTAAGTAGCTGTCCAATTTTCTCATTTTTATATGTTAAATTTACAAGGTCAAAGGAAGATCATTTTCCTCTTTAATGTTTTACTTTATTATCTGTTATATATATTGCCTGTGACTTTAATTATTTTTGACAACTAGCTGCAACAACTCAAAAGCATATTAAAATGATTTTAGTAAAGGATTTAAAAAACTATCTATAATTACAGAAGTTAAAGTCTTACTTTTTAGTAAATGCCAGAATTATCAGGAAAAAGTATACCAGGGAACAAAATTATCAATGAACTTTTAAGTTATTAAAAGGCATTAAGCAGTGCTTGGAATATTAAAGAATATTTGTAATTACAATATTTAAAAATTACCCTTCTGTAATAACAACAGCTTCAAATGGAGCTATTTTTCAAGCATCAATAAATAAAAGCCCATGCAATAGCCCTTCTCATAGGCAGTAATAAGGAATGACCTGGGCATGATGTTTTTTTCACCACTGAAGGAAGTACTCAGTTGATCTTTCAATACAAGCACTTATATCTTTGAGCCCTGGAATTTAGATGTTGCCCCTCTTGGTATAATTTTCTAATTTTTCTTTCATTTTTCTCCTATTTATTGGTGATTTTCTTGGCCTTACATTTTACTCTTTCTATTGAAATAATTCTCGTTTATTATATTTTTTAAAACTATTGCTCTTTCTTGCCTGATGTTTGTTTCGTTTCTTTTCATCCTGTTCTGGTTTTATGGGCATGATATCTTCTTTTACTTCTCCAATGAAATTATTATAGTCTTTTCCTTTTTTGAAATTATTTTCTGTTTAACTCATCATCATTGTTTCCTTTAGGTTCCCTTTTGTTTTCCTCTTTGTTTTGGCCTTTCTCCCTCAAGTTGAACCTTATCTCAAATGTTTGGTGGTTCCTTAGCTGTCTCTTACTTAAGAGTGAAACACTAGAAAGCACGAAGAAAGATCTATGAGTGGAGATGGGGTTTGTGACTGGTGGGCTCCATTTCAGGATGATCATCAGCTTGCCAACTTTGGGGCACTAGCACATATCTGAGGTAATACAGTTTCTCAAAGAAAGAATGAACCAGACCCCTGCACACTGTTACAGTGGACTGGGAGCAGGTGTGAGGAGGCTGAAATACTCACTGTTTATTATGGAAATATTCATTCTATTTCCTTGTTTTCAGCTTACCACCTCCTTTCAATCCTAAATGCTGTCTGGAGTCCCTGGGCACAGAGATAAATTTCTGACCTCCTGTAAGGAATGTGGGGATCAGATGGGGAAAAAGGAAGCTTTCTCTAGCTGGGTACAATAACATGGCTGAATATGCAGTTGATAGATTCAGATATTACCATTTTCATAGGGAGTAACCACAAACACTCATCCTGGAGTCATATTAGTGAGTTATACTAATGAAGATGAAACTGACTTTGGGGCATACAGATTAGAATTCATTGTTGTATAGTCATGACTTTTGTGTAGAATCGTTATCAAGAGCTATATGTTTGGAGAACTTCATAAACTCATTTTTTTTTTGTAATCAACATGAAAGAAAGGGAAATAGAGCATAGAACATGATTATGGAAACTGACTCTGCCATATCCACCATTAAATTTTTGAACAGTGTTACATTTTTTTTTCATTTATTTGTCTTTAATTTATCTGGAAATAGTGATTATAAATTTTGACTAAATATTCAGACTAATAAAAACAAAAAATACTGCACATAGAAATAAACCTGTAAGACTTCCCTGGTGGCTCAGTGGTTAAGAATCTGTCTGCCAATGCAGGGGACACGGGTTCGAGCCCTGGTCCAGGAAGATCCCACATACTGCGGAGCAACTAAGCCTGTGTGCCACAACTACTGAGGCTGTGCTCTAGAGCCCGCAAGCCACAACTACTGAGCCTGTGTGCCACAACTACTAAAGCCTGTGCACCTAGAGCCTGTGCTCCACAACGAGAGAAGCCACTGTAATGAGAAGCCTGTGCACTGCAACCAATAGTAGGCCCCACTTGCTGCAACTAGAGAAAGCCCGCACGCAGAAACCAAGACCCAAAACAGCCAAAAATAAAATAAATTTAAAAAAAGAAAAAGAAAGAGACCTGTCAACTGTACTTTTGGAGTGAAAAATGGTTTTATGTATTTGAAAGATTACCACAGGGAAATAAATTAATACTTTATGCTACTCCATAAAAGACAAAAAAACTATGTCTCTCATAATTATTTTAAGACTTTTCTATTAACATGTTGTCTCCAGTTTCACAATCAAAGAGCAAGAATTCTATTCCTACTTCCAACTCAGCATTAAAAAGCCTCCCTTTATACACTGCCACCCACATATATACTTTCCAAGAACTGGCAATTATGTATCTGTTATGTTGCCAGTTGGAGTCCTTAAATAAGAATAAAATTTCTTTAGATATGTATATTTTTCAATATGAAGAGGTATAATTCTAAGTCTTTTTCATAACTTACAAGTAAGAATAACATTACTTTCAAAATCTGAACTTAATGAAATTAAAGCTATGAAAATTGCTTACTGGAAGACACAAAAATTGGATCTGTCTTCACAAGGCAAATTTTTTTTACATAGTGTATTGATTTGCTAGGGCTGCCATAACAAAGCACTATAGACTGTGTGGCTTAAGCAAAGCAAACTTATTTTTTCATTATTCTGGAGACTGGAAGTCTGGGATCAAGGGGTCTGCAAGATTGGTTTCTTCTGAGGACTTTCTCCTTGCCATCCTCTCCCTGTATCATCACATTGTCTTTCCTCTCTAAGTGTCTGTGTCCAAATTTCCTCTTATAAGGACACCAGCTGTATTGGACTAGAACTCATTCTAAGACTCATTTTAACTTAATTACCTCTTTAACTTTTCTCCAAATAAGGTTACAATCTGAAGTGCTGGGAGTCAGGACTTCAAAATATGACTTTTGGGGAGGGAGCACAATTCAGCCCATAACACCCAGATTAGATGTGGAGCCATTAACCCTCAATCTATTCTATTCCTCAACTTTTCTCTAAAAGGTAAAGAAAGAGGGATTTGAACTGAATCAGGGAGTCAAAACACTAAGTTGTGTATAGATACTGTCTGATTTAGATACAAGCTGTATAACCAGGTTTAATCAGCTGTAGAGCCACAGAATTTGCTCAACACATTTTATGGTGATTAGTAAAAGCAGAAGTTACATCATTCCCACCATGTGCTAAGTAATATATATATGGTTTGAATACTCACAGCAAGCCTATGGTGAACATTTCACAGATGAGTGAACTAGAAGTCAGACATCTAAGAAATTTTAATAAATTAGCACCACTATTAAATGATGAAGCTTGAATTTGAATCTTTGTCTGTCTGATTCCAATGACCATATTCTTTGTTATTTTATACTGCTAAATTTGACCATTCTCTATATTGGAAAACTCTAATCATGTGAATCAATTTTGTACTGACTCTGTCTTTTACAAAAGCAAAATGTAAAAAGAAAGTTTAACAAATCTGTGAAAATGGCTCATATTTGTATTAATAAATAAGTATACACTACAGGGTAGTATTTATGTTACTGAAATCAAAAGCCAGTACACAAGAGGCAGGTGTTGGTAGAAAGTTTCAGCTGCTCGCCCCTCAAAAGCCAATACTAGAGAGGAAAATGTTGGTAGAAAGGAAAGTTTGCTTTAATCAGAAGGTCGGCAAGCTGAGAAGATGGACTTGAGTCCCCAAAACCAATTCCAAAGATTCTGCTCAGCCATGACAGTTTTTAAATGGAAAAAGGAGACAGAATCTCAGTTAATCATCAGGCAGTAGGTCAAGCCCTGTGTCATTTTCCATTGTTTGCAGGCTGGCTGACTCCTCATGATCTTTCTTCAGATGTTATCTTGCCTGCTTGGTCTGCCTGCAGGATTGCTAAGGGGGCTTTGGGGATACAGAGCTAGTCATTCTTTAACTCTTCATTTATAATTCTTTTAATCTAGGGAAAGAATAAACGGGTTAGGCAAAGTATTGTGTGCATTTAGTAGGGCATAAGTCAGGATAAATATTACCTAGTGATCTCATTTTTATAATTAAGGTTTAAGGGGAATAAAAATTGGCAAGAAGGAAAGGGGCAAAAGAGCTGCTTACATTCTGGAATTGAAAGATTATTAAAAATATTGTGAACATTATTACACTAAATCATAACTAAAAAGGAAGTAAATTTAAAAATGTAATTCAAATGCTTACACCTGGCTTTAAAAAGCTTTTTCACAAAATTTGTGCAGTAACATATTCTCTAATCCTTAGCAGATGGTGTATAGTTATATTTCTAGTACTCTCTTTCATGACTTCATTTTTATGCAATAGTGATCAGTTTCTAATTTGTTATATATTAGAAAAGGATCCATGCAGAAATTTTTTATCCTTAGAATATTAAATTTTTCATAAAATTTTATGGAAAAATATGGCATATTTAATACAAAAGCACTGAAGAATTAATTATCCCTCATGCTCCAGTGCTTCTATGAATGCTGTATAAGAGAATCAGCATTTGTTCTAAGTAGTTTTACAACTATTAGGAGAACAAAACACCTACTTATTAGCTTGGTGTTAGCTTTACTGTGGAGGAAATGCATGTATCAAACACTGGGCTTCCTTACACATTTCATAACAATCTATATAAATTTTAGGTATGTCAGTGCAATTTATTATCCTAGAAATAATTATGCTAGAAAGTCTGCTGGTAGTCTCCATTATGTGTAAAGAAACATATTTCATAAAACTCTAACAAACAAGAATTTCCTTTTGAGTCTTTAGAAATACGCTTAGCCAATGGAGGTCACAATAGTACCATGATTATCTTGAAAAGTATCAATTTTTTAAAAGTGGAGTGAAATAATTGGTCATGATAAACTAAGATGTGATATGGAGAAAACAAATGAAACAGATTATTTTCTCTGTTAACAACTAGCCACAATCTTAAAATCTTTTCAGAATTTAGAGTGATGAGAAAAAAGGAATTTTGGATGAAGTGGGTAAAATTCACAATGAAAATTTAGTAACCTGTTTTGAAGTATGGGGATAAAATCTAAACTACTTAAGGTAAAAGAGTATTATTCTCTTTTAAGCTGAAGTCTTGTGATTAAATGTAAACAATAAGCAAACAAACAACAAAACCCATAAAATTTATCCACAGAAAATATAGTGGTAGGTTAGTAATTTAGGAAGTATTGCTGACACATTAGATTTTGGTATTATATTATAAATAAAGAAGATAAAACTAAGTTTTGCTGGCAACTATAAATGTGGCATGCTAATAGATTAGAGTTAAATGCATGTGAGAATTATAAAAATTAATATGAATATGATCCTCCTATGAGTTTATAAAGTTTGTGGCAATTACTTTGTTTCAGTAATAATGCAATTTTCATTACATGCAACATTATAAAAAGGCATCTTTATTTACTGGTGGAATTGTCATGTGAGACAGCTTGATGTTAACATAAACAAAAATGAAGACATGAACTGATATTAAGGGGTTAAATGCAAAGCTTTTTTAGGAATATTGCATTAAATTTTTCTTATGGCATTTTTTCCCCTCTTTTTAGGAATCAAAATGTAAAATAGTTTGCAAGTCAAGTAAAAAATCCTTTTGGGGGAAGTGGCGGGAGTGTGTGGTGGTGGCAGGATGAACTGAGAGATTGGGATTGACATATATACACTAATATGTATAAAGTAGATAATTAATAAGAACCTGCTGCATAAAAAATAAATAAAATAAAATTCAAAAATTCAAAAAAAATCCTTTTGAAGTTATGAAAGATAATCACCATGTTTTCTCAACGAGAGAATACACATACACAGACACACAGAAAAGGTACTTAAATAAAAATATACAGAGTTGAAATCCAATGTGTTTTTCAATTCAACTGGAAAAATATGTTTGGATTGCTGTGATTAATGATTCTCACAGGCTGCCAAAAATGGGCAAAACAATAAAAACAAATATTAGAGACAGATGTTTCCCAAGTTTGTGTGTGGATACAAATTTTGCATAACTCCTAAAATGGAGTTAACCTGTACACCAATTTTATCAAAGCATATGCTAGCAGCAGATATTATATTTAATAATTCTAAATAAGCATTTCCCTAAATGTTAAATGCTGAGTTTTTGTACTGCTAAGAGGCAGGTTATAGTATGACCCTGTAAGAAGTTACCTTTCTTCTTGGCTGAGGGAAGAACTAGTTGTGATATGAATCTTTGTGGTCTAATTCTCTTTGGGATGGAAAAAATGATTATGAAAATGATCTGTCTTCTTGAAATAATGTGAAATATTTCTGGAATTCCTAAGCATATGAATTGTCCACTGTGATTCAAACACTTTACATACCTTACTTAAATGAGAGTAATGTCTAGGTTTTAAGTGGTGTAAAAAGATTGTTAGTGATACTGCTGATACCATCTAAGATATTTTTGCAAAGATCCACTATTGTGTCAAGAATTGAAATATATAGAGGAAAAATTCAACAATTATCTGCTCCAGAAAATTGAAAAATTGAGGAAAGAATGACCCTAAATTGATAAACTTGCACATCCCAATTATGTGTTTCAGATAGTCCTTCCTTTTAATAGGAATGAAAAAGAGATATAGAGGGAGAGGGAGAGAGAGAGACTATGATTTCTAATCTTTCTTAGGTGATTACCTCTTTCCACTTCACTTTGTTCTTCTGGGGTTTTATCTTATTCCTTCCTTGGGAGTATGTTCCTTTATTGCCTCATTTCTACTATCTTGCTATTTTTATTTCTGGGTATATGGTAAGTTGGTTATGTTTTCAGACCTTGGAGAAGTGGCCTTTTGTAAGAGACATCTATGCATCCCAGCAGAGCACTCCCTTTTTGTCACTAGAGGTACATGCTCTGGGGGTGCACCCTTTATGGGCTACCTGGGTCCTTCTGTTGTGGTAGGCTGACTGCTCTGGGTGGAATAGTAGGCTTGGTTGGCCCCCAGTCCAGTTGGTTGCCAGGCCCTGACTTGCGTGGAAGATGCCAGCCACTGATTGGCTGGACCAGGTCATGAGATGGCTGACTTCAGAACCCTGGGTGGTCCAGGGCTAGTGCTGGCTCACTGGTGGGTGGAGTCTGGGTCCAGGAGACCTTGGGGCTGGTGCTGTCCACTGGTGGGTGAATCCAGGTCCTCTGGCTAGTGCCAACCCACTAGCAGGCAGAGCCAGATCCTGAGGTCTGGCTGCAGGTCTCAGGGATCCCAGAGCTCATTTCAGACTGCTGGTGGGTAGGGTTGATTCCTGACACAGAAGGCTGTGGTGTCTGAAGTGTCCCAAGGCTTGCATTGTCTTACTTGTGGGCAGGGCCGGGATCCAGCTGGTCCCAGGGCTAGAATTGGCCACTGGTTGGTGGGCTGGGTCTGCAGGCTGTGGGGATGCAGTGTCCTATGGCTTGTGTCTACCCACCTGCTGGTGAGTAAAGCTAGTCCCAAGACTAAAGCAGACTCACTGGTGGGCAGGGTTATGGATTTTGGGTCTGATGCCTGCCTACTTGTGTGTGAAGCTGGGTCCTAGGGTGTCTGGCTGCAGTGCCCTTCAGGTCCCAGATCTAGTGTCTGCACACTGGTGTTTGAGGCCAGGTCCTGGGCCCTCTGGTGGGCAGGGCCATGTACAGGAGTAGCTGTGGGATCAGGGGTTCTTAAGGCAGTTATCTGCTAGTGGGTGGGGCTGTGAACCCTCCCAGTTAGTTGCTTGGCCTGAGAGGTCTCCATAATGGTGCCTACAGGCTGTTGGATGGGGGCTGTTAGACTCCTGCCCCTCTGGGAGATTCTCCAATATCAGCAGGTAGGTCTGACTCAGGCTCCTTTCAAATTACCGCTTCTGCCCTTGGCACGTGAGATTTTGTGTGTGCCCTTTAAGAATGGAGTCTCTATTTCCCCCAGCCCTCCATGACTCCCAAAAATAAACCCCACTAGTCTTCAGAGCCAAACATTTTGGGGGCTCATATTCCCAGTACAGGATCCCCTGTCTGGGGAGCCCAATGCGAGGCTCAGAACACTCATTTCTTGGGGAGAACCTCTGCAATTGTAATTATTCTCCTCTTTGTGGCTTGCCCACCTGGGAGCATGGAACTTGACTATATTGCAACTTTGCCCCTTCTATCCATCTTGTTGTGGTTCCTTCTTTATATCTTTAGTTGTAAATCTTTTCTGATAGATTCCAGCCTTATTCATTGATGGTTGTCCTGTAAATAGTTGTGATTTTGATGTGCCTGTGAGCAGAGGTGAGCTCAGAGTCTTTCTACTCTGCCATCTTGACCGATCCTAACTTTTCTTTTTAAGTGGCTCTCTAGTTGGGAAAATATGGGCTATACTACATTTAATATTGTTTTCCATTAAGGTGTTTGTGGTATTCTGTAACATACTCCATAAATATCACTAGATCACTTCCAGGATGAAACCAAGTCATATGGAATAATTTGTCATTTTTAATGTCAGTTCACTTAACTAATGATTAGGTCATTATTACCAAAACATTTGTTGCACCTAATATTAATATCTTTCTGCCTTTTTGTCCACTTGGCCTCAATTCTTGTTGTGCAGCATGAACAGTCTGATTAAGAAAAGCTAGTTACTTTTATGTCTACAAATAAAGTTTATCAAAACGTGATTTTTCACATTCAAAACCAGATTTGTTTCTGATCCTCAGACTTATGGAATAGACAAAACATTCCTTTGGGGAAGAGCAATAAGCATCAATCCAAGAAGAGGTAAATTCTATAATTTTATGCTGCTATCATATGGCTTTATTTTTTTAGAGCAGTTTAAACTTATTTTTATTTTGTACTTAAAACTAAGCCAGAGATATCATGGCTGCATTTAGACTTTGATATTAAATTTTGAACGGGTCATATTTCTATAATTATAACAAGTTAATTCTTCCCTTGTTCAACATATCTAAACAGACCTGAAAATATCTTCAGGTTCTAAAACTTTACATTTCTCTATATTTTGAAGGGCAATACAGAGGGTGTGTATGCAGTTTCACATACTCTTGGTATCATTAATCTCCCACCCCTCAAATTACATTTATACATGTCTCTAAACAGACAGGGTATAAATACTAACTCATGAAGCTATGGAATAGGAATGAAACAACAGATTTGATGGAGAAATGAGTTGAATTTTAAACATATTGAGTTTATAGGCATATAAATATAGTACAAAATAGTATTGTACTAGAGAATTCTTAATGTAGATCAGTTTCATAAGGGAGAGAGACTAGAGATGTAGATTCTATAGTTTCAGAGGAGGAGTAGGTAGGTGAAAGCATGAGAGTAAATTGGATAACAAAAAAACATATGGAATGAGAAACAAACAAGTCCAATGAAAAAGGCCTGGGATGTATCACTATTTAAGTTAATAAGCTCTTAATATATTTACATATATATATTAATTATTACTGGTTAGAAAAGAAATGTTTGTTTTAATTTTTAAATTTCTTGAATGTTATTTTTCTTATGAGCTCATTGACATTCTGAGAGTAATTTCTTGATTTGCCCTTTGTGGAAAAGCTTGATGAACTTTATTATTTCTTAATTTATTTGAATTACTAAATACTTAATTTCATAATGACATATTGCTGTTAAAAATATATTAAATATATTCAGTAAATGTAAGTTTTCAATTAATTACTTGCTCCAAGCAGTTTAGAAAACCAACTCTGCTTTTTTTCAACACTATCTAATCTGATGTCTGCCTTCAACACTCTCTTAAAACTCCTCTTGTCAGAGTTACCAGCCTTCATGTTTCCAAAGCCAATGAGTGTTTTTCTGTTATTGTTTTATTCACTCTCTCAGCAGTACTGGCACTTTTCACCATTCCCTTCCTGAAACCTTTTCTTACACATGTCTGTAAATTCAAAGATTAGCTCTGGAGAGGATGCTCAAGAATCTGGTAACAATGGTTGACTCGAGAGGGAAACAGTGGAGACAAGGAGAGTAACCTTTTGCTGAAAAGTCTTTTACACCTTTTGTATTTTGACCATGTCTTTGTATCATCTATTCAAGGAAATAATACAATTTTATACAAAGAGCAAAGGCCATGAAGTTGTAATTTCCTGAAACAACATAGTTTAATAGGTGCTTTAGTCATTATATAGTAGAAATGAAATATAAATACTGTTCCAAGATTTATTTGATGATGCTCTCACCATGTTTTAATGATTCTGCAATTGTTCAAGGTATAATAATTTAGGTCTTCTAAGTATTATCCTTGGTTTAGAGTGGCTTATCACTTTTACAGGATTAGGCTTTGTCTCACAAACAAGCAGTCCTAAGATGGGTAGTCCAGGGTTGATTTGACAGACCAAAAATGGTATCAGAGACCCAAGCTCTCTCTATGTCTCTACTCCAGTATTCTTAATATGAAGTGTTCTGTTATTGTGTTTGTTGTCTCAAAAGCACGAGATGGCTGGGTGCTCCATCTGTGGCCTTTTCTATAGGAAGAGAAAAGAGCAAATGGTAAAACATATACTGATAAGTTGATGTCCTTAAAATCTTTTCCTGGAAGAACCACTAAATAACATCCATTTAACTCTTTGCTATAAGTGTGTCATGTGATTCTTTTATAATTTTGTGAAATTAACATTTGTTAAATGGAACACAGAGTGCCAGATAGTGAGCCATGGTTCAATAACTGACAAGAGTAATTGAAATAGAGAAATTTATTACTCACAGGTCCTGGAGGAAATACACAGCACGCCTTGAGGGGTCACATGGGAAGGGCAAGGCAGAGTGCAGAGAGGCAGAACCTGGAGCACTTGCTTTTATTAGGTCTATGGGTAGAGTGCTTTGGGGTTCCTGGGCTAGGTCTGAACTGGTCAATTCAAACCAAAAGAACAGGGTTTTGATAAACCCCATGGAGGTCTTATCTAAGGAGAGCATAAAGCATACAGGTGCTGGGAGGCAGGAGAGACTGTGATCATAAGGTCTGTTGGGGAAGTCATACAGGAGCTTACCGTTCTTTGAGACTGTAGTGCTATCTAAGGCATGCACTAGAGGAGGAGGAAGGGCTAGTGTCAATTTAAGGTCTCTGCAGGCTGCCTGACCAAACAAAGTTGTTGCTCAGGCAATAATATCATGCAATAGCATAGCTCAACTTTCTACAGGCTTTCTTTCTCTCTCTCTCTTCTTATTTTTTTAAAGAGTATAATTGCTTCACAATGTTGTGTTAGTTTCTGCTGTACCATGAAGTGAATCAGCTATACGTACATCTATATCCCCTCCCTCTTGGACCTCCCTCCCACCCCTCCATCCCACCAGTCTAGGTCATCACAGAGCACCAAGCTGAGCTCCCTGTGCTATACAGCAGGTTCCCACTAGCTATCTATTTTACCCATGGTAGTGTATATATGTCAAACCTTATCTCCCAATTCATCCCACCTTCTCCTTCCCCCCCAATGTCCACATGTCCATTCTCTATGTCTATGTCTCTATTCTTGCCCTGCAAATAGGTTCATCTGTACCATTTTTTCTAGATTCCACAAATATGGGTTAATATACGATATTTGTTTTTCTCTTTCTGGCTTACTTCACTTTGTATGACAGACTCTAGGTCCATCCACATCTCTACAAATGACCCAATTCCATTCCTTTTTATGGCTGAATAATATTCCGTGGTGTATATGTACCACATCTTCTTTATCCATTCATCTGTCATTGGACATTTAGGTTGTTTCCATGTCCTGACTATTGTAAATAGTGCTGCGGTGAACAGTGGGGTACATGTGTCCTTTTGAATTATGGTTTTCTCAAGGTATATGCCCAGTCATGGGATTGCTGGGTAATATGGTAGTTCTATTTTTAGTTTTTTAAGGAATCTCCATAGTGTTCTCTATAGTGGCTGTATCAATTTACATTCCCACCAACAGTGCAAGAGGGTTCCCTTTTCTCCACACTCTCTCCAGCATTTACTGTTTGTAGATTTTTTGATGATGGCCATTCTGACCGGTGTGAGGTGATACCTCATTGTAGTTTTGATCTGCATTTCTCTAATAATTAGTGATGTTGAGCATCTTTTCATGTGCCTCTTGGCCATCTGTATGTTTTCCTTGGTGAAATGTCTATTTAGGTCTTCCACCCATTTTTTAATTAGATTGTTTGTATTTTTGATATTAAGCTCCACGAGCTGTTTGTATATTTTGGAGATTAATCCTTTGTTGCTTCATTTGCAAATATTTAATCCCATTCTGAGGGTTGTCTTTTCATCTTGTTTATGGTTTCCTTTGCTGTGCAAAAGCTTTTAGGTTTAGTTAGGTCCCATTTGTTTATTTTTGTTTTTATTTTCATTACTCTAGGAGGTGGGCCAAAAAAGATCTTGCTGTGGTTTATGTCAAAAAGTGTTTTTCCTATGTTTTCCTCTGAGAGTTTTATAGTGTCCAGTCTTACATTTAGGTCTTTAATCCATTTGGGGTTTATTTTTGTGTATGGTGTTAAGTAGTGTTCTAATTTCATTCTCTTACATATAGCTGTCCAGAATTCCCAGCACCACTTATTGAAGAGGCTGTCTTTTCTCCATTATATGTTCTTGCCTCCTTTGTCATAGATTAGGTAACCGTAGTTGCATGGGTTTATCTCTGGACTTTCTATCCTGTACCATTGATCTATGTTTCAGTTTTTGTGCCAGTACCAAACTGTCTTGATTACTGTAGCTTTGTAGTATAGTTTGAAGTTGGGGAGCCTGATTCCTCCTCATGATACAAAGATGACTGTTTTGCTCACTTCAACAGCACGTATACTAAAATTAGAAGATAAGCATGGTTCCTGTGCAAGAATGACATACAAATTTCTGAAGTGTTCCATATTTTTTGTGACTAGATCTTAAATGTTCTCACCACAAAGAAAAAAATGAAAATTTTGTGATGTGATAGAGGCATCAGAGTGGTAATCATGTTGCAATATATAAATGTAGCAAATCAACACATTGTACACCTTAAATTCACACAATGTTTTATGTCAATTATATCTCAATTAAAAAAAAAAAAAAGCAAAGATGATTGGAGAGCTAAGTATTTTTTGCTGGACACATTTGGGTCCCCAGCCTCACTCCCCAAATGAGGGCACTATTATTAAGGAAAAAGTGTATTAGATTAGCAATAGCCACAAAGTAGAGTTGGCTCATTATTAATTAATTCATTTATTTATGAAATGTGTATTGAGAGCCTATTATGTTATGAGAATTATTCTGGATCCTGGAGCTAGAACAGGAAACAAAACAGACAATATTTGGCTCTCAAGTGCCTTTGTTTGTAGGTAAAAAAAAAGTCAAATATCAGCAATTTCATATGATCTAATTTATTAACAACTATGTAAGCATTACTTAGTATGTACAAATAATTATTTGATATCAATGCTTCCTTATAGTAGATCCTAGAAGGCATTTTACTTTACAACGTAGCCTCTTGTGATGAGGTGGGGTATATAGACAGACATGTTTGAACTGGTTTAAATAGGAGATTTATTATTTTTTAAAAAGCACATAGGTTGACAGAAGGAATCATAACAGCCTCATAAAGACTAGTGATAGAAGACAGTTTTGAAATCAAGTTGGCTACAAGGAATTCAATGGCCATAGTTCGTGGATCTTCATTCTACTTTTATTAACTTTCCTTGGCTTATACATTACAGTTTTTCCTCTATCTTCCTATGAGCTGGATGTCAATGACTTTACTTTGTTATAGTCTCTCTGATCTGGATTCTTCCTACTGGCATGTTTTCCTTCACCTTTTTTCCCACTTCAGCCGATGGAATTATTGGAAATTTTTTTTTCATTTTCTTATATTCCTCATTTATAGACTAAATGTTTGTGTTCCTCAAAATTCACATATTGAAATCCCAACCCCCAAGGTGCTGTTGTTAGGAGTTGGGCTTTTGGGAGGTGATTAGATCATGAAAGTGGAACCCTCATGAATAGGATTAGTGCTCTTTTAACCATGGACTCTAAGAGGTCTTTTGCCTCTTCTATCATGTGAAAGGTTACAGCAAACAGTGGCCATCTATGAATCAGAAAGCAGGTTCTCATCAGACAGTGAATCTATCAGAGTCTTTCTCTTGGACTTCTCAGCCTCATGAACCATGAGAAATAAATTTCTGTTATTTTTAGGCTACTTAGTCTATAGTATTTTGTTATAGTAGCCTGAGCTATGACACCTATGTTTCTGATTTTAAATTACTGAAAGAGAAGAATAACCTGATTTACCAAAATCAGCTTTTTTTCCCCCAGGCTGCATAAATTATAGTTTGAAGAGTAGCCCATGTTTAGATTGCCTTTGGGTCACAAGCTCACCCTAGTTCAATAACATGTCACCAAGATAGACAAAGTCACTTGGTCTTCTATATAGCACTTACTTTAATATTTCTTATACACAGCATGTCTTTTACAACTAGATTATTCATTTTGTTACTTCCTTTGGTGAGACATGAAATATGGAGACTTTTCTTATTGAATTTATGAAGAATTGATTCAGGTACAAAGAAATAAACAATATTATCTGTGACACAGGTGATTTTCATGAACATGCTTATTACTTGTCGTACTTATAAAGCCAGAAGTGAGCAAAATATGTTACTTTCAATTAATGTTAATATTTCACCAGCAGCTACAACGGTATTTAAGGATATTAGTGTTAGAAATGACCATTCAGATTAGCGCTCAGAATATTATAATAACCTGATTGATTTTATCAATAATTTTCAGAATGTGTGTCACAAAGATACTCTAGGGTCTCTGCAAATAAATGTATAAAATTTAGGTTTTGATATTTCAAACTGTAGTTAAAACAGTAATATAATGCACTATTCAAAGGACAAATATGTAGCAAATACTAACACATTGGAGGATGCTAAAGTGTTAACATGTATTCTTTTTCCTTTATTTAATTATTGAAAATGTTTATTTCAAAAGTAATTCTTAACACAATTAACATAAAATATCATAATTCATGTTTATTGAATTAAAAAATCAGAAATTATGATCAAAAACTTAGAAAAAAATGAGCAGATTCATATAACAAGTTTTTACCTTGGAGTATTTTTGAACCTTAGTGAACTTGTGAAAGAAATAAAACAAACACATAAGCCAACCCACTGTGGAGGATCAATATTGAAGACTCCATTATATAAATATAGGATTTCAAGTTGCTACAAACCCAATGTAGAAGTGAGCTAGAAATAAGTCAGTGAACCTCAAACTACAAGAAATTAAAGCAAAATTACAAGTCTTAAAATCTGACACTGGGTAAAGAGGGAAAAACTATCTCTGAGAATGTATAATTATAACAAGTTCTCAATTGGGTTTACAGCCCACAATTCCCACTACTTGAGTGGTTAAAAATTTTTTAGGAATATCTTCTAAAACTAGAGTTTGTGGTTGGTAGAGCCTGAAGTCACATGGCAGAAAAAAATACATATGTTTTCTGAAGAAATTCCAATTTTAAATCAGGTCTCAACAAATTCTCAGATAAAGAGATTTAAGAAATATAAAGTTATAGGAAAAAGCAGTCATAGACCATGAAAGGAAACAAGACATTATGGTTGAGAAAAAGCAGAAAAAAGACTGAAAGGTCAAATTGAACAAGACTTCAGATATTAAAAGCATATTTAGTATACATGAATAAATAAAAGAAGGAAATCAATATATGAATAAAAAGCAAAAGGCAATTTTAAATCTATGAAGATTTGAAAAAAATGAACTTCTAGAAAAGAAGATATATTTAATAGCATATGAAACCCATTTGAAGATAGAATTAGAGAACTAGTGGATAGATCTGTAGAAGTTATTTGGGCTGCAATACAAAGAGGGCAATGGAATGGAAAATGTGAAAAAGAAGAAGTACAGAGGGCAGAGTGGACTCATCCAGAATACATGTAATTGGTGTTCAGAAGGAGAGGAAAGGGATAGTAGGGAAGACGCACTGTTTGAAAGAATAATGGATGAGAATTCTTCAGAATTTATGAAAGACAACAAACCATAGATTAAAGAAGCCCAGTTACCCCAAGCAGAATGAATATTTTGAAAATCCACATGGGGGACTTCCCTGGAGGCACAGTGGTTAAGAATCCTCCTGACAATTCAGGGGACACAGGTTTGATCCCTGGTCCAGGAAGATCCCACATGCCACAGAGCAACTAAGCCCATGCACCACAACTACTGAGCCTGTGCTCTAGAGCCCGTGAGCCGCAACTACTGAGCCTAGGGGCTGCAACTACTGAAGCCCACACCCTCTTGGGCCCACATGTCACAACTAGCGAGCCTGCATGCTGTAACTACTGAAGCCCACACGCATAGAGCCCATGTTCCACAACAAGAGAAGCCACCACAATGAGAAGCCTGTGCACTGCAACGAAGAGTAGCCCCCACTTGCCACAACTAGAGAAAGCCTGCACGCAGCAATGAGGACCCAATGCAGCCAAAAAAAAAAAAAAAAAAAAAATCCACACCTAAACACATAGTGAATCTGAAGAATGTGAAAAACTAAGAGAAAGATTTAAAAGCAACCAAAGGGGAAAAAATAGATTACTTTCAAAATACTATACCTACAGTTAGACATATAGCTGGCTTTCCATTTGCAACAATGGGAACCAGAAGTCAGTGAAGTGATCATTACAGTGAGCTAAGAGAAAATAACTGCCATTTAGAATTCTATACCCAGTGAAAATATATTTCAAAGGTAAGGTAACAAGCAACAAACAAAACAAAACAAAAAATCAGAGTTTACCTCAAAAAAAATAAAAAAATTCAGGCAGAAGCTCTGAGTACCAAGAAGGAATGCTAACTGAAAAACAAGGATTTAAAATTAGACATATACACTACCAAATGTAAAATAGATAGCTAGTGGGAAGCTGCTGCATAGCACAGGGAGATCAGCTCAGTGCTTTGTGACAACCTAGAGGGGTGGGATAGGGAAGGTGGGAGGGAGATGCAAAAGGGAGGGGATATGGGGATATATGTATGCATATAGCTGATTCACTTTGTTATACAGCAGAAACTAACACACCATTGTAAAGCAATTACACTCCAATAAAGATGTTAAAAATAAATAAGTAAAATAAAATTAGACATATATAAAAGACTTAGTAAGAGTTCAAATCAATGCTTTAGATAATGCCTGGTCCATAATTCCAAATGAATTATATCCTTAGGTACGAAGGCAGCACAGATGTGGTGATAAGACAAGAGCTGATGATAGTCTTTAAGGCATGGTAGAGTAGAAGAAAAGTTTCCAGAAGATTATATCTAATGATTTTTAGTTTACAAAGCAACTGTATATGCCAAATATTAGTTACTTTTACCTGCTACATGCTGGGAATTGTGCTAAACCACGACTGGCAAACTATGACCCACAGGCCAGTGTCAGCTCACTCCTGATTTTTGTGCTAAGAATTGTAAATTAATGGTTTGAAAAAATCAAAAGAAGATTTCATGTCATGTAAAATTTACATGAAAATCAAACTTCAGTGTCTTAAATAAAGTTTTATTAGAACACAGCCACACCTAATTGTTTATATATTTTCTATGGTTGCTTTACTGCAACAATGGCAGATTTGGGTAGTTGTAGCCAAAGCTTATAGCCTACAAAGCCTAAAATATTTACTATTTAGTCTTTTACAAAAAAAAAAAAAAAAAATCAATTCCTAGGCTAGATGCATACCTGATGTTATCTGATGTTATTTCTAATGCATGGCAACTGTGAACATTTGTGTTTCATTACTCTCCAGGTGAGCTGGGTAACCAAGATAAAATGGAAGCTTAGAGCATTTAAGTGACTTGTACAAGGTTACACAGCTCTAATGGGACTTATGTTGGGCTTCTGTTCACAAAGTCCACACCCCAGAGCTAGAAGACTAGGGAGATGGCCAGATGTTTCACTTTTTTTTTTTTTTATTGGAGAAAAGAGTACTCCAGGAATTGTATATGAGTGAGTTTCATTTTAAATTTCAGAAAAAAATTTAAAATAAATTGCTAAATGAGTGGCTATAAAATGTAAGAAAAGAAAGTATTCATGGGAACACTTTCCTGCTTTGATCACATTTTTATACTATAAAACATTTCAGGTTATATGTGTATTAAGATATAAGAGAAATAAAATTATATAAAAAGAAAATATGAATAATTCTAAACAATCATTGACTGTATAAGATAATGGTATTTTTAAAAAAATTAAAACAAGTTAAAACCAAGATTCATGACAGAATAGCATATATGTTGTAAGGGAGTCATCAGGGTTCAGAGGTCAGTAAAAACACTGAATAAATTTAAATGTTGATAAGTTATACTTGCATGTCCAAATTTTTAAAGTAAGCATTTGAAGAAAAGAAAAGGAGTTATAATTTGACTGGATTCTAAGTATTTTGCCCATTTCATTAGCCTAGGGTATAGCATTCTGTTTTTAAGACTTGTGATGTTAAGATTTATGTATCCTAGCACAGAATCTAACATTGCCCAAGACACAATTTCCATAGTCAGATTTTGACTGCTATTTATTAGAGAAAGTTAAAGTTGAGTAAATATCATATCTATCACTACTTCTCTGACAGCCCGATTTCCACAGGACTTATTCCTGCAACACTTGGCAGGAGAGGATAGGGATAGCATAACCTCTAGGAATACACACTGGCTTTCTCTTATCTCCTTGTGTGATGAAAAGTTGATTCTCTTTAATATCCTATTGAAAATAACCTAGGATTTTTTAAGGATTTGTTGGGAGTAGATTGGCCAAAAGCCCCACTCTTTGAAGCTGATGCCCATGAAAGGACTCTGATGATGAATGCTATTATGCCTTTTTGCTTTATAAAGCCAGCTTAGGAAGTCTATTCCATGAATGCTGTAGCACTTGAGTAAATTGATTTCCGGCCAGTGAGAAACCTTTAGAAATCAATCAATGAGGAATCAATCTCATATAAACATATGACTTAAAAACTTACCTTTACAGAGAAGAATAGTTTTCTTAAGTTGAAAACACATCTGTGATTTTAATTCTGTATTCTCTGAATTTAAAAAAATAAAGACATATACATTATAAAAATCAAATAATTCAGAAATCTTATGGTAATAACTTACAATCTCTTGACCACTCCTTATGTCCATTCCCATCCCACAGTGAAAATTTCAAAAATGTTCATTTTTTTAAGTTTCTAGTGACTACTTCCTTTGCTATAAATACTTTTTTTTTGAACTTTAGACAATGTTTGATTCCTCCACTGTAAAAAAATAAGTATTAGATTACTTATATCTTTACTCTCCCTCAGTATTTGAGGATTAGTTTATTTTTAGTTGTTGTATTGGTTAGTCTTATTAGCTTTAAATCACATACTTATGCTCATTGTTCCATCCATTATATTCTATATCTTGATTTTCACCCTTTCTTCTCCCCTTCCAACTGCCTCTTTCTAACACCTATAATTTTAGTATTTTACCCAAAAAATTATTAACATTTACACTGTCTTTGCTACTCCAATTGAGAATGCTTTGTCCATTGATTGACTTGAAAAGTTGACAACTTGTAAATGGCATTTTCATTATTAATGACTATGTAAATATCATTCACTGTCCTAAGCAGTGCATCAGTGTTATCTTCCCTTTACTACTGGCCTAGTTCCTAACAATGTCAAATAGATTCTCCTTTTGTATACTTTGCCCATGCTTAAAAGTCGTAATTTTTGTTTGACTCGTGCTTGAATCACAACTTTCTCATGACAGTTCAACATATTCCTGATGGTGAAATTTTTAATTGCCTATTATCTAACTAAAAAATGTCTCCGTTTCTGAAATTATTTCTATTCTGTAAATTGTATGCTCTATTGCACTTAATTTTTTTCCCTGAAGAACACCCTTCTTAAGTAATTTACCATTTCAAACCAATCTTAATCAGTGGCCCAGCTATGCCTGCTACCTTGCTGTCTTTTTTAGGATTTAGGACTATTTTCCTTAATTGGATCCTAGCTTCCTTTAAAAAGATCTTTATTGAAAACATTTCTTCGTTTTTCTTTTGTAAGAATTGCATTTTGATTTTTAAAAATTGACTATCTTGATTTGAGTTTTAGGATAAGATACTTAAAAGAAAGGAAACATCACACTAAACGTTGGCTGAGGTGTGATTCCTTATCTGTAGATTTTAGAGAAATGTCTATGGCTGTCATTGCTGGTAGGTTTTGTCTGGGAATGAGGCATGTCTACTTAGTTTTTCCTGCATTAGAAAATTTGTCACTTATTCACTTAATTAGATAGTTACAAAATGAGACATCAATAAAAAATTAATGACTTTTTAATAACTATCATGACTGCATGTCTCCTGTTTCTAAAGTTCATTATTTGGCTCAAGAAAATTTACATATATTTTCTCTATTCCTTTCTATAGCCCCTGCAAGGTATTATCTCTGTTGTATATATGAGGAAATAGACTCAGAAGGTTTTGTATAATGTATCCGAGGACAAATGCCTAGTCAGTGGCAAAGCTATAATTAAACCGATGTCTGACATAGTCTTTTTTTTTTTTTTCTTTTTAAGCAAAAAGGCTTCTCTTGGAGTACCTTTTGCTGGATATGCATAGTAAAAATGCATTTCCTGGCCTGTTACAATGCATAGAAATATTGAAACATTTCAAATAATTTCCAGCTGCTTGAATTACTCCCCTAGAGCTATCTGTGTTTTTCTTAGCAGTATGGATCATTGGAAGTTGTTATTTAGAGACAAATAGATGTTGGTTTAACTTTGAAGGAACGCAGGTCTGAATTAAGAGATTTTAACCTGGTTAAGAATCACAACAGGATTTATATATATATATGTGTGTATATATATATATATGTATATATACCACATCTTCTTTATCCATTCCTTCATCAATGGACATTTACATGGACATTTGCTTCCATGGCCTGGTTATTGTAAATAGTGTTGCAATGAACATTGGAATACATGTATCTTTTCGAATTATGGTTTTCTCTGGATATATACCCAGGAGTTGTATTGCTGGATCATATGGTAGCTCTATTTTTAGTTTTTTAAGTAACCTCCATACTGTTCTCCATAGTGGCTGTACCAATTTACATTCCCACCAACAGGGTAGGAGAATTCCCTTTTCTCCACACCCTCCCCAGCATTTATTATTTGTAGACTTTTTGATGATGGCCATTCTGACCAGATCTGATTCACTTTGCTGTACAGCAGAAACTAACATAACATAGTAAATCAACTATACTCCAAAAAAATTAATTAATTAAAAAATACATGAGAAATTTAAAAAAGAAAGTGTAGTACTTAAGGATAGTCACTTTATTTTCCTCTCTTCAAAAATCAACAATACTTTTTTTTTAAACTTTTTATTTTATATTGGAGATTAAGATGGAAGTTCCAAGTCTATTATGACCAGAACCTGTGCAGTCAATAATACATTATGAAAAACAGTTGTTACTTACAACTGAAAGTAGATGTGACCAGGTCACCATAGGAAACCTCTGGGTTTTTTTCCCCCTTATCTATAACTGCATTGAATCAAGAAATGACACTTTGTCATAGCCTTCAAAAGCAAATCCAATTCCACAAAGCATTAGCAGGGAATACAAATTTTACTGGGGATGTTGTAGATAGATAGCGGAGAAGGGTGTATTTTGGTACCACACTTAACTATACCTGGTCAAAATCCCCATTAAACATTTCCAAACTCCTCTGCTAGGAATTCTTCTTCAGCCCAAATCCACCTCAATCACATGTCTAGTCACTGAGTCCCAGCTTCTCCTTCTGTGCTGTTTATAGCCTTTTCCTAATTCCAGATATGCTTTCAAGATAGCTCTCTTTAGCTTCTCCTCTCTTGCATACTTCACTTGTCACCCAGTTCAGCAAATAAGGCATTTTATCCAGAGTCAACTCACTTTAGGGAAAGCAGGGGTTTGCATATTAAGACAAAAGTATGCAACTGTTTGGTTGTATTTTGAGAGGTTACAACTATTCTCTTTTCTTGACATATTATCTAGAGAAATGTGAGTAGAAATGAAAATCACATGAAGATGATATCTATTGGAGATATTTCCAGTCTCATTTCCTGTAATGCGTAATAAATTTAAGATGCTCTCTATGGGAAAAATGTTTCAAACCAATATTTTTGTTCAGCTGGCAAAACAAAGCATGATCTACTTTTCTTCTCTGTACTATACAAAAAGCAAGCCCGCTTTAGTTTTCAAACCAATAAATACAAAATGACTAATTAATTTGAGAATAACTGATACCAGATCAAGGGCAAAGCTAAAGCAGTGTTGTACATACTCTTTCATTAGAAATCACTGAAATCCAAATCAAATTAGTTTTAGCAAAAATGGAAAATTTATTAGAATACTGGGATGGCTCATACAGTTGAAGGAAGAATTACTGGAACATGACAATACTGGGGAAACTCAGTACCTCTACATCAGAGTTGACCGTCAGGATTCTCCACATTTTATACTCCATTTGTGCCATTTCATGGATGGGATTATTATAGCCAGGAGCTTTGGGATCACATTTGTGTCTCTAGAAGGCAAGGTGGCTCTACTTAGCTAATTCCACTTAGGAAAAGGCCATAGATGGCCTTCAGCTTGACCAAAATGTTAGCAACCACACCTGAGCCAATCACTGCAATTAAAAAAAAAAAAAAAAAAAAAAGATGGAACATTTGGCCTCAACACTTGTTCACTTATGCAAGGAGAGAAAGAGGGTCCTGTTACAATCTAAGTAGGAGAATTAATTGCACTGGGTAGACAGTACCATAATTGGCAGAGTAGTCATACTTATACTCAGGATATCTATTTTTAGGTTATGTTTATTAATGAACAGAACTGTTTTTTTTAAATTTTAAAATATGATTCAAAACTAATTTTTTTTTGTGAAAAATGTGGAAGTTTAATTTTTTAATGTGGTACACATAGCTTTCTTGCTTTACATTCCAAACTGGGAAACATTGGTATAAATATATTTATAATGCATGTCAAAATGATCATTGTCAAATCACAGTATTCTTATTTGCCTTCTTGGCTCCATCTGTCATTTTTGTAAAGAGAATCTTGCTCATGTTAAAATAGCTCATTTCTTGAGGCTCTAATTATGTACAAGAGAAAACACAGCTGTGAATTCATCATTGTTATTGAAGCTTCCATATATTACTTTATAAGTGCACACTTAGTGTTAGCTGCTATACAGACAAAATAATTGTCAGTAATCCTGAATTCTGGTATGGTTGCCACTGGCAAGGATAAATTTGTAGGTGACTTAGAAATACGCATATATAGATAAATTTAGGTTCATTTGAGAATTATGGTGATAATTCTGGAATCTTATACATACACCACTGGCCAGAAGAATCCTTTGGGTAACTTGCATTTTTCCTAGGAATGATTTTCCCACAAAGAGAGCTCTTAAAAGAAATTCAAAGGATAAAAAAATAATGCTAAAGAATTAAGCAGAAGAAAAAAAAATTTATCAGGAGATTCTGTATTTGATTTTTTAAAAAAAATAAGTAAATAAATAAATGTATTAAAATTTCCCACAACTGAAATTCATTTCATTAGGACAGAATTTGGAGAACTTTTCACTGCTCTAAGCAAATTGTCATCAAAAAGGATGGTCTCGGAGGAGCTTCAAGATGGCGGAAGAGTAAGACGCAGAGATCACCTTCCTCCCCACAAATATATCAGAAATACATCTACATGTGGAACAACTCTTACAGAACACCTACTGAACGCTGGCAGAACGCTCCTTTTTTCTTTAACATCTTTATTAGAGTATAATTGCTTTACAATGGTGTGTTAGTTTCTGCTTTACAACAAAGTGAATCAGTTATACATATACATATGTTCCCATATCTCTTCCCTCTTGTATCTCCCTCCCTCCCACCCTCCCTATCCCACACCTCTAGGTGGTCACAAAGCACAGAGCTGGTCTCCCTGTGCTATGCGGTTGCTTCCCACTAGCTATCTATTTTACGTTTGGTAGTGTATATATGTCCATGCCACTCTCTCACTTTGTCACATCTTACCCTTCCCCCTCCCCATATCCTCAAGTCCATTCTCTAGTAGGTCTGTGTCTTTATTCCCGTCTTGCCACTAGGTTCTTCATGACCTTTTTTTTTTTTCCTTAGATTCCATATATATGTGTTAGCATACTGTATTTGTTTTTCTCGTTCTGACTTACTTCACTCTGTATGACAGACTCTAACTCCATCCACCTCACTACAAATAGCTCCATTTCGTTTCTTTTTATGGCTGAGTAATATTCCATTGTATATATGTGCCACATCTTCATTATCCATTCATCCAATGATGGACACTTAGGTTGCTTCCATGTCCTGGGTATTGTAAATAGAGCTGCAATGAACATTTTGGTACATGACTCTTTTTGAAATATGGTTTTCTCAGGGTATATGCCCAGTAGTGGGATTGCTGGGTCATATGGTAGCTCTATTATTAGTTGTTTAAGGAACCTCCATACTGTTGTCCATAGTGGCTGTATCAATTTACATTCCCACCAACAGTGCAAGAGTGTTCCCTTTTCTCCACACTCTCTCCAGCATTTATTGTTTCTAGATTTTTTGATGATGGCCATTCTGACCGGTGTGAGATGATATCTCATTGTAGTTTTGATTTGCATTTCTCTAATGATTAATGATGTTGAGCATTCTTTCATGTGTCTGTTGGCCATCTGTATATCTTCTTTGGAGAAATGCCTATTTAGGTCTTCTGCCCATTTTTGGATTGGGTTGTTTTTTTTTTTTGTTATTGAGCTGCATGAGCTGCTTGTAAATCTTGGAGATTAATCCTTTGTGAGTTGCTTCATTTGCAAATATTTTCTCCCATTCTGAGGGTTGTCTTTCGGTCTTGTTTATGGTTTCCTTTGCTGTGCAAAAGCTTTGAAGTTTCATTAGGTCCCATTTGTTTATTTGTGTTTTTGTTTCCATTTCTCTAGGAGGTGAGTCAAAAAGGATCCTGCTGTGATTTATGTCATAGAGTGTTCTGCCTATGTTTTCCTCTAAGAGTTTGATAGTGTCTGCCTTACATTTAGGTTTTTAATCCATTTTAGGGTTTATTTTTCTGTATGGTGTTAGGGAGTGTTCTAATTTCATACTTTTACTTGTACCTGTCCAGTTTTCCCAGCACAACTTATTGAAGAGGTTGTCTTTTCTCCACTGTATATGCTTGCCTCCTTTATCAAAGATAAGGTGACCATATGTGTATGGGTTTATCTCTGGGCTTTCTATCCTGTTCCATTGATCTATGTTTCTGTTTTTCTGACAGTACCAAACTGTCTTGATTACTGTAGCTTTGTAGTGTAGTCTGAAGTCAGGGAGCCTGATTCCTCCAGCTCCAATTTTCGTTCTCAAGATTGCTTTGGCTATTCGGGGTCTTTTGTGATTCCATACAAATTGTGAAATATTTTGTTCTAGTTCTGTGAAAAATGCCAGTGATAGTTTGATAGGGATTGCATTGAATCTGTAGATTACTTTGGATAGTAGAGTCATTTTCACAATGTTGATTCTTCCAATCCAAGAACATGGTATATCTCTCCATCTATTTGTATCATATTTAATGTCTTTCATCAGTGTCCTATAATTTTCTGCATACAGGTCTTTTGTCTCCTTAGGTAGGTTTATTCCTAGATATATTATTCTTTTTGTTACAATGGTAAACAGGAGTGTTTTCTTAATTTCAGTTTCAGATTTTTCACCATTAGTGTATAGGAATGCAAGAGATTTCTGTGCATTAATTTTGTATCCTGCTACTTTACCAAATTCATTGATTAGCTCTTGTAGTTTTCTGGTAGCATCTTTAGGATTCGCTATGTATAGTATCATGTCATCTGCAAACAGTGACAGCTTTACTTCTTCTTTTCCTATTTGGATTCCTTTGATTTGTTTTTCTTCCCTGATTGCTGTGGCTAACACTTCCAAAACTATGTTGAATAATAGTGGTGAGAATGGGCAACCTTGTCTTGTTCCTGATCTTAGTGGAAATGGTTTCAGTTTTTCACCATTGAGGACAATGTTGGCTGTTCGTCTGTCATATATGGCCTTTATTATGTTGAGGAAAGTTCCCTCTATGCCTACTTTCTGCAGGGCTTTTATCATAAATGGGTGTTGAATTTTCTCGAAAGCTTTCTCTGCATCTATTGAGATGATCATATGGTTTTTCTCCTTCAATTTGTTAATATGGTGTATCATGATGATTGATTTGCATATATTGAAGAATCCTTGCATTCCTGGAATAAACCCCACTTGATCATGGTGTATGATCCTTTTAATGTGCTGTTGGATTCTGTTTGCTAGTATTTTGTTGAGGATTTTCTCATCTATGTTCATCAGTGATATTGGCCTGTAGTTTTCTTTCTTTGTGACATCTTTGTCTGGTTTTGGTATCAGGGTGATGGTGGCCTCGTAGAATGAGTTGGGGAGTGTTCCTCCCTCTGCAATATTTTGGAAGAGTTTGAGAAGGATAGGTGTTAGCTCTTCTCTAAATGTTTGATAGAATTCGCCTGTCAAGCCATCTGGTCCTGGGCTTTTGTTTGTTGGAAGATTTTTAATCACAGTTTCAATTTCAGTGCTTGTGATTGGTCTGTTCATATTTTCTATTTCTTCCTGGTTCAGTCTCGGCAGGTTGTGCATTTCTAGGAATCTGTCCATTTCTTCCAGGTTGTCCATTTTATTCGCATAGAGTTGCTTGTAGTAATCTCTCACGATCCTTTGTATTTCTGCAGTGTCAGTTGTTACTTCTCCCTTTTCATTTCTAATTCTATTGGTTTGAGTCTTCTCCCTTTTTTCCTTGATGAGTATGGCTAATGGTGTATCAATTTTGTTTATCTTCTCAAAGAACCAGCTTTTACTTTTATTGATCTTTGCTATTGTTTCCTTCATTTCCTTTTCATTTATTTCTGATCTGATCTTTATGATTTCTTTCCTTCTGCTAGCTTTGGGGTTTTTTGTTCCTCTTTCTCTAATTGCTTTAGGTGCAAGGTTAGGTTGTTTATTTGAGATGTTTTCTGTTTCTTGAGGTAGGCTGGTATTGCTATAAACTTCCCTCTTAGAACTGCTTTTGCAGCATCCCATAGGTTTTGGGTCGCCCTGTCTCCATTATCATTTGTTTCTAAGTATTTTTTGATTTCCTCTTTGATATCTTCAGTGATCACTTCATTATTAAGTAGTGTATTGTTTAGCCTCCATGTGTTTGTATTTTTTCAGATCTTTTCCTGTAATTGATATCTAGTCTCATAGCATTGTGGTCGGAAAAGATATTTGATATGATTTCAATTTTCTTAAATTTACCAATGCTTGGTTTGTAACCCAAGATATGATCTATCCTGGAGAATTTTTCATGAGCACTTGAGAAAAATGTGTATTCTGTTGTTTTTGGGTGGAATGTCCTATAAATATCAATTAAGTCCATGTTGTTTAATGTGTCATTTAAAGCGTGTGTTTCCTTATTTATTTTCTTTTTGGATGATCTGTCCATTGGTGAAAGTGGGGTGTTAAACTCCCCTACTATGATTGTGTTACTGTCGATTTCCCCTTTTATGACTGTTAGTATTTGCCTTATGTGTTGAGGTGCTCCTATGTTGGGTGCATAAATATTTACAATTGTTATATCTTCTTCTTGAATCAATCCCTTGATCATTATGTAGTGTCCTTCTTTGTCTCTTGTAATAGTCTTTATTTTAAAGTCTATTTTGTCTGATAAGAGAGTTGCTACTCCAGCGTTCTTTTGATTTCCATTTGCATGGAATATCTTTTTCCATCCCCTCACTTTCAGTCTGTATGTGTCCCTAGGTCTGAAGTGGGTCTCTTTTAGACAACATATATATGGGTCTTGTTTTTGTATCCATTCAGCCAGTCTGTGTCTTTTGTTGGGAGCATTTAATCCATTTACATTTAAGGTAATTATCCATATGTATGTTCCATTCCCATTTTCTTAAATGTTTTGGGTTTGTTATTGTAGGTGTTTTCCTTCTCTTGTGTTTCTGGCCTAGAGAAGTTCCTTTAGCATTTGTTGTAAATCTGGTTTTGCGGTGCTGAACTCTCTCAGCTTTTGCTTGTCTGTAAAGGTTTTAATTTCTCCATCAAATCTGAATGAGATCCTTGCTGGGTAGAGTAATCTTGGTTGTAGGTTTTTCTCCTTCATCACTTTAAGTATATCCTGCCACTCCCTTCTGGCTTGCAGAGTTTCTGCTGATAGGTCAGATGTTAACCTTATGGGGATTCCCTTGTGTGTTATTTGTTTTTTTTTCCCTTGCTGCCTTTAATATGTTTTCCTTATATTTAATTTTTGACAGTTTGATTAATATGTGTGTTGGCGTGTTTCTCCTTGGATTTATCCTGTATGGGACTCTCTGTGCTTCCAGGACTTGAATAACTATTTCCTTTCCCATATTAGGGAAGTTTTCAACTATAATCTCTTCAAATATTTTCTCAGTCCCTTTCTTTTTGTTTTCTTCTTCTGGGACCCCTATATTTTGAATGTTGATGCATTTAATGTTGTCCCAGAGGTCTCTGAGACTGTCATCAGTTCTTTTCATTCTTTTTTCTTTATTCTGCTCTGCAGTAGTTATTTCCACTATTTTATATTCCAGGTCACTTATCCGTTCTTCTGCCTCAGTTATTCTGCTATTGATCCCTTCTAGGGTATTTTTAATTTCATTTATTGTGTTTTTCATCGCTGCTTGGTTCCTCTTTAGTTCTTCTACGTCCTTGTTAAATGTTTCTTGCATTTTGTCTATTCTATTTCCAAGATTTTGGATCATCTTTACTATCATTATTCTGAATTCTTTTTCATGTAGACTGCCTATTTCCTCTTCATTTGTTAGGTCTGGTGTGTTTTTACCTTGCTCCTTCATCTGCTGTGTGTTTTTCTGTCTTCTCATTTTGCTTATCTTACTGTGTTTGGGGTCTCCTTTTCACAGGCTGCAGGTTCGTAGTTCCCGTTGTTTTTGGTATCTGTCCCCAGTGGCTAAGGTTGGTTCAGTGCGTTGTGTAGGCTTCCTGGTGGAGGGGACTAGTGCCTGTGTTCTGGTGGATGAGGCTGTATGTTGTCTTTCTGGTGGGCCCGTCCACGTCTGGTGGTGTGTTTTGGGGTGTCTGTGGCCTTATCATGATTTTAGGCAGCCTCTCTGCTAATGGGTGGTGTTGTGTTCCTGTGTTGCTAGTTGTTTGGAATAGGATGTCCAGCACTGTAGCTTGCTGGTCGTTGAGTGAAGCTGGGTCTTGGTGTTGAGATGGAAATCTCTGAGAGATTTTTGCCATTTGTTATTACATGGAGCTGGGAGGTCTCTTGTGGACCAGTGTCCGGAAGTTGGTTCTCCCACCTCAGAGGCACAGCCCTGATGGATGGCTGGAGCACCAAGAGCCTTTCATCCACATGGCTCAGAATAAAAGTAGAAAAAATAGAAAGAAAGAAAGAAAGAGGATAAAATGAAATAAATAAAAGTACGATACAATAAAATAAAGCTATTATAATAAAAAATAAGAAAACATTATTAAGGAAAAATTTAAGAAAGAAAAATGTTTTAAGTAAGAAAAAAAAAAAGAAATGGATGGACCGAACCCTAGGACAAATGGTGAAAGCAAAGCTATACAGACAAAATCTCACACAGAAGCATACACATATACACTCACAAATAGAGGAAAAGGGGGAAAACATAATATATCCTACTCCCAAAATCCACCTCCTCAATTTAGGATGATTCGTTATCTATTCAGGTATTCAACAGATACAGGTACATCAAGTTGTTTGTGGAGATTTAATCCACTGCTCCTGAGGCTGCTGGGAGAAATTTCCCTTTCTCTTCCTTGTTCCTGCAGCTCTCAGGGTTCAGCTTTGGATTTGGACCTGCCTCTGTGTGTAGGTCTCCTGAGGGTGTCTGTTCTTCACTCAGACAGGACGGGGTTAAAGGAGCAGCTTATTCGGGGGCTCTGGCTCACTCAGGCCGGGGGAAGGGAGGGGTACTGATGCGGTTCAAGCCTGCGGTGGCAGAGGCCACCATGACATTGTACCAGCCTGAGTGAGGTGTGCCATGTGTTCTCCAGGGGAAGTTGTCCCTGGATCACGGGACCCTGGCAGTGGCTGGCTGCACAGCCTCCCGGGAGGGGCAGTGTGGATAGTGACCTGTGCTCGCACACAGGCTTCTTGGTGGCAGCAGCAGCAGCCTTAGCGGTTCATGCCCGTCTCTGGGGTCCGTGCTGATAGCCGCGGCCCGTGCCCATCTCTGGAGCTCATTTAGGCGGAGCTCTGAATCCCCTCTCCTCGCGCACCAGGAAACAAAGAGGCAAGACAAAGTCTCTTGCCTGTTAGGCAGCTCCAGACATTTTCCCGGACTCCCTCCCAGCTAGCTGTGGTGTGCTAACCCCTTCAGGCTGTTTTCACGCCGCCAGCCCCAGTCCTCTCCCTGCAATCTGACCGAAGTCCAAGCCTCAGCTCCCAGCCCCTGCCTGCCCCGGCGGGTGAGCAGATTAGCCTCTCGGGCTGGTGAGTGCTGGTTGGCACCACTCCTCTGTGCGGGAATCTCTCCACTTTGCCCTCCTCACCCCTGTTGCTGCACTCTCCTCCGTGGCTCTGAAGCTTCCCCCCTCTGCCACCTGCAGTCTCCGCCTGCGAAGGGGCTTCCTAGTGTGTGGAAACCTTTCCTCCTTCACAGCTCCCTCCCACTGGTACAGGTCCCTTCCCTATTCTTTTGCCTCTGTTATTTCTTTTTTCTTTTGCCCTACCCAGGTACGCGGGGAGTTTCTTGCCTTTTGGGAGGTCTGACGTCTTCTGCCAGCGTTCAGTGGGTGTTCTATAGGAGCAGTTCCACGTGTAGATGTATTTCTGATGTATCTGTGGGGAGGAAGGTGATCTCTGCGTCTTACTCTTTGGCCATCTTTCCCAGACCCCCTATGAGGTTGTTTTTGAAACAATTCAGTATTATACAAGCTTTGATGATTACTGATCCCATTTCTTTGGATAACTCTGCTAACAGGGGACAAATTCCATTTATTACAATTTGTGTTTCTGTGTATATTCATACAGCAACACAAAGAGTGGTTCTTCCAGCTAATATTTGTCATGGAAATCAATTGCACACTCTGGTGGCTCTTCTATGTCATTATTTGCTGAATATTTAAAACTCAGAGATGACTTGGTGTGTTTTTGGTTGAGAGAAACATCATGAAGCTGAAGAGGGAACTGAAATGACTGTAGCTGGTTTTGTGTAACTTTTTTTCAGGTAATCTTGCCTATTTTTTAATTGTGATAAATATGATATGAGATCTACCCTCTTAATAATATTGTTAACTGTAATCACAATGTTTCACAGCAGAGCTCTAGAACTTTTTCAGTTTGCATGACTGAAACTCTATGTCCACAGAACAGCAACTTTTCATCCCTCCCCAACCCCTGGCAACCACCTGAAATGCAATTCTAATTTCTTCTTCTGTGAGTTCTACTACTATATAAATCTTAGTTAAGTGGATCCATGCAATTATTTCTCCTTGCATATTTTTAATCAGGTTTTTTTTTTAGTTTTTAAAATTATTTTATTGAAGAATTGTTGGGGAGGAGCTTCAAGATGGCAGAGGAGTGAGACATGGAGATCGCCTTCCTCTCCACAAATACATCAGAAATACATCTACACGTGGAACAACTCCTACAGAACACCTACTGAACGCTGGCAGAAGACCTCAGACCTCCCAAAAGGCAAGAAACTCCCCATGTACCAGGGTAGGGCAAAAGAAAAAAGAAAAAAAGGAGACAAAAGAATAAGGATGGGACCTGCACCTCTGGGAGGCAGCTGTGAAGGAGGAAAAGTTTCCATACACTAGGAAGCCCCTTCACTGGTGGAGACAGTGGCGGGGGGGGGTGGTGGGGGGTGATGAGGGAGAAGTTTCCGAGCCATGGAGGAGAGCTCAGCAATAGGTGTGCAGAGGGCAAAGCAGAGAGATTCCCACACAGAGGATCTGTGCTGACCAGAACTCACCAGCCCCAGAGGCTAGACTGCTCACCTGGTGTGATGGGTTGGGGCTGGGAGCTGAGGCTCAGGCTTCAGAGGTCAGATCCAAGAGAGGACTGGGGTTGGCTGCGTGAACACAGCCTGAAGGGAGCTAGTGTGCCACAGCTAGCCGGGAGGGAGTCTGGGAAAAATTCTGGACCTGCCTAACAGGCAAGAGACCATTGTTTTGGGGTGTGCGGGGAGAGGGGATTCCTTCCCTGTCTGCCCACAGAAGGCAGAGCACTGCCTAAACGAGTTCCAGAGACAGGTGCAAGCCACGGCTATCAGCACAGACACCAGAGAAGGGGATGAAACTCTAAGGCTGCTGCTGCAGCCACCAAGAAGCCTGTGTGCAAGCACAGGTCACTATCCACACCTCCCCTCCCAGGAGCCTGTGCAGCCCACCACTACCAGGGTCCCGTGATTCAGGGACAACTTCCCTGGGAGAACGTATGTCATGCCTCAGGCTGGTGCAATGTCATGGTGGCCTCTGCCGCTGCAGGCTGGCCCCGCATTCCATACCCATCCCTCACCACGGCCTGAGTGAGCCAGAGCCCCTGAATCAGCTGCTCCTTTAACCCCGTCCTGTCTGAGCGAAGAACAGACACCCTCAGGCGACCTACATGCCGAGGTGGGGCCAAATACAAAGCTGAACCCCAGGAGCTGTGCTAACAAAGAAGACAAAGGGAAATCTCTCCAAGCAGCCTCAGGAGCAGTGGATTAAATCTCCACAATCAACTTGATGTACGCTGCATCTCTGGAATACCTGAATAAACAGTGAATTATCCCAAAATTGAGGTGGTGGACCTTGGGAATGATATTATATATTTTTACCTTTTTCTCTTTTTGTGAGTGTTTATGTGTATGCTTCTTTGTGTGATTTTGTCTGTATAGCTTTGCATTTACCATCTGTCCTAGGGTTCTGTCTGTCCATTTTTTTCTTTTTTAGTATAGTTTTTTTTTAGTATAGTTTTTAGTGCTTGTTATCATTGGTGGATTTGTGTTTTTGGTTTGATTGTTCTTTTCTCTCTTTCTCTGTTTTTATTACTTTTTAATTTCTTTTTATTTTTAATAATTGTTTTTTATTTTAATAACTTCATTTTATTTTATTCTTCCTTTCTTTTTCTCTTTCCTTCTGAGCCATGGGACTCACAGGGTCTTGGTGCTCTGGCCAGGTATCAAGCCTGTGCCTCTGAAATGGGAGAGCCGAGTTCAGGACATTGGTCCACCAGAGATCTCCTGGCTCCACATAATATCAAACAGTGAAAGCTCTCCAAGAGATCTCCATCTCAACGCTAAGACCCAGCTCCACTCAACAACCAGCAAGCTATAGTGCTGGACACCTTATGCTAAATAACTAGCAAGACAGGAACACAACAGCACCCATTAGCAGAGAGGCAGCCTAAAATAATAATAAGGTCACAGACACTCCAAAACACACTACCGGATGCAGTCCTGCCCAGCAGAAAGACAAGATCCAGCCTCATCCTCCAGAACACAGGCACTAGTCCCCTCCACCAGGAAACCTACAGAACCCACTGAAATAACCTTGGCCACTGGAGGCAGACACCAAAACAATGGGAATGACAAAGCTGCAGCCTGCAAAAGAGACCACAAACACAGTAAGTGAAGCAAAATGAGAAGAAAGAGAAACAAACAGCAGATGATGGGGCAAGGTAAAAACCCACTAGACCAAACAAATGAAGAGGAAATAGTCAGTCTACCTGAAAAAGAATTCAGAGCAATGATAGTAAAGATGATCCAAAATCTTGGAAATAGAATAGACAAAACGCAAGAAACGTTTAACAAGAACTTAGAAGAACTAAAGAGCAAACAAACAATGATGAACAACACAATAAATAAAATTAAAAATTCTCTAGAAGGAATCAATAGCAGAATAACTGAGGCAGAAGAATGGATAAGTGACCTGGCAGATAAAATAGTGGCAATAACTACTGCAGAGCAGAATAAAGAAAAAAGAACGAAAAGAATTGAGGACAGTCTCAAAGACCTCTGGAACAACATTAAATGCACCAACATTCGAATTATAGGGGTCCCAGAAGAAAAGAAAAAGAAAGGGACTGAGAAAATATTTGAAGAGATTATAGTTGAAAACGTCCCTAGTATGGGAAAGGAAATAGTCAATCAAGTCCAGGAAGCACTGAGAGTCCTATACAGGATAAATCCAAGGAGAAACATGCCAAGACACACAGTAATCAAACTATCAAAAATTAAATACAAGGAAAAAATATTAAAAGCAGCAAGGGAAAAACAACAAATAACATACAAGGGAATCCCCATAAGGTTAACAGTGGATTTTTCAGCAGAAACTCTTCAAGCCTGAAGGAAGTGGCAGGACATATTTAAAGTGATGAAAGAGAAAAACCTGCAACCAAGATTACTCTACCCAGCAAGGATCTCATTCAGATTTGACAGAGAAACTAAAACCTTTACAGACAAGCAAAAGCTAAGAGAATTCAGCACCACCAAACCAGCTTTGCAACAAATACTAAAGGGACTTCTTTAGGCAGGAAACACAATAGAAGGAAAAGACCTACAATAACAAACCCCCAAAGATTAAGAAAATGATAATAGGAACATACATATGGATAATTACGTTAAATGTAAATGGATTAAATGTTCCAACCAAAAGACATAGACTGGCTGAATGGATACAAAAACAGGACCCGTATATATGCTGTCTACAAGAGACCCACTTCAGACCTAGGGACACATACCGACTGAAAGTGAGGGGATGGAAAAAGATAGTCTATGCAAATGGAAATCAAAAGAAAGCTGGAGTAGCAATTCTCATATCAGACAAAATAGACTTTAATATAAAGACTGTTACAAGAGACAAAGAAGGACACTACATAATGATCAAGGGATCAATCCAAGAAGAAGATATAACAACTGTAAATATTTATGCACCCAACATAGAAGCACCTCAATACATAAGGCAAATACTAACAGCCATTAAAGGGCAGATTGACAGTAACACAATCATAGTAGGGGACTTTAACACCTCATTTTCACCAATGGACAGATCATCCAAAATGAAAATAAATAAGGAAACACAGGCTTTAAACACAGGCATTAAAAAAGATGGACTTAATTGATATTTATAGGATAGCCCATCCAAAACCAACAGAATACACTTTCTTTTCAAGTGCTCATGGAACATCCTGCAGAATAGATCATATCTTGAGTCACAAATCAAGCCTTGGTAAATTTAAGAAACTTGAAATTGTATCAAGTATCTTTTCTGACCACAAAGCTATGAGACTATATATCAATTACAGGAAAAATCTGTAAAAAATACAAATACATGGAGGCTAAACAATACACTACTTAACCACCAAGAGATCACTGAAGAAATCAAAGAGGAAATAAAAAAAAAACCTAGATTGCACATATATGCATTAATATACGATATTTGTTTTTGTCTTTCTGACTTAAGTTTGTAGAACCGGTTTGAAAGGCAGAAATTGAGACACAGATATAGAGGACAAATGTACGCACACCAAGGGGGAAAAGCCATGGGTGGGTGGGGGTGGTGGTGTGATTAATTGGGCGATTTGGAATTGACATGTATACACTGATGTGTATAAAATTGATGACTAATAAAAACCTGCTGTATAAAAAATAAAATAAAATAAAATTCAAAATAAATATATATATACCTAGAAATAAATGACAATGAAAACACGATGACCCAAAAACTATGGGATAGAGCAAAAGTAGTTCTAAGAGAGAAGTTTATAGCAATACAATCTTACCTCAAGAAACAAGAAACATATCAAATAAACAACCTTAATTTACACCTAAAGCAATTAGAGAATGAAGAACAAAAAACCCCCAAAGTTAGCTGAAGGAAAGAAATCATCAGATCAGAAATAAAGATCAGATCAGAAATAAATGAAATAGAATTGAAGGAAACAATAGCAAAGATCAATAAAACTAAAACCTGGTTCTTTGAGAAGATAAACAAAATTAAGATACCATTAGACATACTCATCAAGACGAAAAAGGAGAAGACTCAAAACAGTAGAATTAGAATTGAAAAAGGAGAAGTAACAACTGACCCTGCAGAAATACAAAGGATCATTAGAGAGTACTACAAGCCAATAAAATGGACAACCTGGAAGACATGGACAAATTCGTAGAAAAGCAAAAACTTTTGATATTGAACCAGGAAGAAATAGAAAATATAAACAGACCAATCACAAGCGCTGAAATTGAAACTGTGATTAAAAATCTTCCAACAAACAAAAGCCCGGGAACAGATGGCTTCACAGGAGAATTCTATCAAACATTTAGAGAAGAGCTAACACCTATCCTATTCAAAGTCTTCCAAGATATAACAGAGGGAGGAAAACTTGCAAATTCATCCTACGAGGCCACCATCACCCTGATACCAAAACCAGGCAAAGATGTCACAAAGAAAGAAAACTACAGGCCAATATCACTGAAGAACATAGATGTAAAAATCCTCAACAAAATACTAGCAAACAGAATGCAACAACACATTAAAAGGATCATACACCAAGATCAAGTGGGTTTTATCCCAGGAATGCCAGGATTCTTCAATATATGCAAATCAATCAATGTGATACACCATATTAACAAATGGAAGGAGAAAAACCATATGATCATCTCAATATATGCAGAAAAAGCTTTTGACAAAATTCAGCACCCATTTATGATAAAAACCTTCCAGAAAGTAGGCATAGAGGGAACTTACCTCAACATAATAAAGGCCATATATGACAAACCCACAGCCAACTTCATTCTCAATGATGAAAAACTGAAACCATTTCCACTAAGATCAGGAACAAGACAAGGTTGTCTATTCTCACCACTATTATTAAACACAGTTTTGGAAATTTTAGCCACAGCAATCAGAGAAGAAAAAGAAATCAAAGGAATCCAAATCGGAAAAGAAGAAGTAACACTGTCACTGTTTACAGATGACATGATACTATACATAGAGAATCCTAAAGATGCCACCAGAAAACTACTAGAGCTAATCAATGAATTTGGTAAAGGAGCAGGATACAAAATTAATGCACAGAAATCTCTTGCATTCCTATACACCAACAATGAAATATCTGAAAGAGAAATTAAGGAACACTCCCATTTACCATTGCCACAAAAAGAATAAAATACCTAGGTATAAACCTACCTAGGGAGACAAAAGACCTGTATGCAGAAAACTGCAAGACACTGATGAAGGAAATTAAAGATGATACAAACAGATGGAGAGATATATCATGTTCTTGGATTGGAAGAATCAATATTGTGAAAATGACTGTACTACCCAAAGCAATCTACAGATTCAATGCAATCCCTATCAAACTACCAATGGCATTTTTCACAGAACTAGAGCAAAAAAATTCACAATTTGTATGGAAACACAAAAGACCCCGAATAGCCAAAGCAATCTTGAGAAAGAAAAATGCAGCTAGTTGAATCAGGTTCCTGGACTTCAGACTATACTACAAAGCTGCAGAAATCAAGACAGTATGGTACTGGCACAAAAACAGAAATATAGATCAATGGAACAGAATAGAAAGCCCAGAGATAAACCCACGCACATATGGTCACCTTATTTTTGATAAAGGAGGCAAGAATATACAAAGGAGAAAAGACAGCCTCTTCAATAAGTGGTGCTGGGAAAACTGGACAGCTACATGTAAACGAATGAAATTAGAGCACTCCCTAACACCATACACAAAAATAAATTTGAAATGTATTAAAGACATAAGTGTAAGGCCAGACCCTTTAAAACTCTTAGAGGAAAACCTAGGCAGAACACTCTTTGAGATTACTACAAGCAACTATAGCAATACAATTCTACCTCAAGAAACAAGAAACATCTCAAGTAAACAACCTAAACTTACACCTAAAGCAATTAGAGAATGAAGAACAAAAAAAAACCCAAAGTTAGCTGAAGGAAAGAAATCATCAGACATAAATGACATAAATTGACATAAATTACAACAAGATCCTTTTTTGGCCCACCTCCTAGAGGAATGGAAATAAAAACAAAAATAAACAAATGGGACCTAATGAAATTTAAAATCTTTTGCACAGTAAAGGAAATCATAAACAAGACAAAAAGAGAGCCCTCAGAATGGGAAAAAATATTTGCAAATGAAGCAACTGACAAAGGATTAATCTCCAAGATTTACAAGCAGCTCATGCAGCTCAATAACAAAAAAACAGACAACCCAATCCAAAAATGGGCAGAAGACCTAAATAGACATTTCTCCAAAGAAAATATACAGATAGCCAACAAACATATGAAAGAATGCTCAACATCACTAATCATTAGAGAAATGTAAATCAAAACTACAATGTGGTATCACCTCGCACCAGTCAGAATGGCCATCATCAATAAATCAACAAACAATAAGTGCTGGGGAGGGTGTGGAGAAAAGGGAACCCTGTTGCACTGTTGGTGGGAATGTAAATTGATACAGCCACTATGGAGAACAGTATGGATGATCCTTAAAAAACTAAAAATAGAACTACCACACGACCCAGCAATGCCACTACTGGGAATATACCCTGAGAAAACCATAATTCATAAAGAGTCATGTACCACAATGTTCATTGCAGCACTATTTACAGTAGCCAGGACATGGAAGCAACCTAAGTGCCCATTAACAGATGAATGGATAAAGAAGAAGTGGCACATATATACAATGGAATATTACTCAGCCATTAAAAGAAACGAATTTGAGTTATTTGTAGTGAGGTGGATGGACCTAGAGTCTGTCATACAGAGTGAAGTAAGTCAGAAAGACAAAAACAAATACTGTATGCTAACACATATATGTGGAATCTTAAAAAAAAAAGTGCTTCTGAAGAAACTAGGGGCAGGACAGGAATAAAGATGTAGACATAGAGAATGGACTTGAGGACACTGGGAGGGGGCAGGGTAAGCTGGGACAATGTGAGAGAGTGTCATGTTCTTATATATACTACCAAATATAAAATAGATAGCTAGCGGGGAGGAGCTGCATAGCACAGAGGGATCAGGTGGGTGATTTGTGACCACCTAGTGTGCTGGAATAGGGAGGGTGGGAGGGAGGGAGGTGCAAGAGGGAGGAGATATGGGGATATATGTATATGTATAGCTGCTTCACTTTGTTATAAAGCAGAAACTAACACACCATTGTAAGGCAATTATACTCCAATAGAGATGTTAAAAAAAAAAAAGGAAAAAGAATCGTTGATGTACAATATTATTTGTTACAGGTATACAATATAGTAATTCACAATTTTAAAAGGTTATACTCCATTTATAGTTATTATAAAATATTGGCTATATTTACTGTGTTGTATAATATATCCTTCTCTAAATCTTTTGTCCCCTTCTCTTGTGAATTGATGGCTGTCTTTAGTGTTATGTTTTGTTTCCTCTGTGTGTGTGTGTGTTATCTATTATAGATTTTTGGTTTGTGGTTACCAAACCAAAGGTTTTTATATAGCGATATACATCTATCTCTCTCTGTATATCTATTTCTATATCTATCTGTCTGTCTACCATCTATCTATCTATCCATCTATCATCTACCTATCTAATCTATCATCTATGTATCTATCTATATATCATCATGATTGTCTTAAGTTGCTGATATCTTAATTTCAAATGTATTTTTAAAACCCTGCATTTGTACTCTCCTCCCCTCAGGATTACTGCTTTTGCTATCATATTTTACGACTAATTATTTTTTATATCCTTTAACTGCTTATAATTGTTATAAAAGATTTTACTACTTTTTTTCTGGAACATGTTCTTCTTGTACCTCATTTTGTCTAAGTTGTTATTTGTATTTTTATGTATGTGGTAGGTTAGTTACGTTTCTCAACCTTGGAGAAGTGGCCTTCTCTAGCAGACATCTTTTGCATCTCAGCATTGCACTCCCCTCTCATGACCCAGCCTGGGGATCCTGACATGGGGCTCAAAACTCTCCTGTGGCAGAACCTCTGCAATGTAATTATTCTCCAGTTTGTGGGTCACCCACTAGGGGGTATGGGAGTTGATTATATTGCAAGTCTCCCCCCCCACCTGTCTTATTGTTGTTCCTTCTTTATGTCTTTATTTGTAGAAGATCTTTTCTGGTAGGTGTTGGTCTTTTATCATTGACACTTGTTCTGCAGATAGTTGTGATTTTGGTGTGCTCATGAGAGGAGGTGAGTTCAGGGTCTTTCTACTCCATTATCTTGGCCAATGTCTACCTGCTGGAGAAGTTTTCTGTGGAAAGAAGCCTTCATGGTCTTGTGTTCCAATAGGGTGCAGGCCTTATCTTGCAAATGGGCTGCTTTTCCACAGGCCCCAGTCTTTCCCTGTAGTCAACTAATTGACCTGGGAACTAGAGAAACTCACAGTTGCTCATGGGATACTTCTGAAATTCTAATCAGGTTATTATAATTATTATTATTATTGCTATTGAGTTGTATGAGTTTCTTATATATTTTAGATATTAACCCTTTATCAGACAGAGGGTTTACAATAATTTTCTCCCATTCCATAGGTTGCCTTTTTACGCTGTTGATTGTTTCCTTTGCTGTGCACAAGCATTTAGTTTGATATTGTCCCACTTATCTATTCTTGCTTTTGTTTCCCGTGCTTTTAGTGGTATCCAAGAAATTATTGCCAAGATATAGCTCCTTCAGTATGTTTTCTTCTAGTAGTCTTACAGTTTCAGGTCTTATGTTTAAGCCTTTAATCCATTTTGAGTATATTTTTATCTATAGTTTAAGATAAGGGTCCAATTTTATTCTTTTGCCTGTGGATGTCTAGTTTTCTGAGCACCATTTATTGAAGAGACTATTCTTTCCTTATTGTATAGCTCTTCTGGCTGCAGCAAGTTGCTCCCAACTCATGTTAGTTCTCAGTGGCCCTTAGGTTTCCAAACTATGCCAGTTCTACCAGTGCTCTGAATGAGGCAAGAAAGAAACCAGTCCCTTAGGCAGCTCTTCAAAAGCTGAGATAAGGATATAAGCTCCCCTCTTTACTTTCCCCTCTGAGTGAGAAGTGAGGGAATTCTCTCCTGGTGCTGAGCTATGGCAGCTTTGGGAAGGGGCTGGTATGGGTAAAGTGAAATTGCTTCTCTTACCCATTTCAATCTGATTGTTCTTAGCTTTTTGCCCCTGTGGGACACTGTAACTTCTTAACTGGATTCTAGAAATCTTATAAAGGTATTTCTGTAGGTCTATCTTTGTTAAATCAGTGTTTCCATGGGGGAACAAAGGCTGAAACTTTCTATTCTGCTGTCTTGCTGATGTCTCTTTTTAATGTTTATATTACCTAGGAATTTCTATTACAATGGCAAGTAAATGGAGCAATTCCCTTATGTCCAATAGAGTTTCTCTCACTTAATCATAAAGTTGACAGATGAAGGGATGCTAAGTTAATGTGTTAAATAGGGCTTTACTTCATATGGCCATTAAGTTACTATCAGATAACTGCAAACCCCTTTAAGATATTTCTGAATAGACTATTTAAAGTTTACTTAATAAGGTTTTTAGACCCTCAGTATTTTAGACCCCCAGTATTAATATAAGATGGGAAGTCTTTCTTATCAAGTGTACTGATTAAGTACAGGACTCTGGAAACAAACTATATGAATTTTAATCCTAGTGACCTTTGTTAGCTTTTCAAATTTGGACTAGTTACTTAAACTGTTTCTTAGTTTTTTTAACTTGTAAAATGAGGAGAGTAAAACGACTTACCTTACATGGTCTTGGGGATATTCAATACATATATAATATTACATATTATATATGTAAAAATTTAGAGTAGTGTGTAGCATATAATAAATGCCATGAATGAGTTATGGTTATTATCAGAATTTTATTAAATAAATTTTAATTTAAAAATACATTTAGGGCTTCCCTGATGACACAGTGGTTAAGAATCTGCCTGCCAATGCAGGGGACATGGGTTCAAGCCCTGGTCCGGGAAGATCCCACATGCCACGGAGCAACTAAGCCCGTGTACCACAACTACTGAGCTTGTGCTCTAGAGCCCGCGAGCCACAACTACTGAAGCCCACACGCCTAGAGCCCATGCTCCGCAACAAGAGAAGCCACCACAATGAGAAACCCATGCACCACAATGAAGAGTAGCCCCCGCTCGCTGCAATTAGAGAAAGCCCATGCACAGCAACAAAGACCCAATGCAGCCAAAAATAAATAAATAAAATAAATTTATAAAAAAGTATACCTTTACCTTTTGTTTTGAGGCAAGGAAGTCAGTTCAGAATCACGCATATTTTTGTTAGACAAAATCCTTTTATAATATATGAAAATACTTAAATTTATGTGAACAAGTAAAGCATAATAAAAGATATGCAAGATAATAATAAGGCAATTTAAAAAGATGAAAACCTTAATCATTTGGAGGTAGGAACTTATAATTTTAATTGACATCTAACAAAATTCAGTTTGTTTAACAAATCAGCAATGAAGACCACAAATAGAAAAAAAGTGATCACTGATTTAGAAGCATGGGTAAAGATCTGTTAAACTCTGAACCCGAGATTGTATCAACAAAGATTGAAAGAAAAGCAGGATTATTCATTTGTCATTAAAATTTCTAAAATGTTTGATTTTTTTAACTCTTTGTTTTATATTGGAGTATAGCCAATTAACAATGTTGTGATAGTTTTAGGTGCACAGCAAAGTGACTCAGCCATACATATACGTGTATCCATTCTCCCCCAAGCTCCCCTCCCATCCAGGCTGCCACATAACATTGAGCAGATTTCCCTGTGCTATACAGTAGGTCCTTGTTGGTTATCCATTTTAAATATAAAATGTTTGATATTGACATTTAAGCAATCTACAGAATTTTCCTTTCTTCATGTAAAATGGAAAATTTATGGCACATTGAGATAATTAAAATGATTTAAATTTTCCTCCATTTGACCTCTCATAAACATTGCTAATGCTAACTTACATGAATGGTTCTGTTGGGGTTAAGAAATGTAGCAGACACTGTTGATTTCCATGCAGCTACTACTGCTATACTCAACCACCTTTCTTCTTAATGAAACCCTGCTGTTTTTCAGGTATCAGGGAGCCATGCACTTCAGAGGAAATTGAGCCACCTTTCATTCCAAGGGGTTAATCTTATTTTTTATCCAATTTTTTTATTCTGGTAAAATACACACAACAAAAAGTTTACCATCTTTAAGTGTAAAGTGGAATTAAATACATTCATAATGTGTTACCATCACTACCATGGAGGGATGAATCTTGATTAATCTAATGCATTCATGAAAATTCCAAACCCCTTTGCCAGAGATTGGTTTAATTATGGGCATGTGATGCAATTCTGGCCAATGAGATATGAAAAGACGTACTCTTAGAGGGCTTCAGAAAAAGATTTCCTCATCCTAAAAATGAGACACAAAGAAGATGTATTCTCTCTTATGGCTTTCAACATAATTGAATAGGACATATTGCTCACATCCTGGCAACATCAATCATAAGAAGAAATGTCTGAGGATAAAAATCAGCAGACCAAGGTTGGCAGAGATAAAAGATGGAAAGGACAGGGGTCCCCGATGAGGTTGTAGGGTTGCTGAACTACACTACTCTGGAATTGCCTAACTTAAGAATTTTTCTTTTTATGACTTCATAATTTACCTTATGGTTTAAGCCATTTTTAGTAGGTTTTCCATAACTTGACACTGAAAATTGACTCAAGAAGAAAGGGGGAAAAGAGAATACTACATGTAATAAACAGGGAACGTCTACAAACAGAAGAAAACTTGTCATGTTTGAGAAAGAAAATTTCTCATCTTTATAAAATAAAGACGGTTTGTTGGTGAAAAAACAACAAAACAACCACAAAACTTTTCAGGGTCTTCTTGGTGGGAAAATCTGGAGCTTTTATTATACAGTATTCAATCTTATGGGAGCATGCACTGAAGCCTTGGATATAAACAGTGACTGCATTACTTACTTGCTGTATGGCTTTGGGTCAATCACTTGACTTCTCTGTCTCAACATCTGGAGTTACTTTTGGGGGGTTACCAGACACTGGAAGTAGAGGCAATACAATACAAATTGTGTGCTAAACTATTTATGTTCTAGGCAAATCCTTTTTAGGATATTTCCTGTCTAAAACTTTGGCTACAGAGTCACAGAGCAAGGAACTCAATTAGGCTATACAAGCAGCTCAATTAACTGAGTGCTAAAAACAGTAGTGCTGTGTACTGCTCTGTCTGGTCTCATCTTGGAATTTGTCATAAGGTAAGATTGGATTTACTAAAAGATAGAAGGCTCCTATGGTTTCTTTTTTGGGTGTCATAATGTATGCCCAGTTTCTACTGTGGATCCAAGACTCAGAATGACAGCAGAGTCAGCCATAAAGACATTGACATCCTAGGAGGAACTTTCCTCTGAGAAAGAAGAGACAGAATAACGCACTAGGTCTAAAGTTAAAGCACCTGAATTTGAACCCTGCCTTCACTACTTGATAACTGTAATTTTGGGAAAGTCACTTAAATTCTTCATTCCTCAGTTTCCCTGTCTAAAATAATGGACCCTATTATAATAATAAGCCCATATACTATGATGCTGGAATTTTTATCCCTCATAGCCAAATGTTTCCTCTCTTACCTCTTTCAAATCTTTCATAAAATATATCTTTCATAAAATATCTCTTTCTTACATGTATCACCATATTTAAAATATCACCATATTTAATCCCCTCCTCACAACCACAATTCCCTTTTCTCTGCTCTATTTTAAAAATAAACTTGTTAATAAAAGTATTATATATACACAGAACACTGCCCCAAAGTGAGCACATTCATAAAACAATCACCCAGAACAAGAAATAAACTGTAACCAGCACCTCATAAATTCTCCTTGTATTCTCCTTGTATACTCTCTGCCCAAAAGGAACCACTATCCTGACTTCTAACCCTTTTTTGAATTTATATGAATGAAATCATATTGTTAACCAACATGGCCTTAACGTTTCCTTCAGCTTGATTGAACTTGAGACAAACTTCTTTCTGACTCTAGGCCTCTGACCATCCTTAGAGCATTTACTTTGGAAAATTTGCAATTGCACATTTTTCTTTGCCCCCTTGAGATATATACAAATCTTCTCTCAGCCTCTGACCAACTTTACAATACGGGAATGTCTTTCCCAATGACCTGGGAAGCATCCCTTTGAAATGTACTCATTTACTACAGATAGTTTAATCACAGAAAAACACATTTGCATACTCAATATATTGGACACATCCCATTGATTAACTTCTCTCCTTGCTTCTTCTTTGTCCCATTGAGCTGGTTGGAACTGCCAGAAAAATGTAAGGTACAAGTGGTGAGATTAGGCACCTTTGCCTAATTCCCAATGTCAGTGAGAAAGATATAAATATTTCACTATTACATTTTATGTTTACTGTAAAATTTTCATAGTACTCCTATCAAAATGAAGTTCCATTCTATTCTTAATTTGTTAAGAATTTTTTCATCTGTGCATGTTCATTTCTTTTCAAAATTTTTTTTATTTGCAACATCTATTCATGTGATTTTTTTCTCCTTTATTCTGCTAATATGGTGGATTATAATAGTTGATTTCAAACCTTAATATCTTACATTCCTAGAATTAATACAACTTAGTTGTGATGTATTATTTTATTTACATACCTCTGGATTCATTTGATAATATTTTTGCTCAGTATTTTGTGTATGTTTATGAGAGATAATGACCTGTAATTTTCTTATAATTAAAAAAAATTTGATATCACTTTATGCTGGCTTGGAATAAATAAAATCAACGAGGAAATGTCCATTTTTCATTCCAGAAAAAGTTTGTGTAATATTCGCTGGGAAGCCATTTGGGCCTTTAGATTTCCTTGTGGGACAATAATAGATTCAACTTCTGTAATATATACAGGACAATTCTGGTATTCCATTTCTTCTGTCCATTTTGGTAATTATATTTTTCAAGAAATTTATTTCATGTAAATTTTAATATTTACTGATATAAAGTTGTTTATAATTTCTTCTTATATTCTTTCTAATGTCTTTAAGATATGTAATGTTGTATTGGCAATGTTGGAAAAGCCATTTCTTTCTCATAGAATTGTCTTGGGACCCTCGTTAAAATTAATCATAAATGTAAGAGTTTTTCTTCATTCTATTTCATTGATCAGTGTGGCTAGCCTTATGTCAGTACCACACTATCTTCGTTACTTAGCTTTGAAATAAGTTTTGAAATCAAGTGTATCTCCTTCAACTTTGTTCTTTTTCAAGATTTTTGGGCTATTCTGGATTCCTTGTATTTCCATATAAAGTTTAGGAGCAGCTTTTCCATTTTGCAAGAAAGGCAGCTGAGAATTTGATAGAGATTATGTTGAATCTATAGATCAATTTGAAGATTATTTCCATTTTAACCATATTAAGTCTTCTGATTCATGAGTATAAGATATTTTGATCTGTTTATTTTGATCTTTAATTTCTTTCAACAGCCTTTTGAGATTTTCGGTGTATAAAAGTTTTGCACTTTTTTATTAGTTATATCTAAATATTTTATTCCGTTAATGCTAATTATAAAGGAATTGCTTTAATTTTATTCTCAGAATGTTCATTTATAGTGTACAATATTTTTGTATTGATCTTCTATCCTGCAATTGAGGACATGCCCCATAGCATTAACAGAAAACTGGTGACAAAAGGAAATCCTTGAGTTTGTCTTACAAAACAGCAGGTAAGTGAATAGCTTATTTGAAAGCTCCTCTGCTTATAGTCTGCCTTCACTAAGCAAGTTCATCTTAATTATTCTGTTGCAAATTGCATACCCTCCAAGCTTCACGTAGCCCAGATAATATATCACGAGATTCCTTAACCACCCCCTATAGATAACACTTCTGATGTATGGGTCGCTATAGTAATGGGAGCTGAAGTGTTTTTCAGGAATTTGGAGTCAGCTGTTTCCAGTTCAAGCTGGCTAAGATTGGTGGTTGGGACCACCGAGCCTAAAACGGGGCCTATGCATGTGTCTGATGAATGACCTTTTCATGCCAGAGGGTCCAAAGCTCCAAACTCAGATCATGCTAAGTGGCTCCATTTTTTGAACATACATCCTATAAAGAAGCATGTCTTTCAGATATGCCTGTGAAGAACAATGATTACCTCATCTTTTTCTTACCTCCAATAAACTTTCACCACATCTATGACCACCCTATACTTTTCACCCACAAATACACAAAGTTTCCTTCCTTTTGAGGAGGTTAATTTGGATCTTTCTCTCATCTCCTCGCTTGGCTGCCTTGTGAATTAACCCTTTCTCTGCTGCAAACCTCAGTGTCTCAGTGTTTGGCTTGCTGCACAGCAGTCAAATAAAACTGGTTTGGTAACAAATTTGGTGAGTCAACCAGGAGGTAAGTCCGGATGGACTTTTTGTGTGTGGTTTGTTGGCTCTTTGCCAGTATTAAGAGCCTGTGGATGAGTCAGAGCAGCTGCCTATGTTATTTGTTCCAGGGACTCTACCCCAGATTTTCCCCAGCATGGCACTGCCAATTTTAGGTACATAATTTCACTTTGCAGATGAGAAATGGTTTCTGGGTCTGGAAGATGTCTTTGGGGTGAGTAACCTCTTTAAAAAGTGCCTGTACTAAATTATCTGATTTCATCCAGATGATGGGTTTGAGGTCCACCTGGTGAAATCCTGTAGTCTCATCCAGATTGTGAGTTCAAGGTCCACCTGGGGGGACCGGTGGTTTGGTAAGAATTGTGAGTTTGAGACACACCTTAAGAGGACAGTAAAAACGGTTACAGCTGTTGAAGTACTCCAAACCTGGATTTGAGTCCCAAGTTTCTGGTTTCTGGTCTGGTTTACTTTTTGGCCTTGTTTGCCTCATCTGTTTATATCTCATTGTCTTTATCTGTTAAGAATTGGCTATCTGGGGCTGAGTTTTTCGGTGGCCATAGCAAAACTCCCCTAGGAATCAACTTTATAAGGGTCTTTTGATTCCAAAGAAAAGAGGCACTGTTCCTTCTGGTCCTTTAGGATGTTCCCAGGCAAGTGGGGGGTTTAAGGATATGTCAGGGCATCCGTGACATGTAAAGGCCTCATAGAGACCTCCTTTTAAGAAAACACATCATTCAGACCTTCATTGTTCATGGCAAAGCAGCTGGCTGTGGCAGCTCATCTGGGGCTAACTTTCCTGGACTTTGTTGGCTCTGGATAGTTTCTGCAAGAGTTACACAGCCAGGACTTAATTGACACCCTTAAAAAAACCTATTGCTGTGGCAACCTGGAGGAAAAACCCCTTCAAAATGGGAAATTGCACTTCTAAAGCCTAACAGCTTCTAGATGGGCAGCCGCCACCCACTAGAATTGCAGTTGGCTCCACGTACAATTGATATAGAGCCAATACTTGCAAGTACTAACGTAATTGGGAACGGAAGGAAATCTCACCCTGAAAATGGCCAAATGGGGCTCCTTTGACGTTCCAAAACTGGTTTTTGCATATGCATTTTGAGAAAGCTGGCTTGATAAAATATCTTTCCCAAATTCTGAATCTTAGGGAACAAAAGTATTCTTAGGACAAAACTTGAAGTTATAATTCTTATGTCCTTGAAATGCAAACACATCCCACATTGCCTGAGACTATAGTCTTGGCTCAATTAGTAGAAACTAAAACTGAAAAAAAGGGTGAAAAGAGGTCTTTTAAAGTCAAGTGAGTAAGCTTAACTTATTCCAACTGTTATTTATAAACTAATGGGTTTTATTTTTATTTTTTTAATTTATTTTTTAATGATTTTATTTTTTTAATTATTTAATTATTTATTTATTTATTTATGGCTGTGTTGGGTCTTCGTTTCTGTGCGAGGGCTTTCTCTAGTTGTGGCAAGTGGGGGCCACTCTTCATCGCGGTGCGCGGGCCTCTCACTATCGCGGCCTCTCTTGTTGCAGAGCACAGGCTCCAGACGCACAGGCTCAGCAATTGTGGCTCACGGGCCTAGTCGCTCCACGGCATGTGGGATCTTCCCAGACCAGGGCTCGAACCCATGTCCCCTGCATTGGCAGGCAGATTCTCAACCACTGCGCCACCAGTGAAGCCCTAATGGGTTTTATAATACCTGATTCATGACTGTCTTAAAATGAAGCTATGAGATCTCTGGTACTGTCTGTCTTTATGCCTGTGTGTACATTATAAGTGTGATATAGCTTAACATCTGGATGATTTTACCAAAATTAATTCGTAAATGAGCTCTATTTAATTGGCTTAAAGGAAAGTAAAAGCTTATATATAAATTCTCAGAAATATAAAGGAAACTACCCTGAATGAATTTCAGGTTCACATAATGTGGGAGATATTCAGTATTAAATTAATATCTGATAATAAAGTTAGTTTAAGTTTGTTGGTTATTAACTAATACAGACACGTCTTTAGAGTCAGCAATATTAAGTATGATACTGTTATTTTGCCTAGGTTTACAGAAAGTCAGTAAGTTCATATTATTTCTGTTGCAAAATTTCTCAGCAAGAAGAATAACATGATATGATGAATTTTTACATAAATTAAATGTAAATGAGATAATGGTTTTTAGGTGAACTCTTTAGGAATAATTATATTTTAGGACTGTCTACTTAAAGATAGTTTCACCAGATTTTTGGTAACTTGAAACTTTAGAGTTTTGCTAAATTAAGTAGATATATGAGAATTTATTGAATATCCAGATCATTCCAAATAAGATAAAACACTGGAACATTAATTGCTAAACAAGTCTATCTCCTTTTGTCTTCTTATGAGAAAACAACTAAAGATATTTGGGTTTATTAGACACACATCTTGTACAACATTGAGGAAAGAACTTATGTTGTTAGAAAAATGTATGTTTCTAAAAGTTGTCATATATGTTCATAAGTTTGCCAAACAGGAAATGCTGGTATGACAAACCATTGACGTTTATTAACCTCTTGGTTTTTGCTAGAAATTAAGGTTTGTAAGGGTTAAAAATTGTAATATATAATTAAAGCCACTAGAAATAATAAGGGAAACATTTCAGTATGCAAGAAAAGTAGATGTGTTTCAGTAAAAGAAGGCATGAGGAATGGAAATGTATTTTGTTAAAGAAAAAGAAAGTTATTTTGTTTTAAAGCTGGTTATTTCTAAATACAAAATAAGAGACAAACTAACATGGATACAGAAAATTGTAAAACGTTGGTAGATGAGGAACCCAGAGAAAAGAGTTTTGTACATGGTCAGGAGTGGATAAGATTAGATTGAATTTAATTAAGTAAATGAATTTTGTTATTAAAAGTAAGCTGGTGCAAGACTGGAGTTTGGGGGCTTCCCTTGTGGTGCAGTGGTTAGGAATCCACCTGCCAATGCAGGGGACACGGGCTCAAGCCCTGGTCCTGGAGGATCCCACATGCCGCGGAGCAACTAGGCCCGTGTGCCACAACTACTGAGCTCACGCACCTAGAGCCTGTGCTCTGCCGCAAGAGAAGCCACCGCAATGAAGAGTAGCCCCCGCTCGCCACAACTAGAGAAAGCCCGCATGCAGCAACGAAGACCCAACACAACCAAAATAAAAATAAAATAAATATTAAAAAAAAAAAAAGACTGCAGTTTGGTTTTCTCTCTCTGTTAAGAAAACAAAGTTTTCTTGGAATATTGAGCTGCTTTTGACTACAGATTATAAGTTTCTTTACATTTTAAGTGATCTGTTGTAACATTCTGTATTTGCTTTTGATATCTTTTATTGCCACTTTGGTTAAGTGAGTAGGTATGGTTTCACAGTGACCTATGATCCTATTTAACCAAAATTTTTTTAAGCCTTTTTGATATTTTTGACAAACATCCCAAGGATCAAATTCAAATTGAAGTTCTTGTGACCTCTAACTAACTTTGGGATGCTTCAGGGGGCCCCTGAAGCATTTCAGAAAAAAAAAAAAATTAAGCTAATTAGAATTATTTGGCATGTTAAATTACATAAGAAACATTATCATATGAATGGTGATAAACATTCTTGGGTTATATTGTATGGGTAAATGTCATAAACGTTCTAGAAATTATATGAAATTTATAAAAATTGGTTATGTCCTGGTATAATGTTAGTCATAATTCTAATTATTACCTTAAAACCTTTTATGTCACAGCAATAACCAAATTTTTTGTTCGAATGTATTGTAATCAGATGTTTAACTGTGCTTTTAAGCTTTTGTCATTCATAGACAGTTATTGTTTCACTCTGATGCTTTTGCAAAAATGCTTTATCTTCAAGAAGTTTCATAGAAAGGACTTTTTGACAAGTACACGTTTCTGATACCTTTCAGATCATACCGCTGAACTGGATAAGAAATTAAAGAATTTTAGTGGAAACCCTTATGGCTTCATAAAACTGTTAACAAAAATCTAAGATCTAAGATCAAGGCTTATGAATATGATTATAATTTTTATTGTTTTTGTTTGATATGCTACTGGCTTTTAATCTATGTTTCCTAGATATAAGGGAACCTCACCCCTTAAGTGAATTATGACTTAGAGCATCTTGGTAAATTATGCCTTTGCAAGTAGAACTGAAACTTTTATCTTTTCTCTCTAACCTGATTTTCTCAGAATTTGGAAACTTAGTGAATATTCTTATTTTCATGGAAATATATAATTATTTGCATGAGCTTAATAAGAATCTGTTCTTGTTATAACAGGACACAGTTGGAAATATGGCTGTATTATCATGGCTTTGTCTGAAATGTCATATTTGGGAATATACATAAAATCAAATATGGCCAGACAGCTTTAAAGAACTAAGGTGGACTCTTTGGAGGCATAAAACCTCTTGGAAAGACAACCCATTACCTCACTTACAGAGTTCCCAGAAGGCTTTCCAGGTGAATAAGAAAGGCCACTTCCTGGTAAGTGCAGGCACCTCAAGATTTTTTGGATCCCAAGAAGAGAAGCAGTCACACAAATCTATAGATATTGCAGGCAAAATCTGAAGGCAAGTCCTCGACATAACTTTCTTGGCCTTGAGAATTCCTTTAAAAGTTCAATTTGAGATTTCTTATGGCCAACAAAGCCAACTTTAAAAGAGCCTATATGATAAATTACACTTATGTAAATAATTGGTCAAAGTTTATTGAAACCAGACTTATTTTGTAAACAAATTAGTCTTCATTTGGCTATATTTGGTAGATATGAGGATAATTTAGACAGAAAAATTATGTTTTAATAATATATTTGTGGATATTGAGGCTTCACGTATCCTGAGGTTTGGTATTTTATTACTATGTCCAAGATGGCTTCTTGTTGCTATGTTACACTATTGTAAGGTTTATTTGAAATATTAAAAGGATATTCTCTGCTTGTTTCTGAAGCTGATCATAGTAATCTATCTCTAGATGAGGATCAGATGACTCATGACGTGCAACCAGGGGATTATGCATATTGGAAAATAAATTATTTGAAGGACTCTCCAACGTAGATGAAAGGATGCTTATCAGGTATTCTTAAGTAGCTCATACACAGTGAAACTGAAGGAAATTGATGCTTGAACACATAATTCCCACTTAAGAAGGGATTCTGCACTGGACTAGTCTATAGAAAGGACTGCTAACCCCAAATGACATCAACACCTGGACAAAAAGATGACAGCAGTGGTAAACAGCTAACTCAAGAATCTGGGCCAGGCCTGTAAGAACCATCCTACTAATTCAATTGAACTGTTTACCAAATGTTTGTCTCCCCATCAAAATAGAAATTTATTGTTTTATTTCTAACAATACTTTTGTCCCCAGTGTACAGGATGGAAAGAAAGTCCTCTAGTGAACTTGTCACAGAGTATAACTACTCAGGACATGTATCACTGCTTGCTTTAAATCTACTGCTAAAAGCCCAAGTACAATGTTTGTGTTACAATTCAGTATAATTGATAAAATGTGTAGCCTATAAAATGTTTCTCCATTAGAGTACCTCTGTGTTTATTGTCTATGTCTGATTAGTTTTCCCCAACATGGATATCGAGGCAAATATATGTAAACAAAAGGAGGTCTAGTACTGAGGAACATGACAGACATAGGGCAGGCAGCAACCACCCTGCTTCAATTTGTGCATTGAAGACAAATATTTTGATCATTAACACATTCTATCAAAAGATTTGAAATCAGAAAGGAAAATGATAGAAATTTTCACATATTGACGTAATGGGAAGTCATTCTGGCTTATACCTGATTTAATTTACACTTTATGCTAACAAGAAGAGCTTGTTTTATGGCCTATCAAACATGCATTATACATCTACTTTAATCATTAAACAAAAGAATGCATTTAAAAATAAAAATATGGTATCTGTGGTTCAGGCATCCAAAACAGAGCTAGTTGGCCATTGTGGATATGGTTTTAGACACATTTCTGTATTACTAAGAACTTGAGTTTTCTCAATTGTATCAGACTTAAGGACACCACTAACTATTCTCAAGACAATATCTGCTAGCAGCTGCCAGCAGCAACCTTCTGGTCTCAAGGCCTCCTCTTGTAAATATGAATCATTCTCTTACTTTAGGAATAGTAGCAAATGAGGCAGCTTAATAAATAACATTCCAGCAGAAAACACTAAATTCTTTAGCCATAGTACTAGAAAATAAAGTTGCTTTTATTTTAGCAGGAAAAAGGATGCATATGTGTAGTGACCAATAGCTCCTGTTATGTTTATGTTAATACCACATTAAAAGTTAAACTTACTTAGATAAAATTAGACAACAGGTAACTTGGCTCCAACAAGTGTCATCACAAGAACCTAAATTCTATCTCTTAGGAAATACCTTCTCATGGATCCCATCAGGAATAAGATCTATACTGAGGGATTGCTTAAACTGGATATTACTGTTTTGTGTTTGCTAAGATTTATATTCTTCCTTGTCATAACTCTGTATTTGCTTTTTGTCTCATATCCTTAAGCCCAAAGCCTTGGCCTCATCTTGGGATTTGTGAGTATTTGCAATTAAATGCAAAACAGTTCACTCCTCAAACCCTTGTTAAGCCTATGCCCCTTGTAAGCAGGAAGTAGCCAGAGTAGTGGTCATCCCTCTTCCCTCAAGATAGAGGAATGTTCAAAAGATAGCAGGGATTGAAAACATGCTCCATAGATTTAGCAGAAACTGGTGACTAATGGAAATCCCTGAGCCTGTCTTATAGAAGAGCAGATAAGAAAACAGCTTGTTTAAAAACCCCTCTACTTGCAGCCTGCCTTGACTGAGCAAATTTACCTTAATTATTTTGTTCCAAATTGCATACCCTTCAAGCTTCACAAAGAATGTATAATATGTCCTTAACCATCTCCTATGGATAATACCTCTGACATATGTGTCACTATAGTAATGGGGCTTAAGTTGTTTTTCAGGAACTTGGAGCCAGCTTTTATCCAGTTTGGGCTGGTTAAGACTGGTTGGGACCACTGAGCCTAAAACTAGGCTTGCACATGTATCTGATGAATGACTATTTGATGTTAGAGGGCCAAAAACTCCACCTGCAGATCATGCTAAGCACCTCCACTTTTGAACATGCATCCCACGAAGAAGCATATAACTCAGATATTCTTTCACAGAACACTGATTACCTCACCTTTCCCCTACCATAAATAACCTTTCACCATGCTTATAACCCCCCTATACTCTTCAGCCATAAATGACCCACTTTTGGGGAGGTGGATTTGAGATCTGTTCTCCCATCTTCTCACTTGCCTGCCTTGTGAATAAACCCTTTCTCTGCTTCAAACCTCTCAGCATTTGGCTTGCTGCAGGTCAGGGGAATAAAACTGGTTTGATAACACAATGTTGAATATTTTTACAAATCAAATACCACAATATAATTTCTTTATTCATGAGTCTTCTTCATTCAGTTCTGTACAGAACATAAATTTATTCAATAAAAAATGTACCCTATCAAATATTTTTCACACGTTGTTCAAACTGTTATCATATAATTTGTTCAATTCACTTTGTTTTTAGAAATAAATTTCAAACTCTATCTTATTGCAAATTTTCATTTCAAAACTGCAAATCGTTAAAAACTTTAGAAGCTAATTTTTTTGTGCTCTATTCAATGAATAATTTCCTTAAAGATTTACACCTGATTTAAATGCAGCCAAATTTTAGAGGTTTTTCAGAAATGTTCAATATAATTGTAGAACAGTTAGATTGATTATTTTCAAACATTTAAAAAATCTGATTGATGGCAGATAACAAAGATATAGTGAATATTGCTGTACTAAAATGTTTTTGCTATTCAGCATCAACTTTGTCTCAAAAAGTATTGTTCTTCAGTTACTGTGTTTAAATTAAAATATTTTTGTTTGACAATTACAGCTTCTACTTCAATTGTTAGAATATCATAGCCTGTTTACATTATGCATCAATCATGTATTAATTACTTAAGTGTTCAATTGCTGAAAGGACTTATAGGACTTAAACCATTTATACTCATGGAACAATTTTATTATAGGCTAAGGATACAGGTGAGCAAGAGCAGGACAAGAATATGCCTTGAAAAGGTTCTGAAACAATCTCAAGTCCGGTTTCTTTGTCATCACACTGCTGGATCACATAGGATGCTCTTTTTCTCCAGTTCTTGAACTATCACCAGCATATGTGTGAAACTTTGAGAATCAGGAAGTCCAAAGTCTGCTTGTGCTGGGAGTCTTTTATAGTGAGCTGGTCACATAAGCATATTTCTGCTATGTGATCAGTTGTAACTGTAAAAACCTCTGGGCCTCAAGCAGAGGAAAATCATAATCAAATAAATTGTTAAATCAAATTATTATTGCTAAACTATGCTGACAGACTGTTATATACTGCCTTTGAAAAAACTCATAGACTCATGGTTACAGAATACATTTGTCTTCAGTTAATATATTTATAGTGTTGGTCAATGGTCAGTGTCTTGCTTTAGGCAGCTCTGCTGATAAGCATCCTCTCAATCCAGAATAGCTGAAATTAACTTGTGCAATGCAATCCAACCTAGTCATCCTCAGTAAAGGCCTTTTTTGTTATTCTATGATGTCAGTTGAGTTACATCTTTTACACCAGTATTATAATAGACAAGTCAGTAATACAAAAATGGTTATTTTTGTAATAATTCAGTTGTGGGTATCTATTCAAAAGTCAACTAAATCATCCTATAATTCCTATACATGTTTCCTCATGTTTTTGTATCACTTAACATTTCTCTTGCCACTTCTGGCTACTATAATTTTGACTCTAATAAGTTTGAGCTGATTGGTTTAAAGCCATAACAAACTGATTACTATTACTCTAACTCCTTTTTAGGATAATCATCTTCCACTGAGCTCAGATACTGGGGAGGCTTTGACTCAGTTTTCAAGTATACTTTTAATCATCTACATCTGTATTATTGTAGGTCTTACTGGCAATTGTCAAACCGACCTCATTGATAACATGCAGTATGATTGCATGTATTAGAGGTATCATTATAAATAACTCATAAATTAAGACTCTAGTATTAATTGCCTCTTCCCAGTATATATGATCTTTACTCATACAAAATCTTATTGTGTACTGAGCTATAAATGCAAGCTAATGTCTGGTTTAGTTTGGGATTCCAAGTATTCTATGGACATAACCAGAGACCTTCTTTTATTTCAAAGGAATAAAATAAAATGGTTTCCCAGTGGAGAGTTTTTAAGGTGACCCTTTAACTTCCTGTTAGGAGTGTGTGAGTTAAACTTAAAATGTTGACATTTTTTATCCCCACAAATTGTACAATTGGGTATCTCTTATTCTGGTCTATTCATAGAGGCAAAGCAATTAATCAATACCAATATAAATTACATTCCCCATGGATTAGAGGGCCTAAATTTTTTTCCACAAATGGACTACCTATGACTTGGCAGTCACTATGAGCTTGGGATGCTTCTGCTTTCATTTGAAATAATGTATCTAAAAACCCTGTTTGTGTTAGAGTAAAAGTTCTTTCCCACCATTATGTCCCAGTATGTCTTAAGGTTTGTTTCATTTGATAACCTTGTTATCACAATATGCAGCTTGCTATCTTTGTCTCATTCTTAAAATACACTCAAGGCATCCTATTCTTGCATGAAGATCTTTTTCCTCTAATGTCGCTATTCATTAGTAGCAAAATCTGTTTGTTCTAATTTTCTTAGCTCTGATCCTATTGCTCCCCAAATTCTCTTTGATCTAGTAGGCCCCAATTTCTTTATCCACTATATATGCTGTTTCCATTGTGTGGTAATTGCCTTGGTGTATTTGTGAAACATATTTTGTACCCCCAAATATTGTGTTCTGGGGAAGAGAGTCGTATAGATAGTGGTTACGCCTAAACATACCTTTGTGTGTCAGAGGCTCTTCCACAGGAAACTTCTCTAGATTTCAGATGTTTTGGAATCCAGTATGAGCCCATCATGTGATTCCTCATGGATTGATTGACTTTAATAACCCACATGTTCTTTTCACTTTTTAAAGAAGCTTTCCATTCACAAAGACAAGGTAAGAAACTTTTTAGTACATAACATTACAACATGCTGGGCAAGCAGGGGACAGCTTTCTTACTTTTTTTTCAAAGGAGGTGTAATTTACCTACAACACTTTGTTAATTCCAGATGCACAGCATAGTGATTTGATACTGGTATACATTACAAAATGGTCAACAGGATAAGTCTAGTTAACATCTGTCACAGTACAAAGTTATTATTGACTATAGACCCCATGCTGTACATTTCATTCCCATGACTTATTTAGTTTGTAACTGGAAGTTTGTACCTCTTTCTCTTCCTCACCTGTTTCACTCATCCTCCCATCCCTTTCCACTCTGGCCACAATTTTGTTCTTTGTGTCTATGAGTCTGTTTCTATTTTGTTATGTTTGTTCATTTGTTTTGTTTTTCAGATTCAACATATAAGTGAACTTATATGATACTTGTCTTTCTCCGTATGACTTATTTCATTTAGTTTAATACCCTGAGGTCCATCCATGTTGTCACAAATGACAAGACTTTATTCCTTTTTTATGGTTGAGTAATATTCCATTGAACATATATAACACATCTTCTTTATCCATGCAGCTATTGATGGACACTTAAGTGGCTCCCATATCTTGCCTATTGTAAATGAACATGAGGGTGCATATATCTTTTCAAATTACTGAGTTTTCCTTCTGAAAAATATTCAGAAGTGAATTGCTGGATTGTATGGCAGTTCTATTTTAATTTTTTGAGGATGCTCCATATGTTTTCCATAGTGGCAGCACCAACTGAGAGTCACACTGATAGTGCATAAGGTTCTCTACATCCTCGCCAACAAGTTATTTGTGGTCTTTTTTGATAATAATCATTCTGGCTGGTGTGAGGTGATATCTTATTGTGGTTTTGAGTTTCATTTTCCTGATGATTAATGATATTGAACATCTTTTCCTATGTCTGTTGGCCATCTGCATGTTTTCTTTGAAGAAATGTCTATTCAAGTCCTCTGCCCATTTTTAATCAGGTTGTTTGTTCTTTGAATGTTGAGTGTATGACTTCTTGGAATATTTTAGATATTAACCCCTTATTAGATATATCATTTGCAAATATCTTCTGCCTTTTCATTTTGTTGATAGTTTCCTTCACTGTGCAAAAGCTTTTGAATTTGATGTTGCCCCATTTGTTTATTTTCATTTTTGTTTCCCTTGCCTGAGGCGACATATCAAAAAAAATTGCTAAGCCCAATGTCAAGAGCATACTACCTATATTTTCTTCAAGGAGTTTTATGGTGTTGGGTCTTATATTTAAGTCTTTGACCCATTTTGAGTTTGTTTTTGTATATGGTGTGAGAAAATAGTCCAGTTTGATTCTTTTACATGTAGCTGTCCAGTTTCCTTGACACTATTTGTTAAAGAGAGGTATTATCAGGGAATGTAATACCTCCAGCTTTGTTCTCTCTAAATATTGCTTTGGCTGTTTGGCATTTTTTGTGTTTCCATTCAAATTTAGAATTATTTATTCTAGTTCTGTGAAAAATGTCATTGGTACATTGATAGGGATTATAGTGAATCTGTAGATTGTCTTGGGGAATATCATCATATTAACAATATTAATTCTTCCAATCTATGAATGTGATATATCTTTCTATCCATTTGTGTCATCTTCAATTTCTTTTATCTATGTCTTATAGCTTCCTAAATACAGGCCTTTAACAGCTTCCCACCTTTATAACTTGATACTTTTCTTAACACTTTACCATCAAATTCATAGTTACACAAGGATTCTCATCACCATTACAGAACAGAATATTTAAGGGTTGATCTGGGGGAGAAGACATTTCAGCAGATAACATCACAATATGGGTCCCTGATAGTAAAAGTAACCAGTTAAATGAGGGCCAACAGAGTCACTTTAGTGCTGTTCCATTTGACCACCATGTGAGTTTCCATTGTTTCATTGAAGAATATGTCTTAAGTCACCTCCATAACCATGGTGCTCAGATCTGTGGCCTCCTTGCTCACGGCATTTTGTTTTATTAATGGCAGAGGCTTTGGCAGACAAAGTTCTTCACCTTATGGGCATCTTAGTGAAAACTAAGAGGGAAAAATCATCTTTTGCTCTAAACCTCTCTTGAAGCACCAAAGTTAAGTATGATTTCCCATTTTCCATTTTTTGTTATTTTACCTTCTTTCCCATTCTCACTTATTTCAACCCAAACTTTCCTTCTGTAAGTAGGCACATCAGGTTCACCAACTGAGCTGGCCTGTATTTCTGGAATACAAATCTTGGGCTCTTGATCTTGAGAAAGCACCACTATTATGAGAGGAGATTTTCATTTGATTAGGTCCAGTACATAGATGCCTAAGAATAGTAGATGACTGTAGCTTGGCTACCTATTAATCAGAGTACCAATACAATGACTTAAAATAAATATGAAAAATGACATAATTTTTAAAAGTTTTAGGTCTTTTAGAGTTGAAAATTTCCCTTCCTTCTTTCATTCCTTCCTTCCTTCTTTCCTTTCTTCCTTCCTTTTCAAAAAGAATCAAACCAAGTTCATGACAAAGTTAACAAAAAGGGAGAAATTTTTCCTGATATTCTGATAAGATGCAGGTTACTTTAGCATACAATCCATGCAAGTGAAGATGAACAAAAAATTAATCTGTGCAAGTAGACAGACCTCTAAAAATGGATAATTACTTTAACAATTTTTTTAATTGAGGCATTCTCTATTTTTCTGATATATAAACTACTGTGGCCAGTCTCTCTTATTTGATCAAAATTTAAGATCTTCAACCTATGGAATTCCTTAAATTAAAGAAACACAGACACCAGCTTCACTTTACATCACTTTTCCAGGCTTCCTTCAAAACTTGCTCAGGAGTACCACAATCAAAATATTCCACACAAACTTCCAGTCTCTATACTGAAGACAGATGTCCAACCATGTACACTAGGCTCTCACATAGATATAAGAAAAACATCACTGCAAAGGAAAACTTAAACAAAACAAAAAGACAACCTACAGAATGGGATAAAATTTTTGCAAATGATGTTACTGGCAAGGGATTAATCTCCAATATATACAAACAGCTTATACAGCTCAATATCAAAAAAACAACTTAATTAAAAATGGACAGAAGACTTAAATAGGCATTTCTCCAAAGAAGACCTGCAGATGCCAAAAGGCACATGAGAAGATGCTTACCATCACTAGTTATTAGAGAAATGCAAATCAAAACTCAATGAGATATCACCTCACTCCATTCAGAATGGCCAGCATCAAAAATTCTACAAATAATAAATGCTGGGGAGGGTGTGGAGAAAAAGGAACCCTCCTATATTGTTGGTGGGAATTTAACTTGGTACAGCTACTGTGGAAAGCAGTATGGAGGTTCCTTAAAAAACTAAAAATAGAGCTACCATATGATCCTGCAATCCCACTCCTGGGCATATATCTGGAGAAAACCATAATTCAAAGAGATACCTGCATCCCATTGTTCATTGCAGCACTATTTACAATAGCTGAGACATGGAAGCGACCTAAATGTCCATCAACAGATGAATGAATGAAAAAGATGTGAGATATATATATACACACACACACACACACACACACACACACACACACACACACACACACACACAATGGAATATTACTCAGCCATAAAAATGAATGAAATAATGCCATTTGCAGCAACATGGATGGACCTAGAGATTTTCATACTAAGTGAATTAAGTCAGAAAGAGAAAGACAAATATCATATGATCTTGTCTATATGTAGAATCTAAAAAAAAATGATACAAATGAACTTACATACAAAACAGAAGTAGACCCATAGACATAGAAAACAAACTTATGATTACCAAAGGGGAAAGGGAGGGGAGGGATAAATTAGGAGTTTGGGATTAACATATACACACTACTATATATAAAATAGATAACCAACAATGACCTACTGTATAGCACAGGGAACTACACTCAATATTTTGTAATAACCTATGAGGGAAAAGAATCTGAAAAAGAATATATATACATATACATATATGCATACATACATACATAAAAACATACACATATATGTGCATATACATGTACATGTACATATACATATATATGTGTGTGTGTGTGTATATATATATATATATATATATATATATATATATATATGGCTGAAACACTTTGCTGTACACCTGACACTAACACAACATTGTAAATCAATTATACTTCAGTAGGCTACTGCAGTCAGTGCTGCCACCAAGGGTCCTGTGAGTGAGCACAGGTCACTGCCCCCACCTTCTCAGGAGCAAGTGTGGCCTGGCACAGCCAAGGGTCCCGTAATCCAGGCTCAACTTTCCTGGGAGAGTGCAAGGCACACTCCAGTCTGTTGCAACTTCTTACCGGCCTCTGCAGTGGCAGGCACTTCACGCATGTCCCAATGTGGCCCCCTTATCCCTCTCCATCCTGAACAAGTAAGTGTGACTCAATCATCCACTGCTTTCTGCCCCTCTCACCTGGGCAGGGAACAGATGACTGAGGATGGCCCACATGCAGAGGTGGGGCCAAAATCAAAGCTGAGCCCCAGGGGTGGTGCAACTATGGAAGAGAAATGGAAATCTTTCCTTGCAGCTGCTAAAGCTGCAGGTTAAATTCCCGCAATTGTCCTGGTAAACCCTGCACCTGTGGAATATCTAAATGGACAACCAGTGTTCCCACAACTGAGACTGGTCTAGCTTTAGCAGCAGTGGAATTTGGAGGCAAGTACATCCATCAGTTGGGCCAGGTCAGAGTCTGATCTGATCCCACAGTGCCCACAGCGGGTCCAGAGACCTACATAGAGGCATTGGAGGGCCTCCTGGGGAGGCGGGAGTTGGTTGTTGCTCACTGTGGGGGAAAGGACACTGACAGATGAGGCCTCAGGAAAATATTATTATTACTATTATTTTTCATTTCATTTTGTTCTGTTGTTTATTATTTTTATTTTAATTTATTTTTTCTTTTCTTTTTTTAATATATTTTCTATTTTTACTTTACTTTTTTGCTGTTTTGTGTTTTTTCCTTGTTTTTGTTTTTTCTTCATTTTGTTTTATCTTTTTAAATATATTTTCTATTTTTCTATTTTTACTTTACTTTTTCATTGTTTTGACTTTTTTCTTTGAATTTTCTTTTTTTCCTGTTTTGTTTTGTTTTTATCTTTTCTCTTTCTTTTTTTGATCATTTTGTGTGTTTGTTTTATGTTTTCTTTGCTTTTTAAAAAAATTTGCTTTCTGCTTTTGTTTTATTTTATGATTTTGTTAGTTTTATTTTTATTGTTTGTTTTTGGGTTCTTTTGTTGGTTTGGCTGTTCTCTTCTTTTTTGTTTTCTGTGGTTGTTATTTTGTTTGTTTCTTTTCTTTTGTGTGTGTGTGTCTGTTTTTGGTTTGATTTGTTTGGTTTTGCCTTTACCATGTCTTGGGTTTTGTTTGTCTGCTTGTTTTCCTTTTTTAAATTATTGTTGTTGCTGTGTTTTTGTTTGGGGTCTTTGCTATTTGTCTTAGGTTTAGTTTATCTGTTTGTTTGCTTCCCCCACTTTTTTTTCTCTGCACCAGGTGGTCTTGTGGGGTCTTGGTTCCCCAGCCAGGAGTTAGGCCTGAGCCTCTGGGGTGGGGGCACCAAGTCCAGGATGCTAGACTGACAGAGAATCCCTGGCCCCAGGGAATATTAATTGATGAGAGCTCGCCCAGAGGTCTCCATCTCGACACCAAGATCTGACTCAACCCAACGGCCTGCAGGTTCTAGTGCTGGATGCCTCACTCCACACAACTAGCAAGACAGGAACACAACCCCACCCATCAGCAGACAGGCTTCCTAAAGTCATACTAAGCTCACAGACACTCCAAAATACACCACCTGAAGAGACCCAGCCCAGCAGAGAGACAAGACTCAGCTCCACCCACTAGAGCTCAGGCAACAGTCCATCACACTAGGAAGCCTACACAAACCCCTGGATCAAACTCACCCACCAGGGTGTAGACAGCAGAAGCAAGAGGAACTACAAACCAGCAGCCTGTAGAAAGACGACATTAAACACAGTAAGTTAAAAAAAAAATAAGATGACAGAGAAATATGTTGCAGACAAAAGAGAAAGGTAAAAACCCATGAAACCAAATAAATAAAGAGGAAATAGGCAATCCACCTGAAAAAGAATTCAGAGTAATGGTAGTAAAGATGATCCAAGATCTCTGAGATAGAATGGAGGCATGGTTTGAGAAAATACAAGGAATGTTCAACACGGTCTTAGAAGAAATAAAGAACAAACAAACAGTGATGAACAACACAATAACTGAGATGGAAAATACACTAGAAGGAATCAAAAAGGGACAAACTGAGGTAGAAGAACAGATAAGTGACCTGGAAGATTGAATGGTGGAAATAACTGCCATTGAGCAGAATAAAGAAAAAAGAATGAAAAGAAAGAGGACAGTCTCAGAGACTTCTGGGGCAATATTAAACGTACCAATTTTTGAATTATAGGGTTGCAGAAGAAGAAGAGAAAGAGAAATGGTCTGAGAAAATATTTGAAGAGATTATAGTCAAAAATTTCCCTAACATGGGAAAGGAAATAGCCACCCAAGTCCAGTAGGTGCAGAGAGCTCCATACAGGATAAACCCAAGGAGAAACATGATGAGACACATATTAATCAAAATAACAAAAATTAAAGACAGAAAAATATTAAAAGCAGCAAGGGAAAACAACAAATAACCTACAAGGGAATCATCATAAGGTTATCAGCTGATTTTTCAGCAGAAGTTCTGCAGGCCAGAGGGGAGTGGCAAGATATATTTAAAATGATGAAAGGGAAAAAGCTACAACCAAGATTACTCTAACCAGCAAGGATCTCATTCAGATTCAGTAGAGAAATCAAAAGCTTTACAGACAAGCAAAAGCTAAGAGAATTCAGCACCACCAAACCAGCTTTACAACAAATGTTAAAGGCACTTCTCTAGGCGGGAAACACAAGAGAAGAAAAAGAACTAAAGAAACAAACCTTAAACAATTAACAAAATGCTAATAGGAACATACACATTGAAAATCACTTTAAGTGTAAATGGATTAAATGCTCCAAACAAAAGATACAGACTGGCTGAATGGATACAAAAACAAGAGCCATATATATGCTATATACAAGAGATCCACTTCAGACCTACGGGCACATACAGACTGAAAGTGAGGGGATGGAAAAATATATTTCATGCAAATGGACATCAAAAGTAAGCTGGAGTAGCAGTACTGATATCAGACAAAATAGACTCTAAAATAAAACTGTTGCAAGAGACAAGAAAGGAGACTGCATAATGATCAAGGGATCAATCCAAAAAGAAGAGATAACAATTGTAAATATTTATGCACCCAACATAGGAACACCACAATACATAAGGCAAATGCTAGCAGCCATAAAAGGGTAAATCAACAGTAACACAATAATAGTGGGGGATGTTAACACCCCACTTACACCAATGGACAGATCATCCAGACAGGAAATTAGTAAGGAAACACAAGCCTTAAATGACACATTAGACCAGATAGATTTAATTGATAATCATAGAACATTCCATCCAAAAGCAGCAGAATACACTCTCTTCTCAAGTGCACACAAAACATTCCCCAGTGTAGATCACATCTTGGGTCACAAATCAAGCCTCAGTAAATTTAAGAAAACTGAAATCATATCAAGCATCTTCTCCAACCAAATTGCTATGAGATTAGAAATCAATTACAGGAAAAAAAACCTGTAAAAACACAAATTCATGGAGGATAAACAATATGCTACTAGAGAACCAAGAGATCACTGAAGAAATCAAAGAAATCAAAAAATACCTACAGACAAATGACAATGAAAACATGACAATCCAAAACCTATGGGTTGCAGCAAAACCAGTTCTAAGAGGGAAGTTTAGAGCAATACAATCCTACCTCAAGAAACAAGAAAAATCTCAAATAAACAACCTAATTTTACACCTCAGAAAGTAGAGAAAGAAGAATAAACAAAACCCAAAGTTATTAGAAGTAAAGAAATCATAAATATCAGAGCAGAAATAAATGAAATAGAGATGAAGAAAACAATAGCAAAAATCAATGAAACTAAAAGATGATTCTTTGAGAAGAGAAACAAAATTGATAAACGTTTAGACAAACTCATCAAGAAAAAGAGGGAGAGGACTCAAATCAATAAAATTAGAAATGAAAAGGAGAAGTTAGAGCTGACACCACAGAAATACAAAGGATCATAAGAGACTACTATAAGCAATTATACACCAATAAAATGGGTAACATGGAAGAAATGGACGAATTCTTAGAAACGTACAATCTTCCAAGACTGAGCCAGGAGAAATAGAAAATATGAACAAACCAATCACAAGTAATGAAATTGAAACTGTGATTAAAAATTTTCCAACATAGAAAAGTTCAGGACCAGATGGCTTCACAGGTGAATTCTATCAAATATTTAGAGAAGAGCTTACACCCACCTTTCTCAAGCTCTTCCAAAAAATTGCAAAGGGAGGAACACTCCCAAATTCATTCTATGAGACCACCATCACCCTGATACCAAAACAAGACAAAGATATGACAAAAAAAGAAAGAAAGAAAGAAAGAAAATTGAAGGCCAATATCACTGATGAAAATAGACGCAAAAATCCTCAACAAAATAGTAGCAAACAGAATCCAACAACACATTAAAATGATGAAATACCATGATCAAGTGGGATTTATCCCAGGGATGCAAGGATTCCTCAATATACACAAATCAATCAATGTGATACACCATATTAACAAGTTGAAGAATAAAAACCATATGATCATCTCAGTAGATGCAGAAAAAGCTTTTGACAAAATTCAACACCCACTTATGATAAAAACTTTCCAGAAAGTGGGCATAGAGGGAACCTATCTCAACATAATTAAGGCCATATACGACAAACCCACAGCAAACATGGTTCCAATGGTAAGAGCCTGAAAGCATTTCCTCTAAGATCAGGTAAAAGAAAGGATGTCTACTCTCACCACTATTATTCAACATAATTTTGGAAGTCCTGGCCACAGCACTGAGAAAAGAAAAAGAAATAAAAAGAATACAAATTGGAAAAGAAGAAATAAAACTGTCACTGTTTGCAGATGACATGATGCTATACATGGAAAATCCTAAAGATGCCCCCAGAAAACTACTAGAGCTAATCAATGAATTTGGTAAATTTGCAGAATAAAAAATTAATGCACAGAAACTTTTTCCTTTCCTATACACTAACAATGAAAAATCAGACAGAGAAACTAAGGAAACAATCCCATCCACCATTGCAACAAAAAGAATAAAATACCTAGGAATAAACCTACCTAAGGAGGCAAAAGACTTGTACTCAGAAAACTATATGATACTGATGAAAGAAATCAAAGATGACACAAACAGATGGAGAGATATACCATGTTCTTGGATTGGAAAAATCAATATTGTGAAAAAGACTATACTACCCAAAGCAATCTACCGATTCAATGCAATCCCTATCAAATTACCAATGGCATTTTTCACAGAATTGGAACCAAAAATTTCACAATTTGTATGGAAACATAAAAGACCCTGAATAGCTAAATCAACCTTGAGAAAGAAAAACGGAGTTGGAGGAATCAGGCTCCATGACTTCAGATTATACTACAAAGCTACAGTAATCAAGACAATATGGTACTGACACAAAAACAGAAATATAGATCAATGGAACAGGTTAGAAAGCCCAGAGACAAACCCACGCAACTATGGTCACCTATTCTATGACAAAGGAGACAAGTATATACAATGGAGAAAAGACAGCCTCTTCAGTAAGTGGTGCTGGGAAAACCAGACAGTTACATGTAAAAGAATTAAATTGGTACACTCTCTAACATCGTACACAAAAATAAATTAAAGACCTAAATGTAAGACCGGACTCTATAAAACTCTTAGAGGAAAACGTAGGAAGAACATTGTTTGACATAAATCCCAGCAAGACCTTTTTTGACCCACCTCCTAGAGTAATGAAAATAAAAACAAAAATCAACAAATGGGACCTAATGAAACTTAAAAGCTTTTGCACAGCAAAGGAAACCATAAACAAGATGAAAATACAAACTTCAGAATGGGAGAAAATATTTTCAAATGAAGAAACTGACAAACGATTTAACTCCAAAACATACAAACAGCTCATGCAGTTCAATATCAAAAAAACAAACAACCCAATCAAAAAATGGGCAGAAGATCTAAATAGACATTTATCCAAAGAAGACCTACAGATGGCCAAGAGGCACATAAAAATATGCTCAGTATCACTAATTATGAGAGAAATGTAGATGGACACTACAATGAGGTATCACCTCACACCGGTCAGAATGGCCATCATCAAAAAGTCTACAAACAATAAATGTAGGAGAGGGTGTGGAGAAAAGGGAACACTCTTGCACTGTTGGTGGGAATGTAAATTGATACAGCCACTATGGAGAACAGTATGGAGGTTCCTTAAAAAACTAAAAGTAGAACTACCATATGACCCCGGAATCCCACTACTGGGCATATACCCCGAGAAAACCATAGTTTGAAAAGACACATGAACCACAATGTTCATTGCAGCACTTTTTTTTTTTTTTTTTTTTTGCAGCACTATTTACAATAGCCAGTTCATGCAAACAACCTAAATGTCCATCGACAGATGAGTGGATAAAGAAGATGTGGCACGTATATACAATGGAATATTACTCAGCCATAAAAATGCACGAAATTGGGTTATTTGTAGAGACGTTGATGGACCTAGTGACTGTCATACAGAGTGAAGTAAGCCAGAAAGAGAAAAACAAATATCGTATATTGACGCATATATGTGGAATCTAGAAAAATGGTACAGATAATCCTATTTGCAAATCAGAAATAAAGACACAGATGTAGAGAACAAACGTGTGGACACCAGGGGTGGAAAGAGAGGGTGGGATGAATTGGAAGATTGGGATTGACATATATACACCACTAAGTATAAAATAGATAACTAATGAGGACATGCTGTATAGCATGGGGAACTCTACTTGGTGCTCTGTGGTGACCTAAATGGGAAAGAAATCCAAAAAAGGAGGGAGGATGTGTATACATATGGCTTGTTTACATCGTTGTGCTTCAGGAGCTAGCGCAACATTGTAAAGCAACTCTACTCCATTAAAAAAATAGTTCTAAAAATTATAATACAAAAAAAAATTTAATAAAAAAAATCACAACCTCAACATAGCAACAACACAAAGAACATTCAGACTCTCACTGTGGAAGATAGTAACTGTAACCCGGCTTCAACTTACAGTTTCTAAATAATATTCTAACATGACTTATAGGATTAGGTTTTTCAGTTTTTAATTTTTGAAAGATAAAGATATCTTAAGTAAACAGCTAAGTGAGAGTCTGATCTGCCATATTTCAAAAAACAAAAAAAACATAGAAACCCAAAACGAAAACCAAACTCCAGACCCCACAGATGAGTCATAGCAGTTCAGGAACTTGAAAAGTCAGGGAGACACAAAGACAGTTCTCAAAGACGTGTTTTTATCATGATGTTCTTTGATCAAGATTTCAGTGGACTTTCCAGAACTGCCATGGTAAAATTTTCAGAATGTTATAAAACATAATTCTCATACATAATGGACACATATCATAATTTTGTTTAACTCATAATCAGTTCAAAAGAGCATAAGAGAAACCTATGTGTAAATGGTCAGTGAAAGAAAAAAGAGAGAAATAGAAACGCAAAATTGATTAAAGACCTGCAGGACACTACAAGTATAACTTTTGGGATTCTCGTCTCTACCAGACAAAAATAATTTGTATTTCTATCCAATAAAAATCATTTTTATCTCACAAGCTTTCTACAGATTGACATCCAACATTACAGAATTATAATATGTCTGGGTCCTGATTAGTAAGTAGAATAAAATTTTATTGCCTTAGAGTCAGATGAGATTTATTAGACTAAGTTTATTAGATTAACCCTTAGATTAACAATGAAGGTAATACATTCATCTTTTTGTCTTACTTACAAGTTTTGGATAATTTTTCTTAACAACTCACAATGCTCAAATAAATTCCAGAAGAGCTAGACTCTTTCCCTGTCATAGAGTTAGAGAAAATGTATACTGACTGTGAAGGAATCTGTGCACACTTGAATGGGGACCCAGTAGCTCCTGTTTTAGGTAAAATTAATGTTTTGATTTTATTACCAAGGAGTGGTATTTAGCAAGTAAATATTATTTCATTAAAATTATAGGTTTAATTTTGTTTACTGTAAAATATGCATACTTCTTTCATGGTGAGAATTTAATTTTGTTGTTGATTGACTATTTCATAAAGAAACTGATTACAAATTTTGTCATTTCTACTTCTAAGTTTTTCTAGTCTTTCTAAGAAATAACAGATTTTAGATGCGCTCTGAACTTTTACATTATAAATTTCCAAAATATTCTAATAACTTTAAATAGATAAGGTAATAAGATATGATTGATAGTTGTACATCTTTTCATAAATTATATTTTTAGTTTACATTATGTTAATGAAATCCAGAACAATGTAATTATTTTAAGATTATCTCATATTCATAAATGGCAATAACCTGTGAGAAAAACAAAAAGAATACAACATTTTTACTTTAAGGAAATTAAGACTTAGCATTTGGCTCTGCTCAGAGTGGTCTCTGGAGAATGACTTCTGGTCACCATCTTACACTAAAGGATGCTCTTTTTTTTTTTTTTTGATTTTAGATCAATGACCTGAGAGTATCAGGGAAAATGTGTTTCTCCTGAATTCCTAAATTTTTTTTTTTTTCCACACACACACACTGTATTTTATTTTTACAAGAGATAAATAGACTGACACCAAGCATTGTACATGGATGACCACAACAAAAGCAACAATGATTGCAATTACCAAACATGAAACACACTCATACTATGTCATAATATTGACATTCAGTCCAGTAATCCTCCACTGTAACAGCTCCTTTACTTTGCAGTGAAAATTGATTTGTATATTCTTTGCCTCTGAGTCCCTGTGGGATTTTTTTTTTTAATTCAGACAGAAAGTCACAAAAATTATACTCATCCTCATCAGTTCACTCAGTCCCATGTAATTAATTTTTTTTTTTCATCTTGATCTTTTGTTAGCACTTTTATGAGTTCATCAGTTTTTCATTAGAGTTCTGAAAATGCTTGTTCATTCAGTTCAGCAGTACAGTCAGTTACCAGAAACCTGTACTTGTCAGAGTCTTTTCCATGAATTTCTTGAAGATGAAACCCTTTTATAGGAACATATTTGCAAAATCATCAGAGTACACCCAGAACTGTCTGTAAATGACAGAAGACTTAAAAATGACCATGGTTAAAGATTTGATGAAAGTTCATAATAATGCAGTTGACAAGAAAATTAGTTATTTCTGAGATATACATTTTAAAGTAATAACTAGGATTATTACTTATAACCTTATACCAGAACATATAAGATTTTTAGAAGTTTCCTGTAATGTCTGAAACATTTATATTAACATATTTCCATACATATTTCCATACAAATACAAATATAAGATTTTTAGAAATTTCATGTAATGTCTGAAACATTTATATTAACATATTTCCATACATATTTCCATACAAATACAAATATAAGATTTTTAGAAATTTCATGTAATGTCTGAAACATTTATATTAACATATTTCCATACAAATAACCCAATGAAAGTTTAGTATTAGTTGTTTTGTTTGTTTTTTTATACTGCAGGTTCTTATTAGGCATCAGTTTTATACACATCAGTGTATACATGTCAATCCCAATCGCCCAATTCAGCACACCACCATCCCCACCTCACCGCAGTTTTCCCCCCTTGGTGTCCATATGTCCATTCTCTACATCTGTGTCTCAACTTCTGCCCTGCAAACTGGCTCATCTGTACCATTTTTCTAGGTTCCACATACATGCATTAATATACGATATTTGTTTTTCTCTTTCTGACTTACTTCACTCTGTATGACAGTCTCTAGATCCATCCACGTCTCAACAAATGACTCAATTTCGTTCCTTTTTATGGCTGAGTAATATTCCATTGTATATATGTGTCACATCTTCTTTATCCATTCGTCTGTTGATGGGCATTTAGGTTGCTTCCATGACCTGGCTATTGTAAATAGTGCTGCAATGAACATTCGGGTGCATGTGTCCTTTTGAATTACGGTTTTCTCTGGGTATATACCCAGTAGTGGGATTGCTGGGTCATATGGTAATTCTATTTTTAGTTTTTTAAGGAACCTCCATATTGTTCTCCATAGTGGCTGTATCAATTTACATTCCCACCAACAGTGCAAGAGGGTTCCCTTTTCTCCACACCCTCTCCAGCATTTGTTGTTTGTAGATTTTCTGATGATGCCCATTCTAATAGGAGTGAGGTGATACCTCATTGTAGTTTTGATTTGCATTTCTCTAATAATTAGTGATGTTGAGCATCTTTTCATGTGCTTCGTGGCCGTCTGTATGTCTTCTTTGGAGAAATGTCTATTTAGGTCTTCTGCCCATTTTTGGATTGGGGTGTTTGTTTCTTTGATATTGAGCTGAATGAGCTGTTTATATATTTTGGAGATTAATCCTTTGTCTGTTGATTCATTTGCAAATATTTTCTCCCATTCTGAGGGTTGTCTTTTTGTCTTGTTTATGGTTTCCTTTGCTGTGCAAAAGCTTTGAAGTTTCATTAGGTCCCACTTGTTTATTTTTGTTTTTATTTCCATTACTCTAGGAGGTGGATCAAAAAAGATCTTGCTGTGATTTATGTCAAAGAGTGTTCTTCCTATGTTTTCCTCTAAGAGTTTTATAGTGTCCAGTCTTATATTTAGGTCTCTAATCCATTTTGAGTTTATTTTTGTGTATGGTGTTAGGGAGTATTCTAATTTCATTCTTTTACATGTAGCTGTCCAGTTTTCGCAGCACCACTTATTGAAGAGACTGTCTTTTCTCCATTGTATATCTTTGCCTCCTTTGTCATAGATTAGTTGACCATAGGTGCGTGGGTTAATCTCTGGGCTTTCTATCTTGTTCCATTGATCTATGTTTCTGTTTCTGTGCCAGTACCATATTGTCTTGATTACTGTAGCTTTGTAGTATAGTCTGAAGTCAGGGAGCCTGATTCCTCCAGCTCCATTTTTTTGCCTCAAGACTGCTTTGGCTATTCGGGGTCTTTTGTGTCTCCATACAAATTTTAAGATGATTTGTTCTAGCTCCGTAAAAAATGCCATTGGTAATTTGATAGGGATTGCATTGAATCTGTAGATTGCTTTGGGTAGTATACTCATTTTCACAATGTTGATTCTTCCAATCCAAGAACATGGTATATCTCTCCATCTATTTGTATCATCTTTAATTTCTTTCATCAGTGTCTTATAGTTTTCTGCATACAGGTCTTTTGTCTCCCTAGGTAGGTTTATTCCTAGGTATTTTATTCTTTTTGTTGCAATGGTAAATGGGAGTGTTTCCATAATTTCTCTTTCAGATTTTTCATCATTAGTGTATAGGAATGCAAGAGATTTCTGTGCATTAATTTTGTAACCTGCAACTTTACCATATTCATTAATTAGCTCTAGCAGTTTTCTGGTGGCAGTTTTAGGATTCTCTATGTATAGTATCATGTCATCCGCAAACAGTGACAGTTTTACTTCTTCTTTTCCAATTTGTATTCCTTTTATTTCTTTTTCTTCTCTGATTGCTCTGGCTAGGACTTCCAGAACTATGTTGAATAATAGTGGTGAGAGTGGACATCCTTGTCTCGTTCCTGATCTTAGAGGAAATGCTTTCAGTTTTTCACCATTGAGAATGATGTTTGCTGTGGGTTTGTCATATATGGCCTTTATTATGTTGAGGTAGGTTCCCTCTATGCCCACTTTCTGGAGAGTTTTTATCAGAAATGGGTGTTGAATTTTGTCAAAAGCTTTTTCTGCATCTATTGAGATGATCATATGGTTTTTATTCTTCAATTTGTTAATATGGTGTATCACATTGATTGATTTGTGTATATTGAAGAATCCTTGCATCCCTGGGATAAATCCCACTTGATCGTGGTGTATGATCCTTTTAATGTGTTGTTGGATTCTGTTTGCTAGTATTTTGTTGAGGATTTTTGCATCTATATTCATCAGTGATATTGGTCTGTAATTTTCTTTTTTTGTAGTGTCTTTGTCTGGTTTTGGTATCAGGGTGATGGTGGCCTCATAGAATGAGTTTGGGAGTGTTCCTTCTTCTGCAATTTTTTGGAAGAGTTTGAGAAGGATGGGTGTTAGCTCTTCTCTAAATGTTTGATAGAATTCACCTGTGAAGCCATCTGGTCCTGGACTTTTGTTTGTTGGAAGATTTTTAATCACAGTTTCAATTTCATTACTTGTGATTGGTCTGTTCATATTTTCTGTTTCTTCCTGATTCAGTCTTGGAAGGTTATACCTTTCTAAGAATTTGTCCATTTCTTCCAGGCTGTCCATTTTATTGACATAAAGTTGCTTGTAGTAGTCTCTTAGGATGTTTTGTATTTCTGCGGTGTCTGTTGTAACTTCTCCTTTTTCGTTTCTGATTTGATTGATTTGAGTCCTCTCCCTCTTTTTCTTGATGAGTCTGGCTAATGGCTTATCAATTTTGTTTATCTTCTCAAAGAACCAACTTTTAGTTTTATTGATCTTTGCTATTGTTTTCTTTGTTTCTATTTCATTTATTTCTGCTCTGATCTTTATGATTTCTTTCCTTCTGCTAACTTTGGGTTTGGTTTGTTCTTCTTTCTCTAGTTTCTTTAGGTGTAAGGTTAGATTGTTTACTTGAGATTTTTCTTGTCTCTTTAGGTAGGCTTGTATAGCTATAAACTTCCCTCTTAGAACCGCTTTTGCTGCATCCCATAGGTTTTGGGTCGTCGTGTTTTCATTGTCATTTGTCTCTAGGTATTTTTTTATTTCCTGTTTGATTTCTTCAGTGATCTCTTGGTTATTTAGTAACGTATTGTTTAGCCTCCATGTGTTTGTCTTTTTTACGTTTTTTTCCCTGTAATTCATTTCTAATCTCATAGCGTTGTGGTCAGAAAAGATGCTTGATATGATTTCAATTTTCTTAAATTTACTGAGGCTTGATTGGTGACCCAAGATGTGATCTATCCTGGAGAATGTTCCGTGCGCACTTGAGAAGAACGTGTAATCTGCCATTTTTGGATGAAATGTTCTATATATATCAATTAAATCTATCTGGTCTATTGTGTCATTTAAAGCTTCTGTTTCCTTATTTATTTTCATTTTGTATGATCTGTCCATTGGTGTAAGTGAGGTGTTAAAGTCCCCCACTATTATTGTGTTACTGTCGATTTCCTCTTTTATAGCTGTTAGCAGTTGCCTTATGTATTGAGGTGCTCCTATGTTGGGTGCATATATATTTATAATTGTTATATCTTCTTCTTGGATTGATCCCTGGATCATTATGTAGTGTCCTTCCTTGTCTCTTGTAACATTCTTTATTTTAAAGTCTATTTTATCTGATATGAGTATAGCTACTCCAGCTTTCTTTTGATTTCCATTTGCATGGAATATCTTTTTCCATCCCCTCACTTTCAGTCTGTATGTGTCCCTAGGTCTGAAGTGGGTCTCTTGTAGACAGCATATATATGGGTCTTGTTTTTGTATCCATTCAGCCAGTCTATGTCTTTTGGTTGGGGCATTTAATCCATTCACATTTAAGGTAATTATCGATATGTATGTTCCTATGACCATTTTCTTAATTGTTTTGGGTTTGTTTTTGTAGGTCCTTTTCTTCTCTTGTGTTTCCCACGTAGAGAAGTTCCTTTAGCATTTGTTGTAGAGCTGGTTTGGTGGTGCTGAATTCTCTTAGCTTTTGCTTGTCTGTAAAGCTTTTGATTTCTCCATCGAATCTGAATGAGATCCTTGCCAGGTAGAGTAATCTTGGTTGTAGGTTCTTCCCTTTCATCACTTTAAGTATATCATGCCACTCCCTTCTGGCTTGCAGAGTTTCTGCTGAGAAATCAGCTGTTAACCTTATGGGAGTTCCCTTGTATGTTATTTGTCATTTTTCCCTTGCTGCTTTCAGTAATTTTTCTTTGTCTTTAATTTTTGCCACTTTGATTACTATGTGTCTCGGCGTGTTTCTCCTTGGGTTTATTCTGTATGGGACTCTCTGCGCTTCCTGGACTTGGGTGGCTATTTCCTTTCCCATGTTAGGGAAGTTTTCGACTATAATCTCTTCAAATATTTTCTCTGGTCCTTTCTCTCTCTCTTCTCCTTCTGGGACCCCTATAATGCGAATGTTGTTGCGTTTAATGTTGTCCCAGAGGTCTCTTAGGCTGTCTTCATTTCTTTTCATTCTTTTTTCTTTAGTCTGTTCTGCAGCAGTGAATTCCACCATTCTGTCTTCCAGGTCACTTATCCGTTCTTCTGCCTCAGTTATTCTGCTATTGATTCCTTCTAGTGTAGTTTTCATTTCAGTTATTGTATTGGTCATCTCTGTTTGTTTGTTCTTTAATTCTTCTAGGTCTTTGTTAATCATTTCTTGCATCTTCTCAATCTTTGCCTCCATTCTTATTCCGAGGTCCTGGATCATCTTCACTATCATTATTCTGAATTCTTTTTCTGGAAGGTTGCCTATCTCCACTTCATTTAGTTGTTTTTCTGGGGTTTTTTCTTGTTCCTTCATCTGGTACATAGCCCTCTGCCTTTTCATCTTCTCTGTCTTTCTGTAACTGTGGTTTTTGGACCACAGGCTGCAGGATTGTAGTTTTTCTTGCTTCTGTTGTCTGCCCTCTGGTGGTTGAGGCTATCTAAGAGGCTTGATGGGAGGCTCTGGTGGTGGGTAGAGCTGACTGTTGCTGTGGCGGTCAGAGCTCAGTAAAACCTTAATCCACTTGACTGTTGATGGGTGGGGCTGGGTTCCCTCCCTGTTGGTTGTTTTGCCTGAGGCAACCCAACACTGGAGCCTACCCGTGCTCTTTGGTGGGGTTAATGGCAGACTCTGGGAGGGCTCACGCCAAGGAGAACTTCCCAGGACCTCTGCTGCCAGTGTCCTTATCCCCACGGTGAAACAGAGCCACCACTTGCCTCGGCAGGAGACCCCCCAACACCAGCAGGTACGTCTGGTTCAGTCTCCCCCAGCGTCACTGCTCCTTCCCCTGGGTCCCGATGCACACATTACTTTGTGTGTGCCCTCCAAGAGTGGGGTCTCTGTTTCCCCCAGTCCTGTCACAGTCCTGCAATCAATTCCCACTAGACTTCAAAGTCTGATTCTCTAGGAATTCCTCCTCCCGTTGCCGGACCCCCAGTGTTGGGAAGCCTGACGTCGGGCTCAGAACCTTCACTCCAGTGGGTGGACTTCTGTGGTATAAGTGTTCGCCAGTCTGTGAGTCACCCACCCAGCAGTTATGGGATTTGATTTTACTCTGATTGCGCCCCTCCTACCGTCTCACTGTGGCTTCTCCTCTGTCCTTGGACATGGGGTATCCTCCTTGGTGAAGTCCAGGGTCTTCCTGTCAATGATTGTCCAGCAGCCAGTTGTGATTCTGGAGCTCTCGCAAGAGGGAGTGAGTGCACGTCCTTCTACTCCGCCATCTTGGTTAATCTCTGAAAGGATGCTCTTTTAATTTTCAGCTATTTAGAAGAGTATTTCAATAACTCCCATATGTTACCATGAAAACATGTCCCTGTGGGAAAAATTTTTTTCTTACTACTTAAACATTAAGCTTAGTTAAATTTGCCTGTCTTTCTAAATTCACATTGAGTCAAGAGCATTAGGTCCTCAGAGGTCCTGTTGCATGGCAGGAAATATAATTGTAAGATGGTTGTGTTTCCAATTCACATTCTCTGTGGAAGTCTTTCCAAGTCAAACATTTATGCTTTTCAAATAGAGAGAAGCACTTTTATTAGAATGAATGTTATTAATCATTACTTGACAGTAATTATATAAAGCACAATGAACAATGATGTTTTCTGTACCCATTTTGTACTATGGAGAAATCTTGGAAGAGTTCAGATATTTTTTTAAACATTGTCACAGAACAATGTTCCTGATAGGTCAAGGAAGCTTGAAACAAGATGGTATCTGATAAGGCAAAACACTCATGTGAGTTCTCCCTGGAATTTAAATTTCAGTAAATGGTTAGGTATTTAAATTTTAGCATTATAGATCACTGTTTTAGAATCCTGCGTCTCTCTCTATTTCTGTTCTCTGGTTTACTGTGGTGTTTATTTGATTATCAAATTCTCTGTCTTTTGAGCAGAAAGTGACTTGAGAAATAGGAAATAGTCATTATTTAAAAGCAGAGATTTCCGTAATGCTAATCACCCTGATTTTTTTCTAAGACAAGAGTTTCTGCTAATATGTTCATTCATTCATTTATTTACTCAATAAAGAACTAATGGACATTTATTCTACCAGACATGGTAGTAGATGTTAAGGGTGGGAAAGGAACATGCACATGAACAGAACAAGATTCCTGGTCCCTATAAGCTCAGAGTCCAGTGGAAGTTAAGGTAGAACCCTTGATATGTAAAAAGCATTCTCACTCAAAAGATGTCTTTTGTTTGTTGTTTAGTTGTTATGCTAATTTTAAAAACAGGATTAAAGAAAGTCTAGTCCACCTCCAATGAGTAGGGAAGGAGTTATAGTGAAAACACGTTATTGATTTAAGAGATTTTAAATTCCAGACCAAGAGCAGCTGCCTCTCACTTTCCATAGTCACAGCATCACAAACTGCAGGACTAAGACCTTAAACTAATTGCCCTTCTTCATTAAAAAGGCTAATCAAGACTATTTCCCTCATGCCTTACCTTTCAGTCTATCTTGATCATCTAGAAAAGTCTGAGGCTCCCCAGAGCACCCACTCTACCCAAGACTCTCATTGTCATAAATTTCGGGATATCCCTATTCTGACTAAATCCCTATCCTTCCTCTTCCCTCTAAAACCCTTTCACTAAACTATCTTAAAATGTAGGGTTTGTGATCAGCAAATTCTCCTGTATTTTGTCCCTTTTCTGAAATTCCTTTGACCTCTTGCCTTATGAGAGCGTCCTCTGATAACCTTCATATGAAGATAGTTTTCTACCTCACAAAATTATATAACTCAGGGCCAGGAAGCAAGATAAATGTTTTACTTGTTTGCCATTGTCCCTCCTATTTTCCTTTAAACAAAATAACTGTTTTGATATTCATGACATGCATGTCGTGACCATCTGTAAGCCTTCCTTATTACTGTAATGCACAACCCAGCACATCTTTTATATCCTTTTTCTTAAAAATTGAAGTATAATTGATTTACAATATTATGCTAGTTTCAGGTGTACATCATAGTGATTCGGTATGTTTGCAGATTATATTCTATTATAGATTACTACTAGATAATGGGTACAATTCCCTGTGCTATACAACAAATCTTTGTTGCTTATCTATTGTATATATAGTAATCTATATCTGTTATTCCCATACCCCTAATTTGTCCCTCCCCCTTTCCCTCTCCCCTTTGGCAATTGAGTTTGTTTTCTATATCTTTGAGTCTGTTTTTGATATACATTCATTTGTGTTGTTTTTTAGATTCCACATATAAGTGATATCATATAGTACTGCCCTGTCTCCTGGTAAGCCAACACCCATTCACTCCTCGTTATTGTAGTCTAGGCTTCTCCAGCCTTTCTCTCTGTCCCAGTGATTCTCCAAGGAACCAAGGGAGCTTGTCTCTTCCTTGTAGCACCTCTGCTCCACCTCTCTCTCCTGCTTTTTAGATCCTCTTTCAACTGTTCCACATCTGATGCTTAATAATGTATTGTACACTTACAACATTTGTTGAAGGTAGATCTCAATGTCATGTTCTTATCAAAATAAAATTGAAAAATTTTAAGTTACATAACTTTCTCATCTCCAATTTTTTGGATCTATAGGCAACTGATAATTTAACCTTCCAATTAAAACATAATTCCTGGTGAATATTCAAAAGTATGTATGTGCTCCTTGAGCATTGCAATGACTTTCTTATGTTATAGTCTGTGGAAGATGGAATTGAAGATCCCTTTGCAGAAAACTAAACCTGGCTGAGAGATACCTTGGAAACCTCAAATAGCACATGTTAGTGTGTACAGTTCACCTTTGAATAAAGGGGGAGGCAGGGGCAAGTTAGGGGTGCAAACCCTTCCCGTAGTAGAAAATCCAGTATAAAATATAGTTGGTCTTCCTTATCTGTGTGTCCTCCATACCTGGTTTGGTGAATTCAGCCAAAGGGGGATGGTGTAGTATTATAGTGCTAATTACAATGACAGGTTAGAATGATGAGCAGGAAGGAAGAGATTATGATGGATGGGGTGCTTTGAGAACATGCTATAGTAGAGAGGGATTTGAACACAGGGAGGACAAGAAAGTTGTGTGCAGTAGAAATTGATTCAAGCAAGGGGGAGCAAGCTGTGGTAGGATGGCCTGGGTAGAGGCGTGGTGCTAAGTGTGGTGCGTTTGGGTGACCAAGAAGAGCACATTTTCTTGGAGGGGTAGTGCAGACCCAGGTTCCTACTCATTCTTTCCACTCATCCACAGCAATTTTCTTTGGTAAACATTTTTGCTCTGCTCATTTCATTCTCTTAATAGCTGTAATCTCCATCTAATAACCAGTAACTTTTCATCAACTAACAATTACCTGAACTTTTATTTATAGATCTTTAAAAAGTCAAATGCTTATCTTTATATTGGCATTAATTCTTTTTTTTTTTTTAAAGAAACATAACCACATAATTCTTTTTATTTTATTTTTTAATTAATTAATTTATTTATTTATTTTTGGCTGTGTTGGGTCTTCGTTTCTGTGCGAGGGCTTTCTCTAGTTGCGGCAAGCGGGGACCACTCTTCATCGCAGTGCGCGGGCCTCTCACTATCGCGGCCTCTCTTGTTGCGGAGCACAGGCTCCAGACGCGCAGGCTCAGTAGCTGTGGCTCACGGGCCCAGCTTCTCCGCGGCATGTGGGATCTTCCCAGACCAGGGATCGAACCCGTGTCCCCTGCATTGGCAGGTGGACTCTCAACCACTGCGCCACCAGGGAAGCCCTATATTGGCATTAATTCTTGATAAAGAAGATAAATATAGCAAGTGCTTCACCCTAAGCAAAATCTTTTTTCACTATTTCCCTGAGAACCTGGTTTTGTTTGGGTATTTCTTCCTCAATGTTCACCCTCAATATTCCTTATAGTAAATAAGGTAATGCTGTGAGGAGATACAAGATAGAGGAGATTAATGCTTTGGAATAGCTTTTGATCAAGCTACATATATAAACAAGAGATAAATTGTAAAACAACGTATATGGACATAGTACAGTATAGATAGAAACATATATGGCAAGGGAATGTAAAATTAAAGAGTGATCAGAAAAAAATGGCTTTCTGAATGCCAAACTAAGTTCCATATATAGCTTTCTTTTTTTATAACATTCATATTGAGTTTAACAGTTTGATTATTAGAGGTAGTTTGTATCAACAAATGTTTTTGGTTTTGTATCTGCATCAGATCAATAAGATCAATAGCCTGACTTAGAGCTCAGCAGTTTTAAGTTAGACATGTGATACAATAGACATGTGTATTGTTTTGTTTTGTTTTGTTTCATAGTTCTTGAGGCAGAAAACAAAATGAAGCAGGGTTTCAAGGACACTTATCAATTATTTGGCTAACAGGTGCATTACCCCAGCAATCGGAATTTGCTGCTATGTATTTAACTACCTTTTTTTCAGCACACATATCCCCATTCCTCCCAACCAACCATCAGGGTCAGTGAATCCACAGGCTGTAATGTTGACCATGCTTTGACAAGGCATTCTATTTCAAACTTATAAGACGTGCTGTGCATTTTATTCTTTATTTGCTAAAATAAATTATTGAGGAAACTAAGAGGAATTCCCTAAGGCAATATGCTATGATAGAAACTTTTCTCTTTGCATAAACTAGTGGTTCTCAAAGTGTCGTCCCTGAACCAGACACATTAACATCATCTAAGAAATTGTTAGAAATGTTAATTCTCAAGCACCACCCCAGACTTACTGAATCAAAAATTCTAGGGTGGGCCCAGAAATCTGTTTCAATAAGCCCTCCAGGTGATTCAGATGCACTCTGGAGTTTGCAGATACTGAAATAGATCATAGTAGATTCTCAAGATGTGGTCTGTTTATCATTGCCACCGAATCACCAGGCGTGTTTGTTAAAAATGCATATTCTATGCCATGCCCTCTCTTCCAAAAACACACTGAATCTGAATCTGTGATTTGGTGGAATGTCATCTGAATTTCTAACTAGCCCACCAGCCAATTCACACCTATCATGAAGTTTTACAATCCTTATTTATACATAATGTATGTGTATTTTAAAGCTATGTTATCGATCATTTATTGAGGCATATATTATACACTCAAAAAATGATAGGCAGAAGGATAGAATGGAAATACTGAATTTTAATCTCTTGGGAAGAACTGGTGATTAGGCCCATCCCCTCCTTCAGGCAAAATTAATTTTTTGATTACAGATAATACTGCCTTAAAGTTAATGTACTGTCAATAATACTCAAAAACTCTACCTATCTCTACTACTTATTAGCTCTGTGATATTGTCAAGTTACTTAACCTTGTTAAGGCTCGGTTTCCTACCTGTAACATGGAATCCCTCCTTGCTGAATTTTAGGTTTTTTAGCTTAAATGTTGTTTCAGAGAGACCTTTCCTGATATTCCAATCTAAAGTAGTAACCCTGACATGCATAGTCCTTGCATGGTCTATTATTCTTTCTTTCTTTCTTTTTTTTAGATTTTTTGATGTGGACCGTTTTTAGAGTGTTTATTGAATTTGTTACAATTTGCTTGTGTTATATTTTGGTTTTTGGCCGTGAGGCATGTGGGATCTTAGCTCCCCGACCAGGGATCGAACCCGCACCCCCTGCATTAGAAGGCAAAGTCTTAACCACTGGACTGCCAGGGAAGTCCCCTATTGTTTCTTATTTATGGATTAGTTGATTGATTTTATTAGGTCCTACTGGAACATGATGCAGAAACTGCTTATTTTATTCACTCTTGTGTGGTCAATAACTAGAATATAGAAGACATTTAATAAATATATTTTGAATGAAGGATTAATGAGGCAATGTAAATAGCCTGGTTCTCAATAAGTGGTTGGAGTATAATACTAAAAGTACATATGAAATACTAGGGACACAATGGAGTTACCTGGCTATGACAAAGCAGTGAGTTAGAGGCTTGCATTTGCTCTTCTGTAAGATTTAGTTAAAAAAATTTTTTTTCTGAAGCTTTGTGGTTTCTAGCTGTGCACATTCTGTCTTCTTTTCTTGTGTGTCTTACCAATTGGTGAAATTTGATTTTTTTTGTTAGATTTATTTTGTAGAACTAAGTTTTCTACTCATGTGCAGATAAATATTTATTGTATGAATGAATGATGAGGTGATTGATGAAAAATTTTTAATTACATTGGAATTATTTCTAATGTGCTTGGAATTTTTCCTCCTCAAATATTTATTTTTCTTCTTTATATTAAAAAAATCTTTAAAACATAAACTCATGCTATTTGGATCCCCACTATACTTGTTAATAAACCAGTATAAATAACTGCATGTTTAGATGCTAAAGGAAATAATCTGGTAGAAAGGGAAAATGATTAATTTCTGGAGCCATGTCCTTGTATAGAAAAGGAAGATATGACTTAGTACATATATGGAGGGATAGGCTTTAGTTTGGAGTCAAGATAATTCATCTGTATAAATAGGAAGGCAGCAGAATATGTATGTGTCAGATGTACGTATACATCTGGAAGGTGGGCCTAGGTATGGCGGTGAGGATTGGAGAAGCTTGCTTCTGCCTTCTCCTCCTCTGTCACCACCTCCTTCTTTTTCAAAATAAGAAGTCAGTTTCATTTTCATAATAGCTCCATCCTCGGTAAGCAGTAAGACAGTGGCCCTGCCCCCTAAGCCTGCCATTGTGGTGGCATCTGCAGCCCCTCTGGCTACTGAACCACCTTTGGGGTCACTCTTTCCTTTTCTTGAAGGATAACAACAGGTCCACAGCTGAGCTGTTTTCATAGCTCCATTGGCCCATTTCTTCCCCAGAGAATCCCAGAAGTCTGACAGCCTTCCTTCACTTTGTCCTGTCTCTGTCCTCTTCAGTTCAAACTGGCAGAATTTTGGCTGAGATGGTTGATTGGAACCACAAGTTATATGCCTAATCTCATAGTAAATGGTTATCCAGCCACACACTTTGTGTTCTCTGCAGAGCACACTTGCTCATTTTTGCAGTATAGATAGATGGAGAAATTTCTAAAATTTCAAGTTCTAATTCCTTTTTGCTTAACAATTCCTCCTTTAATTTATCTCTTTCCTCTCACCTTTTACTATAAGCAGGAAGGAGAAACCAGGCTGTGCCTTCAACACTTCGCTTAAACCTCTCTTCAGCTAAATATCCAAGTTTTTCACTTAACAAATTCTACTTTTAATCCAATAGAACACAATCCAACTAAACCCTCTGCTTCTTTATAAAAAGAATTGCCGTTCCTCCACTTTCCAGTAATATGTTCATCATTTCTTTTTGAAACCTCACCAGAAACACCTTTAACATTTGTATTTCTAGCAACATTCAGTTCTGGACAATATATATATTCTCCAGTATAATAGAATTTTTCTCTATAGCTCTCCTTTTAAAAAAAAAATTATTGAAGTATAGTTGATTTACAATGTTGTGTTTAATTTCTGCTGTACAGCAAAGTAACAGCTATATATATATATATATATATATATATATATATATATATATATATATTCTTTTTCATATTCTTTTCCATTATGATTTATCACAGGACATTGAATATAGTTCCCTGAGCTATACAGTAGGATCTTGTTGTTTATCCATGCTATATATAATAATTTACATCTGCTAATCCCAAACTCCCAGTCTTTCTCTCTCCCACCCCTCTCCTCTTGGCAACCACAAGGCTGTTCTCTATACCTGTAAGTCTGTTTTTGTTTCATAGATATGTTTATTCATGTCATATCTTAGATTCCACATATAAGTGATATATGATATTTGTCTTTCTCTTTCTGACTCATTTCACTTAGTATGATAATCTCTAGGTCCATCCATGTTGCTGCAATTGGTATTATTTCATTCTTTTTAATGGCTGAGCAATATTCCATTGTATATATATCACCACTTCTTCTTTACCTATTCATCTGTCGGTGGGCATTTAGATTGTTTCCTTGTCTTGACAATTGTAAATAGAGCTGCTATGAACATAGAGGTACATGTATCTTTTCAAATTATAGTGTTGTCCGTATATATGCCCAGGAGTGGGATTCTTGGATCATATGGCAACTCTGTTTTTAGTTTTTTGAGGAACTTCCTCACTGTTTTCCATAGTGGCTGGCTGCACCAATTTACATTTCCACCAACAGTGTAAGATGGTTCTCTTTTCTCCACACCCTCTCCAGCATTTATTATATGTAGACATTTTAATGATGGCCACTCTGACTGGTGTGAAGTTGTACCTAATTATAGTTTTGATTTGCATTTCTCTAATAAGTATTGATGATGAGCATCTATTCATGTTCCTTTTGGAACTTTTTGTTTTTTTTTAGATTCCATATATATATGTGTTAGCATACGGTATTTGTTTTTCTCTTTCAGACTTACTTTACTCTGTATGACAGACTCTAGGTTCATCCACTTCACTACAAAATAACTCAATTTCGTTTCTGTTTATGGCTGAGTAATATTCCATTGTATATATGTGCCACATCTTCTCTATCCGTTCATCTGTTGATGGGCACCTAGGTTGTTTCCATGTCCTGGCTATTGTATATAGTGCTGAAATAATGTAATAGTGCTGCAAAGAGTACATGACTATTTTTGAATTATGGTTTTCTCAGGGTATATGCCCAGTAGTGAGATTGCTGGGTCATATGGTAGTTCTATTTTTAGTTTTTTAAGGAACCTCCATACTGTTCTCCATAGTGGCTGTATCAATTTATATTCCCACCAAAAGTGCAAGAGGGTTCCCTTTTCTACACACTCTCTCCAGCATTTATTGTTTGTAGATTTTTTGATAATGGCCATTCTGATCAGTGTGAGGTGATACCTCATTGTAGTTTTGATTTGCATTTCTCTAATGATTAGTGATGTTGAGAATCCTTTCATGTGTTTGTTGGCAATCTGTATGTCTTCTTTGGAGAAATGTCTATTTAGATCTTCTGCCCATTTTTTGATTGGGCTGTTTGTTTTTTGTTATTGTATGCTAAGAGCTGTTTGTATATTTTGGGAAGTAATCCCTTGTAGGTCACATCATTTGCAAATATTTCTCCCAGTCTGTAGGATTTTTCATTTTGTTTATGGTTTCCTTTGCTCTACAAAACTTATAAGTTTGATTAGGTCCCATTTGTTTATTTTTGCTTTTATTTCTATTGCCTTGGGAGAGTGACCTAAGAAAACATTGTTACAATTTACATCAGAGAATGTTTTGCATATGTTCTCTTCTAGAAGTTTTAGGGCATCTTGTCTTAAGCCATTTTGAGTTTATTTTTTTGTATGGTGTGAGGGTGTGTTCTAGCTTCATTGCTTTACATACACCTGTCTAACACCACCTGCTGAAGAGACTTTTCCCCGTTGTATATTCTTGCCTCCTTTGTTGAAGATTTATTGTCCATAGTGTGTGGGATTATTTCTGGGCTCTCTATTCTGTCCCATTGATCCATATGTCTGTTTTTTTTTCTTTTAACATCTTTATTGAAGTATAATTGCTTTACAATGGTGTGTTAGTTTCTGCTTTAAAACAAAGTGAATCAGTTATACATATACATATGTTCCCATATCTCTTCCCTCTTGCATCTCCCTCCCTCCCACCCTCCCTATCCCACCCCTCCAGGTGGTCACAAAGCACCGAACTGATCTCCCTGTGCTATGCGGCTGCTTCCCACTAGTTATCTATTTTACATTTGGTAGTGTATATATGTCCATGACACTCTCTTACCCTGTCACATCTCACCCCACCCCCTCCCCATATCCTCAAGTCCATTCTCTAGTAGGTCTGTGTCTTTATTCCCGTCTTGCCACTAGGTTCTTCATGGCCTTTTTTTTTTTTCCCCTTAGATTCCGTATATATGTGTTAGCATACTGTATTTGTTTTTCTCTTTCTGACTTACTTCACTCTGTATGACAGACTCTAATTCCATCCACCTCATTACAAATACCTCCATTTCATTTCTTTTGATGGCTGAGTAATATTCCATTGTATATATGTGCCACATCTTCTTTATCCATTCATCCGATGATGGACACTTTGGTTGCTTCCATGTCCTGGCTATTGTAAATAGAGCTGCAATGAACATTTTGGTACATGACTCTTTTTGAATTATGGTTTTCTCAGGGTATATGCCTAGTAGTGGGATTGCTGGGTCGTATGGTATGGAGGTTCCTTAAAAAACTGTTTTTGTACCAATACCATGCTGTTTTGATTACTGTAGCTTTGTAGTATTGTGTGAAGTCAGGGAGGGTTATACCTCTTGCTTTGTTCTTTTTTCCTCAGGATTGCTGTGGCAATGCTAGGTCTTTAATGGTGTCGTATAAATTTTAGGATTATTTGTTCTAGTTTGGTGAAAAATGTCATGGGTATTTTGATAGGTATTGCATTAAATCTGTAGATTGCTTTGGGTAATATGGTCATTTTAATGATATTAATCCTTCCAATCCAAGAGTATGGGATATCTTTCCATTTCTTTGAATCATGTTCAATTTCCTTTATTAATGTTTTGTAGCTCTTAGTGTATAAGTCTTTCACCTCTTTGGTGAGGTTTATTCCTAAATATTTTTTTAATCTGATTTTAAAAGGGACTTCTGTTTACATTTCCTTTCTGATATTTCATTGTTAGTGTAATGAAATGCAACCGATTAGTGTATGTTAATCTTGTGTCCTGCTACCTTGCTGACTTTGCTAATCAGTTCTAGTAGTTTTTGTGTGGAGTCTTTTTTTTTTTGAATTTTATTTATTTATTTTTTTATACAGCAGGTTCTTATTAGTCATCAATTTTAAACACATCAGTGTATACACGTCAATCCCAATCACCCAATTCATCACATGACCACTACCACCCACTGCTGCTTTACCCTCTTGGTGTCCATATGTTTGTTCTCTACATCTGGGTCCCAATTCCTGCCCTGCAAACTGGTTCATCTGTACTATTTTTCTAGGTTCCACATATATGCATTAATATATGATATTTCTTTTTCTCTTTCTGATGTACTTCACTCTGTATGACAGTCTCTAGATCCATCCACGTCTCAACAAAGGACCCAATTTCATTCCTTTTTATGGCTGAGTAATATTCCATTGTATATATGTAGCACATTTCCTTTATTCATTCATCTATCATTGGGCATTTAGGTTGCTCCCATAACCTGGCTATTGTAAATAGTGCTGCAATGAACATTGGGGTGCATATGTCTTTTTGAATTATGGTTTACTCTGGGTATATGCTCAGTAGTGGGATTGCAGGATCATATGGTAATTCTATTTTTAGTTTTTTAAGGAAGCTCCATACTGTTCTTCATAGTGGCTGTATCAATTTACATTCCCACCAGCAGTGCAGGAGGGTTCCCTTTTCTCCACACCCTCTCCAGCATTTGTTGTTTGTAGATTTTCTGATGATGCCCATTCTAGCTGGTGTGAGGTGATACCACACTGTAGTTTGATTTGGATTTCTCTAATGATTAGTGATGTTGAGCAGCTTTTCATGTGCTTCTTGGCCATCTGTATGTCTTCTTTAGAGAAATGTTTATTTAGGTCTTGTGCCCATTTTTGGATTGGGTTGTTTGTTTCTTTAATATTGAGCTGCATGAGCTGTTTATATATTTGGAGATTAATCCTTTGTCTGTTGATTCGTTTGCAAATATTTTCTCCCATTCTGAGGGTTGTCTTTTCGTCTTCTTTTTGGTTTCCTTTGCTGTGCAAAAGCTTTGATGTTTCATTAGGTCCCATTTGTTTGTTTTTGTTTTTATTTCCATTACTCTAGGAGGTGGATCAAAAACATCTTGCTGTGATTTATGTCAGAGTGTTCTTTCTATGTTTTCCTTTAACAGTTTTATAGTGTCCAGTCTTATATTTAGGTCTCTAATCCAGTTTGAGTTTATTTTTGTGTATGGTGTTAGGGAGTGTTCTAATTTCATTCTTTTACATGTAGCTGTCCAGTTTTCCCAGCACCACTTATAGAAGAGACTACCTTTTCTCCACTGTATATCCTTGCCTCCTTTGTCATAGATTAGTAGACCATAGGTGCGTGGGTTGATCTCTGGGTTTTCTTTATTGTTCCATTAATCTGTGTTTCTCTTTTTGTGCCAGTACCATATTGTCTGGATTACTGTAGCTTTGTAGTATAGTCTGAAATCAGGGAGTCTGATTCCTCCAGCTCCATTTTATTTCCCTCTAGACTGCTTTTGCTATTTGGGGTCTTTTGTGGCTCCATATAAATTTTAAGATTTTTTTGTTCTAGTTCTGTAAAAAATGCCATTGGTAGTTTGATTAGGATGGTATTGAATCTGGAGATTGCTTTGGGTAGTATAGTCATTTTCACAATATTGATCCTTCCAATCCAAGAACATGGTATATCTCTCCATCTGTTGGTATCATCTTGAATTTCTTTCATCAGTGTCTTATAGTTTTCTGCATACAGGTCTTTTGTCTCCCTAGGTAGGTTCATTCCTAGGTATTTTATTCTTTTTATTGCAATGGTAAATGGGAGTGTTTCCTTAATTTCTCTTTCAGATTTTTCATCATTAGTGTATAGGAATGCAAGAGATTTCTGTGCATTAATTTTGTATCCTGAAACTTTACCAAATTCATTGATTAGCTCTAGTAGTTTTCTGGTGGCATCTTTAGGATTCTCTATGTATAGTATCATGTCATCTGCAACAGTGACAGTTTTACTTCTTCTTTTCCAATTTGTATTCCTTTTGTTACTTTTTCTTCTCTGATTGCTGTGGCTAGGACTTCCAAAACTATATTGAATAGTAGTGGTGAGAGTGGACATCCTTGTCTTATTCCTGATCTTAGAGGAAATGTTTTCATATTTTCACCATTGAGATTGATGTTTGCTGTGGGTTTGTCATATATGGCCTTTATTATGTTGAGGTAGGTTCCCTCTATGCCCACTTTCTGGAGAGTTTTTATCAGAAATGGGTGTTGAATTTTGTCAAAAGCTTTTTCTGCATCTATTGAGATGATCATATGGTTTTATTGTTCAATTTGTTAATATGGTGTATCACATTGATTGATTTGTGTATATTGAAGAATCCTTGAATCCTTGGGATACATCCCACTTGATCATGGTGTATGATCCTTTTAATGTGTTGTTGGATTCTGTTTGCTAGTATTTTGTTGAGGATTTTCGCATCTATATTCATCAGTGATATTGGTCTGTAATTTTCTTCTTTTGTAGTATCTTTTTCTGGTTTTGGTATCACAGTAATGGTGGCCTCACAGAATGAGTTTGGGAGTGTTCCTTCCAGTGCAACTTTTTGGAAGAGTTTGAGAAGGATGGGTGTTAGCTCTTCTCTAAATGTTTGATAGAATTCACCTGTGTAGCCATCTGGTCCTGGACTTTTGTTTGTTGGAAGATTTTTAACCACAGTTCCAATTTCATTACTTGTGATTGTTCTGTTCATATTTTCTATTTCTTCCTGGTTCAGTCTTGGAAGGTTATATCTTTCTAAGAATTTGTCCATTTCCTCCAGGTTGTCCATTTTATTGAGAGTTGCTTGTAGTAGTCTCTTAGGATACTTTGTGTTTCTGTGGTGTCTATTGTAACTTCTTTTTCATTTCTAACTTTATTGGTTTGAGTCCTCTCCCTCCTTTTCTTGATGAGTCTGGCTAATGGTTTATCAATTTTGTTTATCTTCTCAAAGCACCAGCTTTTAGTTTTATTGATCTTTGCTATTGTTTTCTTTGTTTCTATTTCATTTATTTCTTCTCTGATCTTTATGATTTCTTTCCTTCTGATAACTTTGGGTTTTGTTTGTTCTTCTTTCTCTGGTTCCTTTAGGTGTAAGTTTAGGTTGTTGATTTGAGATTTTTCTTGTGTCGAGGTAGGGTTGCATAGCTATAAACTTCCCTCTTAGAACTGCTTTTGCTGCATCCCATAGGTTTTGGATCATCGTGTTTTCATTGTCATTTGTCTCTAGGTATTTTTTGATTTCCTCTTTGATTTCTTCAGTGATCTCTTGGTTATTTAGTAACATATTGTTTAGCCTCCATGTGTTTGTGTTTTTTACATTTTTTTCCCTGTAATTGATTTGTAATCTCATAGCGTTGTGGTCAGAAAAGATGCTTGATATGATTTCAATTTTCTTAAATTTAGTGAGGCTTGATTTGTGACCCAAGATGTGATCTATCCTGGAGAATGTTCCATGTGCACTTGAGAAGAAAGTGTAATCTGCTTTTTTTGGATGGAATGACCTATAAATATTAATTAAATCTATCTGGTCTATTGTGTCATTTAAAGCTTCTGTTTCCTTATATATTTTCATGTTGGATGAGCTGTCCATTGCTCTAAGTGAGGTGTTAATATCCCCCACTATTATTGTGTTACTGTCGATTTCCTCTTAAAGCTGTTAGCACTTGGTTTATGTATTGAGGTGCTCCCATGTTGGGTGCATATATATTTATAATTGTTATATCTTCTTCTTGGATTGATCCCTTGATTATTATGTATTGTCCTTCCTTGTCTCTTGTAACATTCTTTATTTTAAAGTCTATTTTATCTGATATGAGTATTGCTACTCCAGCTTTCTTTTGATTTCCATTTGCATGGAATATCTTTTTCCATCCCCTCACTTTCAGTCTGTATGTGTCCCTAAGTCTGAAGTGCGTCTCTTGTAAACAGCATATAGATGGGTCTTGCTTTTTATCCATTCACTAAGCCTGTGTCTTTTGGTTGGAGCATTTAATCCATTCACGTTTAATTATTGATATGTATATTCTTACGACCATTTTCTTAATTGTTTTGGGGTTTTTTTTTGTAGGTCCTTTTCTTCTCTTGTGTTTCCCACTTAGAGAAGTTCCTTTTATTATTGATATGTATATTCTTATGACCATTTTCTTAATTGTTTTGGGTTTTTTTTTAATTTGTAGGTCCTTTTCTTCTCTTGTGTTTCCCACTTAGAGAATTTCCTTTAGCATTTGTTGTAGATCTGGTTTCGTGGTGCTGAATTCTCTTAGCTTTTCCCTGTCTGTTAAGCTTTTGATTTCTCCATGAAATCTGAATGAGGTCCTTGCCAGGTAGAGTAGTCTTGGTTGTAGGTTCTTCCCTTTCATCACTTTAAGTATATCATGCCACTTCCTTCTGGCTTGTAGAGTTTCTGCTGAGAAATCAGGTGTTAACCTTATGGGAGTTCCCTTGTATGTTATTTGTCATTTTTCCCTTGCTGCTTTCAATAATGTTTCTTTGTCTTTAATTTTTGCTAATTTGATTACTATGTGTCTCGGTGTGTTTCCCCTTGGGTTTATCCTGTATGGGACTTGCTGCGCTTTCTGGACTTGGGTGGCTACTTCCTTTCCCATGTTAGGGAAGTTTTTGACTATAATCTCTTCAAATATTTTCTCTGGTCCTTTCTCTCTCTCTTCTCCTTCTTGGACCCTTATAATGCGAATGTTGTTGCATTTAATGTTGTCCCAGAAGTCTGTTATGCTGTCTTCATTTCTTTTCATTCTTTTTTCTTTATTCTGTTCCTCAGCAGTGAATTCCAGCATTCTGTCTTCCAGGTCACTTATCCGTTCTTCTGCCTCAGTTATTCTGCTATTGATTCCTTCTAATGTAGTTTTCATTTCAATTATTGTATTGTTCATCTCTGTTTGTTTGTTCTTTAATTCTTCTAGGTCTTTATTAAACATTTCTTGCATCTTCTTGAGCTTTGCTTCCATTCTTTTCCACGGTCCAGTATCATCTTCACTATCATTATTCTGAATTGCTTTTCTGGAAAGTTGCTTATCTCCACATCATTTGTGTTGAGTCTTTAGGATTTTCTATATATAGCATCGTGTCATCCATGTATAATAACAATTTTACCTCTTCTGTAACAATTTGGAAACAATTTATTTCCTTTTCTCATTTAATTGCTGTGGCTAAGACTTCCAATACTATTTTGAAGAGAACTGGTGAGAGTGGGCATAAAAGTCTTGTTCCAGATTTTAGTGAGAAGACTTTCAGTTTTTCACTGTTGAGTATTGTATTGGCTGTGGGTTTGTCATAAATAGCTTTTATCTATAGCTCTTTTTTTATCTTTCTGGGCTCTCATCTGAATCTCCTTTTACATCTGTATTTTTACCAACAAGCTCTTCAAGGCCAGCTAGGCTTTCTTCCTCATGCACCTCAAAAACTTTCAACCTCTATTGCTTACCCAATTCCAAAGACACTTCTACATTTTTAAGATTTTTTTGCTGGAGTATGCCACTTCCTGGTACCAAAATCTGTACTAGTTTCCTAGTGCTGCTGTTAGAGAGTACTTCAAACTGGGTGGCTTCAAATAAATATTTATTGTCTCACAGTTCTGAAGGCAAGAAGTCTGGAATTCAGGTGTTGGCAGGGTTGGCTCTTTCTGTGAAGGAAATGAGTACTTGCCTCTCTCCCAGCTTCTGGTTGTTTGCTGGCCATCTTGGGTATTCCTTGGTTTACAAATGCATCACTCCAATAGTTCACTTTTGCATGGCATTCTCCTTGTGTCTCTTTGCATGGTCTTCCTTCTGTGTATGTCTTTGTCTCTGTCCAAATTTTGCCTTTAGATAAGGACACAGTTATATTGGGTTAAGGTCCACTCTAAATGGATTAGGCCTTATCTTAATTTGACTACATCTGTAAAGACTCTGTTTCCAAGTAAGGTCACATTCTGAGGTACTGGGGGTTAGAACTTCAACATATTTTTTTGGGGGGGGGGCACAATTTAACCCATAACAAGAACTATATATGTTACAAGTCTAAAAATAACTGTTATAATTATTGCTTTATATAATCTTGTCTTTTATACAGTCTGAGAGAAGAAAGGACAACTAGTAGATATTTAGAGCTTGCTATATTAACCTTCTTGTATTCTATTTCTTGTCCTCTTCATTTGTTCCTGCATATTCAAGTTACCATCTAGATTCATTTCCTTAGCCCAATACAGCTTTGTTCCCACTCACTCCTTTTAAGCTATTTTTATGAAATATATTACATTTCTACATGTTGTAGCTACAAAGATATAATTGTATACACATTTATTTATACAATTAATTTTTTAAAAAATATACTTTAAGAGCAGTTTTAGGTTCACAGAAAAATTGAGAAGTTACAGAGATTTCCCATATATCCCATGACTCCACACATTCATGGTCTCCCCAACCATCAATAGCACACACCAGAGTGGTACATATGTTACAGCTGATGAACTCTACATTGACATTATTATCAACCAAAGTCCATAGTTTACCAAGGGTTTACTCTTGGTGTTATGCATTCTATGGGTTTTGACAAAAGTATAATGACATGTATCCACCATAGTAGTATCTTATAGGATAATTTCACTGCCCTAAATATCCTCTGTGCTCCACCTCTTCATCCCTCTTTTCCTCTAACCCCTGGAAACCATTGATCCTTGTAGTCTCCATAGTTTTGACTTTTCCAGAACGTCATATCATTGAAATCATGCAGTACATAGCCTTTTAGGTTGGATTTTTCACTTAACAATATGCACTTAAGGTTCCACCATGTCTTTTCATGGCTTAATAGCTCACTTTTTTCAGAACTCTGAATAATATTCCATTGTCTGGATGTATTGCAATTTATTTGTTCATTCACCTACTGAAAGACACTTTGGTTGTTTCCAAGTTTTGGCAATTGTGAATAAAGCTGCAATAACCATCTATATGCAGGTTTTCGTGTGCATAAGTTTTCAACTCATTTGGGTAAATATCAAGGAAAGCGATTGCTGAATCATATGGTAATAGTATGTTTAGTTTTGTAAGAAACTTCCAAACTGTCTTCCACAGTGGCTATCCAATTTTTGCATTCCCACCAGTAATGAGTGAGAATTCCTGTTGCTCCACATCCTTACCAGCATTTGGTGTTGTCAGTGTTTTGTATTTTGTCTATTCTAATAGATGTGTAGTGGCCACAAATGCTTTTAAATAAGTTAAGAAGAAGAAATACTTATACTGTCTTTTATAACTATAGAGTCACTTTTATCAGCTCTCTGTTTTTTAGTGTGTATTTAAGTCACTGTCTAGAGTTACTTACTTTCAGCCTGAAGAACTTCCTTTGGTATATCTATTAAGATTGATCAGCTAGCAAAAAATTCCCTCAGTTTTGATTTATCTGGGAATGCCTTTATTTTGCCTTCATTTTTGAAAGATAGTTTTGCTAGATATAAGATTCTTGGCTGACAGTTTTTTTTTTTTCCCCTTTCAACACATTGAATATGTCTTTCTATAGCTTTCTGGTCTTTGTTGGTTACGGTAAAAAGCCAGTTGTTAATCTTAATGCTGTACTGGTATATGACAAGTCGTCTTTCTCTTGCTACTTTCAAGATTTTCTCTTTGCCTTTGGTGCTCAGCATTTTTGTTATGATGTGTCTGAGCATGGATCTCTATGAATTTTTCTTAGTTGGTGTTAATTGGACTTCATGAATGTATGAATTAATGTTTTTCAATTTTTTTGAGAATTTTTCAGACATTATATCTTCAGATATTTTTTGCTGCAGAGGTCTTATTTTTTACCCTACTAACTATTCATAGACAAGTCACATATATAGCTATGAAAAAGTTACATCAACTAATGACATAAAACCATAAAGGAAAACTCTGCTGATTCAGATTTCAGGCACTATGTCATCCAGATAACCAAATAGTTTAAATCATTACAATATTATAACTTTAATCATTGTTGATATAAAGCTTTCTCAAATGTAATTCCCAGCCTTATTAAATAGATCATACTAAATTTACTATTTCTTCATGAGTAGGGGTTATCATATTAATAAAAAGAATTGTGGAGTTCTATAACAGTGATATTGAAGGAATTAAAGTTCTTTGACCTTATGAGATAATTCTAGACAGTTGGATACTCTGTGGGCTTATACATATGGCCCTATATTATGTCACAGAGATATTCTGTTTGGCTTAGTCAATGTTGAAAGAATTTGAATATCTTTTACTTATTAAGGTATTTGGAGATTTCTTGTGAAATCTAAATTTCTAACTTCTTTTGAAAAATCTGAAAATCTCTATACTACTTAGCTTTCATTTCCATTTGGCTGCAATTGGCTGAAGCTGAGCAGTGACTTTTAGATGGGGAATGTTTTATTTTTCATCACAGTCTTTACCCCTCCTTACTGTTTTTTACAGGTTTTCTTCACTCACTTACTTTGTTTACTTTTCCCTGTAAGTATCATTTTTGGGCTTTGACTTCCTATTTCCTATTTCAATTGGACATGGAATCCAGAAGCCACAGTTCTTTAAAGAGAAAAAAAAAGCTGTAGAAAACATTAATAAGTTCTAAGTGAGGGATGAAAACTTGTCCTTTAAGTATACATGTTTTATTAAATGGGCATTGTGCCATTTAATATGACCATGCAGAGGCCTTAAAAAATTACTTGTAAGTTTTTCTTATTACAAGCCAGTTTCTGATCAATGAGGTTTCTAGATATCTGAGTTCTTTAAAAATGAAGTGTTAATAGAGAGCTTTTGATTGATATCTTTGAAACTATTAATGCTATTGATAAGTTGAACATAGTTTTTTCACTATATTTAGAAATTTTAAAAAGGACATTTTGATTTTGTAAGTGTAATATACTTATAATAAGATAATTTACAGTTGCTTTTTCATGTAGTAAAAGTATGGCATTTTCACATCTTCACTTTTTTCACCATAATTTTAGGCCCCAAACCTTCTTATTAGACAAATTCAAGTTTCCTCAATGTTCTCCCTACCTCTAGCTTTCCTTCTTCAAGCTATGTTTCATGCCATTGGTAAAGCACAACTTCTAAACCAAAAATTTGATCAAGATAACTCATGCTATATATTTGTGGTTCAAATTTTGGAAACTATTATTGCAACTCCTTAACATAGACCACACAGTTCCTTTTCAGCATCATCTACTAGTGAGTAGAAAAAGAGATCTTCAAGTAAGTTTTCCACTCTTCCTTAAATTGTTTCATTTGCTAACTTTTCATTAATTCTCCAGGGAGGACAACATGAATATTGAAGGGCAGAACTTTTGAGTCACTTTGATGGAATTATTCCTAGCTAAAATTTTATGTGTATTAATCAACAGAATCCTTTCAGACAGAGATATATTTTCAAACATCTTATCTAACTAAGGATCTATTGTTACATTTTAAAACTACCTGATCATGTATTATTTGTGAATGTTTCATTGGATTCATCACCCATATTTATGTTAAAGTAAGATAGAATGAAGATAGTTCTAGGTGTTTACAAATTCATTTGTCTGGAAACTCTTGTGGAATTGTATATACAAGGTTGTTAAATGCCTTGGAGAACAAGATTAAAATTCAAATTACTTTTGAAATTGATGTGGGGCAATTTAGAGTTATCTATGAGAAAGAGAATGTTGTTCAATCAGAACCAGTGTAATAGAGTTTACCTTGTGATGAAACCAAACAAAATAACATTATGTGCTAAATATAAGGTAAACAAGGAAAGTCAGGCTACAGATCTTGTTTCTGGAACTGGTCATGAGACCCTATCTGGAATTAATTACTCTCTTTCTCTACTGTTCCTTCTAACATTCCTCTTGACTTTAACCAAGAGGTCAGTTGGTCAGGGTTCCTTGCTTGCAGTTTTCTTGTATAGAGTAGATATGGTCTTCCATTAATCTTTATCATCAGACAAAACTGTATAAGAAGAGCCCTTGGAGTTCATCTATACTATCCCTAGCTCTGATATTTATTTCTCAGGGGTCACAATTTAACTCTCTTCATAAGTATTATACAAGTACTGTAGACTGAGTAGGGAATACTAACTTGGAAAGGATGTGCTTTCAACTTTCGTCTGAGCTGGTATCACACATGGTTATGAGGATCAGATGGTGCAGTTATGTATAGGTTATACAGCTGAACTACATTTTGTGCATGAGTGTGTGTGTGTGTGTGTGTGTGTGTGTGATCCATAATTGTGTAAAAGCATACTACAGTACTGTCTCTGGCAGGTAAAAGCAAGCCTTTAATTATTTTATTTTGTTTTTCGATGTTTATTCAAGAGGTGAAATATGCATTCTGTATGTTAGTAACTACATGTTGATTTCCAGGCAATGTACTGATTTTTGGCAGTGTCTGAGTCTGTTCAGGCTTCTATAACAAAAATTCCATAGAACAGAGGCTTATAAACATCTGAAACTTATGAGAGTGGAATCAGTAACATGGCCAAATAAGATGTCCCTTCATGATAAAAACTTTCAACAAAAGGTAATAGAAGGAACATATTTCAACATAATAAAGGCCATATATGACAAAACCATACCTAATATCATACCCAATGATGAAAGGTTGAAAGCTTTTCCTCTAAGATCAGAGGCAAGAAAAGGGTGCTTACTCTGACCACTCCTATTCAGCATAGTAATAGAAGTCCTAGCCAGAGCAATTTGGCAAGAGAAACAAATAAAAGGCATTCAAATTGGAAAGGAAGGAGTAAAACTTTTACTGTTTGCAGATGACATGATACTGTATATAAAAAATACTAAGATGCCACTGAAGAACTATTAGAACTAATAAATGAATTCAGAAAAGTTGCAGGATACAAAATTAATGTACACAAACATGTTGCATTTCTATACAGTAATAATGTAAAGAGAAATTAAGAAAACTATCTCATTTGCAATTGTATCAAAAAGAATAAATACCTATGAATATATTTAATTAAGGAAGTGAAAGACATAAGAAATTGAGGAAGGCACAAACAAAAGGAAAGATATTTCATGCTTATGGGTTGGAAAAATTAATATTAAACATCTATATAACCTAAAGCCATCTATAGGTTCAATGTAATCCCTATGAAAATTCCAATGTAATTTTTCACAGAAATAGAAAAAAAATTCTAAAATTCATGTGGAACCACAAAAGTCCCCAAATAGCTAAAGAAATCCTGAGAAAGAAGAGCAAAGCTGGAGGCATCACACGTCCCCATTTCAAGCTATGCTAAAAATTTATAGTAGTCAAAACAGTATGGTACCAGCATTAAAAATAGACGTGTAGACCAATGGAACAGAATTGAGGACCCAGAAATAAACTCCCTATATATAGTCAATGAATATTTGACAAGGGAGCCAAGAATACACAATAGGGAAAAGATAGTTTCTTCAATAAATATTGTTCAGAAAATGAATTACTGCATGCAGTAGAATGAAATTGGACCTCAAATTTACATCACTTAGAAAAATTAAACTGAAATGTATTAATGACAGTGATAAGACCTGAAGCCATAAAACTCCTAGAAGAAAACATAGAGAAAAAACACTTGCTATTGGTCTTGGCAATGATTTTTTTGGATATGACACCAAAAGCACAAGAAAAAAACAAAAAATAAATAAGTGAGACTATATCAAACTAAAAACTTCATCAAGGCAAAAGAAATAATCTACAAAATGAAAAGGCAACCTACAGAATGTGAGAAAATATTTACAAGTCATATATCTGATAAGGAATTAATATCCAAAATATATAAGGAACTCATACAACTCAAAAGCAGAAACAAGACAAACAAACAAAAAAAACAAAACAAAAAAACCAAACAATCCAATTAAAAATGAGCAAAGGAAAAACTGAAGTAACTTTTCCAAAGGAAACATACAAATGACCAACAGATACATGAAAAGGTGCTCAGCATCATTAATTATTAGGAAAATGCAAATCAAAACCACAAGGAGATATCACCTTACACTTGTTACAATGACTAGCATCAAGACAAAAATCAACCTGTTGCTGAGGATGTGGAAAAAAAGGAACCCTTGTGTACTGTTGGTGGGAATGTAAATTGGCACAGCCATTATGGAAAACAATATATAGATTCCGTAAAAAATTAAAAATAGAACTATCATATGCTCTAGCAATCCCACTCTGTATATTTATTCAAAGGAAATGAAATCAGGATCTCAAAGAGATATTTTCACTGCAATGTTATTCACAATAGTCAAGTTATGAAAACAATGTAAGTGTCTATCAGTAGATGAATGGATAAAGATGTGGTATATATGTATATACAAAATGGAATATTATTGAGCCATGTGAAAGAAGGAAATCCTACCATGGATGGGTCTTGAGGACATTATGCTAAGTGAAATAAGTCAGAGAAAGACAAATACTACACAATATCATTTATATGTGCAGTCTAAAAAAGCAGAACTTACAGAAACAAAAAATAGAATTGTGGTTGCCAGAGGCTAGGGAGTGGGAGAAATGGGGAGATGTCAGTCAAGAGTAAAAATTCCAGTTATAAGATGATTAAGTTCTAGCAATCTAAGGTACAGCATGGTGAATATTGTGAACAATACTATATTGTGTATTTGAAATTTCCTAAGAGAGTACATCTTAAATGTTCCCATCACAAAAAAGAAATAATTATGTGAATTGATGGGGATGCTGACTAAACCTATTGTGATAATCATTTCACAATGTATGTGTATTAAATCATCATGTTGCACACCTTAAACTTACACTATGTTGCATGTCAATTATATCTCAATAAAACAGAGAAAACAAAAAACAAACAAAACAACAGAAATTTATTTCTGAGGGTTCTGGAGGTGGGGAAGCCCAAGGTCAAAAGCACTGTCAGATTTGGTGTCTCATAGATGGCTGTCTTCTCACTATAACCTCACATGAGGGAAGAGGAAAAGGTACTCTCTGGAATCTTTTTTATGAGGACACTAATCCCATTCATGAGGGCAGAACCCTCATGATCTAATTAGCTACAAAAGGCCCCACCTGCAGACAGCGTTACATTGGGGATCAGGTTTCAAAGTATGAATTTTGAGGGCATGCATTTAGTCTTATAGCTGGAGTAAGAAGAACACATTGGCAATTGGAGTCACCCCCTAGCTTCACTTATGACAATAGGCTGCCATTCTTTCATACCAATACGTATTTGCATGTGCTAAATGGGATAATTAATGGAGGATGTGACAAATCTTACAACACTTGCATCTTTTACATTTCTGTAATGGCACAATTCTCCATAATTCTCCAATTAACATGGTTATGGGTTTTGTTCACTCTTGCAGTAGGAAAGAGAATTGGCAGTGGATTCCATATGGCTCTATCTTTATAATAAACTTTGCTAAAAGTCAGGGAGCCAATATTGAGGTACCATTAATTGCTGAAGATACCATTCAAGCTTTACAACTTGGAAGTAAGGAAATAATCAGTGAATGGTATTAGGGGATCCCTGGGACTACTGTGAGGCAAACTCAGGTCAGAATACTGTTTATCATCTGGACTCCATAAGCCTCTATTCTGACCAGTGGGATACAGTGACATTGCAGATCCTCAAACATTTGTGTTCTTTTAGAGCCTGCATTCAGTAACTCCTCAAAGAATTTGGAATATTTCCCTTTTCCTAAGACACAATTACCCAGATAAAGTGGCCATACTTTCTTTTGGAGAAAGTTAAGATGAAGATTCAAGCATACCAAATGGTGTTAATTTGGGGTCTTCTCTCAGGGATACCTAGCCCCCTTTCATTTAAGGGCCCCTGGATCTGTGAATTGACTCAGGGCTGAAAATTGTTGGCAAGGTAATGATAAAAGCAGGGTAATTTGTCATGTTGCTGTTCACTAGATCTGAATTTTTTCCCTTTTTACAAATCAAATATGACCTAGGTGATTGCTAATTGATTTTATTCCTGGGGTTTCACATTTTATCCAGAATCAGAGATCTCCTCATATGTTAGTATTTCCTGTGATCTGATGACTACTATACCTGTTCAGCCTATAGTATTGATTATGCCACCTGGTTTCATCATTTTGTCTTCCAGTGGAACTTGCTGAGATTAGGAAACCCTTTTCGTTTGCTATACTTCCTGACTAGAATACTGGTTTAGATATCACAGCCAGTAATTAACATTTGAAAGACTGTTTTCTCCTCAATGTCTTTCTACAGCAAGAATGAAGGGAAACTGATTTGGGTTCTAATGGGCAAAAAGTGAAGGGCAAATGGGTAAAGTGCACAATGAATCTAGAATTCCAGTCTTCAAAATAATTGAATTATTTCTATTACATTACACCAAGAAATTTCTGGGCTCTCTGTGTTACTTGACATGGACCAGTATTAGTAAAGTTGGTAAAATCATGCTCAATGCCTTAGTTGGTACTCCTAATGCAGAACTTGGGTACTTACAACCATGTTAATAAATTTAGCTCTATCAGAATTGTATCTGGTTAAAACAATCCAAAATAGTCAAGATCTTTTAAAAACCATTGCCACAAATATTCTCTAGGTTAGAAAACCAAAATCAAAACCATACCAGTTAATGGAGTCTTTCAATTGCTTCCAGGCATAAGGCATCTCTTCTTTTCTCAGGCTTTGCATGTTTCTCACCCATGCTATGTTGAGTTATTGTGCTGGGTACTGCAGCAATAATGAGAGGAGGGGCTTGAACAGGATTTATATATTTTCCCTGAAAGAGAGTCAGGATAATTTCAGGCAAAGAAAGACCTGTGGTGTTTCTGAGGCATTGATAGGGATTGCACTGAATCTGTAGATTGCTTTGGGAAGTATAGTCATTTTCACACTATTGACTCTTCCAATCCAAAAACATGGTATATCTCTCCATCTGTTTGTGTCATCTTTGATTTCTTTCATCTGTATCGTATAGTTTTCTGAGTATAGGTCTTTGCTTCCTTAGGTAGGTTTATTCCTAGGTATTTTATTCTTTTTGATGCGATGGTAAATGGGATTGTTTCCATGATTTCTCTTTCTGATCTTTCGTTGTTAGTGTATAGGAATGCAAGAGATTTCTGTGTATTAATTTTGTATCCTGAAACTTTGCCAAATTCATTGATTAGCTCTAGTAGTTTTCTGGTGGCATCTTTAGGATTTTCTATGTATAGTATCATGTCATCTGCAAACAGTGACAGTTCTACTTCTTTTATATTTGGATGTATTTTATTTCTTTTTTCTTCTCTGATTGCCATGGCTAGAACTTCCAAAACTGTGTTGAATAATAGTGGTGAGAGTGTCTTATTCCTGATTTTAGAGGAACTGATTTTAGTTTTTCACCATTGAGAATGATGTTTCCTGTGGGTTTGTTGTATTTAACCTTTATTATGCTGAGGTAGGTTCCCTTTATGCCCACATTCTGGAAAGTTTTTATCACACATGAGTGTTGAATTTTGTCAAACACGTTCTCTGCATCTATTGAGATGATCATAGAGTTCTAATTCTTCAATTTGTTGATGTGGTGTATCACACTGATTGATTTGTGGATATTGAAAAATCCTTGCATCCCTGGGGTAAATCCCACTTAATCATGGTGCATGATTCTTTTAATGTGTTGTTGGATTCTGTTTGCTAGTATTTTGTTGAGGATATTTTGTCTATGTTCATCAGTGATATTGGCCTGTAATTTTCTTTTTCTGTGATATCTTTGGCTGGATTTGGTATCAGGGTGATGGTGGCCTTGTAGAATGAGCTTGGAACTGTCCCTTCCTCTGCAATTTTTTGGAAAAGTTTCAGAAGGGTAGGTAACTCTTCCGTAAATGTTTGATAGAATTTGCCCGTGAAGCCATCTAGCCCTGGACTTTTGTCTGTTGGAAGATTTTAAATCACAGTTTCAATTTCATCACTTATGATTGGTCTGTTCATATTTTCTATTTCTTCCTGGTTCAGTCTTGGAAGGTTGTACTTTTCTAAGAATTTGTCCATTTCTTCCAGGTTGCCCATTTTATTGGTGTATAGTTGGTTGAAGTAGTCTCTTACGATCCTTTGTATTTCTGCAGTGTCAGTTGTAAAGTCTCCTTCATTTCTAATTTTATTGATTTGGGTCCTCTCTTTTTTTTTTCCTGATGAGTCTGACTAAAGGTTTATCAATTTTGTTTATCATCTCAAAGAACCTGCTTTTAGTTTCATTGATCTTTGCTATTGCTTTCTTCGTCTGTATTTCATTTATTTCTGCTCTGATCTTTATGATTTATTTCCTCCTGATAACTCTGGGTTTTGTTTTTCTTCTTTCTCTAGTTGCTTTAGGTGTAAGGATAGGTTGTTTATTTGATATTATTTTCTTGTTTCTTGAAGTAAGATCGTATTGCTATAAACTTCCCTTTTAGAACGTCTTTTGCTACAACCTGTAGGTTTTGGATTGCCATGCTTTTGTCATTTGTCTCTAGGTAATTTTTTATTTCTTCTTTGATTTCTTCAGTGAGCCATTGATTATTTAGTAACATATTGTTTAGCCTTCATGTGTTTGTGTTTTTCACAGTTTTGTTTCTGTAATTGATTTCTAATCTCATAGCGTTGTGGTTGGAAAAGATGCTTGATATGATTTCAATTTTCTTAAATTTACTGAGGCTTGATTTGTGATCCAAGATGTGATCTACCCTGGAGAATGTTTCATGTGTGCTTGAGAAGAAAGTGTGTACTGATGCTTTTAGATGGAATGTCCTATAAATATCAATTAAGTCTGTCTGGTCTAATGTGTCATTTAAGGCTTGTGTTTCCTTATTAATTTTCTGTCTGGATAATCTATCCATTGTGTAAGTAGGGTGTTAAAGTGCCCCACTATTATTGTGTTACTGTTGATTTCCCCTTTTATGGCTGTTAGCATTTGCCTTATATATTGAGGTGCTCCTATGTTGGGTGCATATATGTTTATAATTTTTATGTTTTCTTTTTGGATTGATCCCTTGATCATTACATAGTGTCCTTCCTTGTCTCCTGTAACAGTCTTTATTTTAAAGTCTATTGTGTCTAATATGAGTATTGCTACTCCAGCTTCTTTTGATAAATGCCCTATAATCTTAATAATAGCTTACTATAGCTTTGTAGTATAGTTTGAAGTAGGGAAACATGATACTTCCAGCTTTGTTCTTTCTTAATATTGTTTTGGCTAAGCAGGATCTTTTGTGGTTCTATACAAATTTTAGGATTATTTGTTCTAGTTCTGTAAAAATACCTTTGGTGTTTGATAGGGATTGCACTGAATCTGTAGATTGTTTTGGTAGTATGACAATTTAACAATATCAGTTCTTCCAATTCATGAACACTAAATATTTTTCCATTTATTTGTGTGGTCTTTAGTTTCCCTCATCAGTTGTCATAGCCTTCAGAGTACAGGTCTTTCATCTCCTTGGTTAAATTTACTCCTAGGTATTTTATTCTTTTTGATTCAATTGTTAAAATGACTCTTCTTAATTTCTCTTTCTGATAGCTCATTATTACTGTATAAAAATGCAACAGATTTCTGTATTTTATTCTTGTATTGTGCAATTTTACTGAATTCAATGATTAGTTCTAATACTTTGGTGGAGCCTTAGAGTTTTCTGTATATAGTATCAGGTCATCTGCAAATAGTGACAATTTTACTCCTTCCCTTCCTATTTGGATGGTTTTCTTTCTTTCTTTCTTTTTCTTTTTTCTTTTTTTCTTTTTCTGTCATTGCTGTGGCTGAGACTCCCAATACTATGTCAAAGGAAAGTGGTGAGTATGGACATCCTTATCTTGTTCCTGATATTAGAGGAAAAGCTTTTAGCTTTTCACTATTGACTATGATGTTGGCTGAGAGTTTGTCACAACAGGCCTTTACTATGTTGAGGTAGGTTCCCTTTAAATGTACATTGTTGAGAGTTTTTTTTAAAATCATGAATAGATGTTAACTTTTGTCAAATGCTTTTTCTGCATTTATTGAGATGATCATGTGATTTTTATTCTTAGATTTTTTTATGTGGTATATCACATTGAGTGATTTGCAGATATTGAATCATCCTTTAATCCCTGGAATAAGTCTCACTTGATCATGACGTATGAATCTTTTAATATATTGTGGAATTTGGTTTGCTAATATTTTGTTGAGGATTTTGCACCTAGGTTTAGCAAGGATATTGGCCTATAATTTTTTATTTTTTGTAGTGTCTTTCTCTGATTTTGGAATCAGGGTAATGTTGGCCTCATAGAATGATTTTGGAGTTGCTCCCTTATCTTCAATGATTTGAAAGAGTTGAGAAGTATAGGTATAAGCTCTTCTTTTAATGCTTGGTAGAATTTTGCTGTGAGGCCATCTAGTCCTGGACTTCTGTTTTTGGGAGTTTTTAAATTACTGATTCAATTTCATTACTGGTAATCACTCTGCTCATAATTTCTATTTCTTCTTTTTCTTTTTTTAACATCTGTATAGGAGTAAAATTTCTTTACAATGGTGTTTTAGTTTCTACTTTATAACAAAGTGAATCAAGTATACATATATCCCCATATCTCCTCCCTCTTTTATTTTTTCCATTTTTATTCTTTTAAGTTTGTTTGTTTGTTTGTTTTTGGCTGCATTGGGACTTGTTGCTGTGTGTGGGCTTTCTCTAGTTGCAGCAAGTGGGGGGGCTACTAGTCCTTGTAGTGAGCAGGCTTCTCATTGTGGTGGCTTCTCTTGTTGCAGAGCACAGGATCTAGGCATATGGGCTTCAATAGTTGTGGCTTGCGGGCTCTAGAGCACAGGCTCAGTAGTTGTGGTGCATGGGCTTATTTGCTCTGCGGCATGTGAGATCTTCTTGGACCAGGGCTAGAACCCATGTCCCCTGCATTGGTAGGCAGATTCTTAACCACTGCACCAACAGGAAAGTACATATTCCATTTTTAAGTTGCCAAAAGTTACTACTAGATTGCAATTTTAATGCATAATACAATATTTTAACATCTTTATTGGAGTATAATTGATTTAAAATGGTGTGTTAGTTTCTGTTTTATAAAAAAGTGATTCAGCTATACATATACATATATCCCCATATATTCTCCCTCTTGTGTCTTCCCCCCACACTCTGTAACCCACGCCTCTAGGTGGTCACAAAGCACCGACCTGATCTCCTGTGCTATGCGGCTGCTTCCCACTAGCTACCTATTTTACATTTGGTAGTGTATAAATGTCCATGGCACTCTCTCACTTCATCCCAGCTTACCCCTCCCACTGCCTGTGTCCTCAAGTCCACTCTCTACTTCTGTGTCTTTATTCCTGTCCTGCCACTAGGTTCTTCAGAACCTTTTTTTTTTTTTTTAGATTCCATATATATATGTGTTAGCATATGGTATTTGTTTTTCTCTTTCTGATTTACTTCACTCTGTATGACACACTCTAGGTCCATCCTCCTCACTACAAACAACTCAATTTTGTTTCGCTTTATGGCTGAGTAATATTGCATTGCAGATATGTGCCACATTTTCCTTATCCATTCACCTGTTGATGGATGCTTAGGTTGTTTCCATGTCCTGGCTATTGTAAATAGAGCTGCAATGAACATTTTGGTACATGACTCTTTTTGAATTATGGTTTTCTCAGGGTATATGCCCAGTAGTGGGATTGCTGGGTCGTATGGTAGTTCACTTTTTAGTTTCTTAAGGAACCTCCGTACTGTTCTCCATAGTGGCTGTATCAATTTACAATCTCACCAAAAGTACAAGACTGTTCCCTTTTCTCCACACCCTCTCCAGCATCTGTTGTGTAGATTTTCTGATGATGCTTATTCTAACTGGTGTGAGGTGATACCTCATTGTAGTTTTGATTTGCATTTCTCTAATGATTAGTGATGTTGAGCATCCTTTCATGTGTTGGTTGGCAATCTGTATATCTTCTTTGGAGAAATGTCTATTTAGGTCTTCTGCCCAATTTGGATTGGGTTGTTTGTTTTTTTGATATCGAGCTGCATGAGCTGCTTGTAAATCTTGGAGATTAATCCTTTGTCAGTTGCTTCATTTGCAAATATTTTCTCCCATTCTGAGGGCTCTCTTTTCATCTTGTTTATGGTTTCCTTTCCTGTGCAAAAGGTTTTAAGTTTCATTAGGTCCCATTTGTTTATTTTTGTTTTTGTTTCCATTTTTCTAGGAGGTGAGTCAAAAATGATCCTGCTGTGATTTATGTCATAGAGTGTTCTGCCTAGATTTTCCTCTAAGAGTTTTATAGTGTCTGATGTTACATTTAGGTTTTTAATCCATTTTGAGTTTATTTTTGTACATGGTGTTAGGGAGTGTTCTAATTTCATTCTTTTGCATGAAGCTGTACAGTTCTCCCAGCACCACTTATTGAGGGGCTATCTGTTCTCCATTGTATATTTTTGCCTCCTTTATCAAAAATAAGGTGACTATATGGGTGTGGGTTTATCTGTGGGCTTCCCATCCACTTCCATTGATCTATATTTCTGCTCTTCTGCCAGTACCATACTGTCTTGATTACTGTAGCTTTGTAGTATAGTCTGAAGCCAGGGAGCCTGAATCCTCCAGCTCCATTTTTCTTTCTCAAGATTGCTTTTGCTATTCGGGTTTTTTTGTGTTTCCATACAAATTGTGAAATTTTTGTTCTAGTTCTGTGAAAAATGCCATTGGTAGTTTGATAGGGATTGCACTGAATCTGTAGATTGCTTTGGGTAGTAGAGTCATTTTCACAATGTTGATTCTTCCAATCCAAGAACATAGTATATCTCTCCATCTGTTTGTTTCATCTTTAATTTGTTTCATCAGGGTCTTATAGTTTTTTGCATACGGGTCTTTTGACTCCTTAGGTAGGTTTATTCCTAGATATTTTATTCTTTTTGTTGCAATGGTAAATGGAAGTGTTTCCTTAATTTCTCTTTCAGGTTTTTCATCATCAGTGTATAGGAATGCAAGAGATTTCTGTGCATTAATTTTGTATCCTGCTACTTTACCAAATTCATTGATTAGCTCTAACAGTTTTCTGGTAGCGTCTTTAGGATTCTCTATGCATAGTATCTTGTCATCTGCAAACTGTGTCAGCTATACTTCTTCTTTTTTGATTTGGATTCCTTTTATTTCTTTTTCTTCTCTGATTGCTGTGGCTAAAACTTCCAACACTATGTTGAATAATAGCAGTGAGAATGGGCAACCTTGTCTTGTTCCTGATGTTAGAAGAATTAGTTTCAGTTTTTCACCATTGAGAATGATGTTGGCTGTTGATTTGCCATAAATGGCCTTTATTATGCTGAGGTAAGTTTGCTCTATGCCTACTTTCTGGAGGGTTTTTATCATAAATGGGTGTTGAATTTTGTCCAAAGCTCTTTCTGCATCTTTTGAGATGATCCTATGGTTTTTCTCCTTCAATTTGTTAATATGGTTCATCACATTGATTGATTTACATATATTGAAGAATCATTGCATTCCTGGGATGAACCCCAATTGATCATGGTGTACGATCCTTTTAATGTGCTGTTGAATTCTGTTTGCTAGTATTTTGTTGACGATTTTTGCATCTATGTTCATGAGTGATATTGGCCTGTAGTTTTCTTTCTTTGTGACATCTTTGTCTGGTTTTGCTATCAGGGTGATGGTGGGCTTGTAGAATGGGTTTGAGAGTGTTCCTTCCTCTGCTATATTTTGGAAGAGTTTGAGAAGGATAGGGGTTAGCTCTTCTCCAAATATTTGATAGAATTCACCTGTGAAGACATCTGGTCCTTGGCTTTTGTTTTTTGGAAGATTTTTAATCAGTCTCAATTTCAGTGCTTGTGATTTGTCTGTTTATACTTTCTATTTCTTCCTGGTTCAGTCTTGGAAGGTTGTGCTTTTCTTCCAGGTTGCCCATTTTATTGGCATATAGTTGCTTGTAGTAATCTCTCCTGATCCTTTGTATTTCTGCAGTGTCAGTTGTTACTTCTTTTTCATTTCTAATTCTGTTGATTAGAGTCTTCCCCCTTTTTTGTTGTTGACTCTGACTTCTGCTTTATCAATTTTGCTTACCTTCTCAAAGAACCAGCTTTTAGTTTTATTGATCTTTGTTATTGTTTGCTTCATCTCTTTTTCATTTATTTCTGATCTGATCTTTATGATTTCTTTCCTTCTGCTAACTTTAGGTTGTTTTTGTTCTTCTTTCCCTAATTGCTTTAGGGGTAGGTTAGATTGTTTACTTCAGATGTTTCTTTTTTCTTAAGGTAGGATTCTACTGCTATAAACTTCCCTCTTAGAACTGTTTTTGCTGCATCCCATAGGTTTTGGCTCATTGTGTTTTCATTGTCACTTGTTTCTAGGAATTTTTTGATCACCTCTTTGATTTCTTCATTGATCTCTTTGATATTTAGTAGTGTATGGTTTAGCCTCCATGTGTTTGTATTTTTTACAGATTTTTTCCTATAATTGACATGTAGTCTCATAGCGTTGTGGTGGGAAAAGATACTTGATACAATTTCAATTTTCTTAAATTTACCAAGGCTTGATTTGTGACCCAAGATATGATCTATCCTGGAGACTGTTCCTTGAGCACTTGAGAAGAAAGTGTATTCTGTTGTTTTTGGATGGAATGTCCTATAAATATCAGTTAACTCCATCTTGTTTAATGTATCATTTAAAGCTTGTATTTCCTTATTTATTTTCATTTTGGAGGATCTGTCCATTGGTGAAAGTGTGGTGTTAAAATTCCCTACATGATTGTGTTACTGTCAATTTCCCCTTTTATGGCTCTTTGCCTTTGTCTTATGTATTGAGGTGCTACTCTGTTGGGTGCATAAATATTTACAATTGTTATATCTTTTTCTTGGGTTGATCCCTTGATCATTATGTAGTGTCCTTCTTTGTCTCTTCTAATAGTCTTTATTTAAAGTCTATTTTGTCTGATATGAGAATTGCTACTCCAGCTCTCTTTTGATTTCCTTTTGCATGTAATATCTTTTTCCATCCCCTCACTTTCAGTCTGTATCTGTCCCTAGGTCTGAAGTGAGTCTCTTGTAGACAGCATATATATGGGACTTGCTTTTTGTTTCCATTCAGCCAGTCTATGTCTTTTGGTTGGAGCATTTAATCCATTTACTTTTAAGGTAATTATCAATATTTATGTTCCTCTTACCATTTTCTTAATTTCTTTGGGTTTGTTATTGTAGGTGTTTTTCTTCTCTTGTGTTTCCTCCATAGTGAAGTTCCTTTAGCATTTTTTGTAAAGGTGGTTTGTTGTTGCTGAATTCTCTTCGTTTTTGCTTGTCTGTAAAGATTTTAATTTCTCCATTTAATCTGAATGAAATCCTTGCTGAGTAGAGTAATCTTGCTTGTAAGGTTTTCCCTTTCCTCACTTTAAATATGTCCTGCCACTCCCTTCCGGCTTGCAGAGTTTCTGTTGAAAGATCAGCTGTTAGTCTTATGGAGATTCACTTCTATGTTATTTGTTGTTTTTCCCTTTCTGCTTTTAATATTTTTTCTTTATATTTAATTTTTGTTATTTTGATTAATATGTGTCTTGGCATGTTTCTCCTTGGATTTATCTTGTATAGGACCCTCTGCCTTTCCTGGACTTGATTGACTATTTCTTTTCCCGTATTAGGGAAATTTTCAAGTATAATCTCCTCAAATATATTCTCAGTCCCTTTCTTTTTCTCTTCTTCTTCCGGGACACCTATAATTCAAACGTGGTGTGTTTAATGTTGTCCCAGAAGTCTCTGAGACTGTCCTCATTTCTTATCATTCTTTTTTCTTTTTTCTGTTCTGTGGTAGTTATTTCCACTATTTTATCTTCCAAGTCACTTATCCGTTCTTCTGCCTCAGTTATTCTGCTGTTGATTCCTTCTAGAGGATTTTTAATTTCATTTATTTTGTTGTTCATCATTGTTTGTTTGTTCTTTAGTTCTTCTAGGTCCTTGTTAAACGTGTCTTATATTTTCTCCATTCTATTTCCAAGAGTTTGGATCATCTTTATTATCATTACTCTGAATTATTTTTCAAGTAGGCTGTCTATTTCCTCTTTATTTGTTTGGTCTGGTGGGTTTTTACTTTGCCCCTTTATCTGCTGTGTATTTCTCTGTCTTCTCATTTTGCTTAACTTACTGTGTTTGGCGTCTCCTTTTCACAAGCTGCAGGTTTGTAGTTCCCATTGTTTTTGGTGTCTGCCCCCAGTGAGTGAGGTTGGTCCAGTGGGTTGTGTAGGCTTCTTGGTGGAGTGGACTTGTGCCTGTGTTCTGGTGGATGAGGCTGGATCTTGTCTTTCTGGTGGGCAGCACTGCCTCTGGTGGTGTTTTCTGCAGTGCCTATAACCTTATTATAATTTTAAGCAGTCTCTCTGCTAATGGATGGGGTTGTGTTCCTGTCTTGCTAGTTGTTTGGCATAGGGTGTCCACCACCGTAGCTTGCTGGTCAGTGAGTGGAGCTCAGTCTTAGCATTGAGATGGAGATCTCTGGGAGTGCTTTCACATTTTGTTATTTCATGGAGCCAGGAAGTCTTTTGTGGACCAGTGTCCTGAACTCAGCTCTCCTACCTCAGAGGCACAGGCTTGACAGCTGGCCGGAGCACCAAGACCCTGTCAGCCACACAGCCCGAGGCACAGCTGGCAGGAATGTCAGGGTGTGTATGGATCAGGTACCGGCAGCAGCAGCAGGAGGAAGAGGAGGAGGAGGAGGAGGAATGGCTGAGTGGCACCTCCTTCCAAACCCACAGGCACTGGCTCTTTGTGGGGCTCCCAGCAGAACACCAAGACATGAGACGAGGCAGCCACATGAGTAACAGTTGCTGTGTGGGCCTGGGCTCAATCTTGGGTGCTGGGGCAGGGGCAGGCAGGATTGGGAAAAAGGGTAGAAGTGGGGTGCAGTGGGCAGGACAGCAAGCATCCACGTCTGGAGGAAGGCATCCAAAGTGCTTAGGGAAATCACCGCACAGATGCCGCTGCCCGGGCTGATGCTGGTGACTCCTCTCCCCACCCAGAGGGTGCTGCAGGTGTAGACACAGAGACCTCGCCTAGCTTGGTGGCTTGCTGCCGGCACCCTCAGTGCACCCGACTTTATGTTTTCCATTTCTTCTTGATTCAGACTTGAAAGAATATAAGTTTCTAGGAATGTATTCATTTCTTCTACGTTTACTGGTTTATTTGTATGATTGTTCTTTGTATTCTCTCATGATTGCTTGTATTTTTTGGTTATCCATTGTAACTCTTCCTCTATCATTTCTATCATTCTTCCCTCTCTCTTTTTTTCTTGATGAGTCTGGCTAAGGGTTTATTTATTTTGTTTATCTTTTCAAAAAACCAGTGAGGAGGAAATCAAGATAGCAGAGTAGGAGGACATTGAGCTTACCTCCCCACAAGAACACACCAAAATACATCAAATGTGGGGTAATTCTCACCGAACGCAAACTGGAGATTGGTAGAAAGACTCTTCTACAAGCAAGGCTGTAAAGAAAGATCCACATAGAGTCTGGTAGAAAGGGAGGAGTGTAATAGGGGACACAGAAAAGGAGGAGGATATCATGGGCTTTGAGATCCCCCTTGAGGAATGAGGGGTATGAACCACATACTGGGTACCCCCACACTGGGCTCTGACACCAGAAATATGAGTCCCCTTAGAAGATGAGTCCAGTGGGACTTACAGGAGGGTTGTAAGAAACCAAGACTCTGCTCGTGAAGAATGCACCCATTTGTTTACACTCCTGGGAACAATGTGGAGAAAGCAGATTGAAACTTCCAGGGGCTCTATCTGGTTTCCTGTGATCATCCCAGCATGTGCCCTGGCCCCTCAGGCTTTGGCACAGCTCTAAACTACAGCAAAGACTGCCATTGCTGGCACTTGTGGAGGCAGTGGATCCTCTGAACTCTCTCTGATTTCTTGGGCATTGTTTCTCAAGCAGTAGCATATGTTTTACTTCTTTTGAAGCTTTAGTGAATACACTCTGTAGAGTTCTGTGAATCCTCTTAATATTTGACCCTGCATAATTGATGTATGGACTGTTTGCACTTTGCTCTACTTACTAGGCTCTTATGAATGAAAAATCATAAATGTACCTAAATACTCCTAAATGTACCTAAAATTCCTAAACTCTTATCTCGTATACTTGTACATACATTGTTCTTAATTTGAATATCTGGTTTTAAATCTACATTTAACTCTTGTGTACTGTTTCTCACTTTTGTTTTTTTCAGGCTTATGTCTTTGTCTGTAAAAAGCATCTTAAAATTTTTGAACTACAGGATGTCTGCTTTTTGTGAAAAAAGGCAAATGGAATGCACTGGTAGTTTTCATATGCATATTGCAATAGTTTGAGACTATTGGTCAAATTGTAACCCACTTGTCTAACATTTAAATTAACCTTAATTAGGCTCCTGATTTTATAAGTTATTTTCCATATCATAATGAAAAAATAATATAAAACAGGTTTCCTTTGATAATGTTCTTAAAATGAAATTGACTTTAATCTGCTAACAAAGAAAGAGTTTGTGTTACTGTTACCTTTTAACTTGTATTTTCAAACTTGTTCAGCTGCCTATATTCAGTGCTAAAATGTTATTAATTAATTATTTAATTAATTTTCAGTGACACGCCTCCACTTAGTGCTCAGAAATATTTTAATATCCTCACAGAAATATATTTTAATTTTTCTTTCCAATGGAGTTATTTCTGTTTAATCTTAAAATTTCATTTTTATTTAATGGAAGGGTGGATTTCCCTTTTTATTTAACTTATTCATATGCTGCTGAACATATATTAAAAGCACTATACTTATAAATCTTGGAAGAAATTTGTCACTAATAATAGAAAAAAGCTATATAAAGATGAAGATCGTGAATAAGATACATTTTGAAACACATCCTGAAACTTTCCCACCTACTTAGAATACTGTTTTATAAATTCTACAAATTTTATAAATTTATAAATAGAATACTTTTAAATAAATTCTTTACTAGTTTTTATGTAAACTGTAAACATTTGGATATATTATGATTTTTTTTTTTTTTTGGTCGGGAATATTCCTTTGCTTATAAAATTGTATTATGGCTTAAATAAATATGTCAGTGTGGTGTCTCTGCTTTTGTTTTACCTCTGGCTATATGATCATGGCCAGAGAGTTTAGAATCCATAAAACATTGAATGATACAAGGAAAGGCAAATGTTCTTATCTAGCAATTCGTGCATGTTCTTCCTTGTTTATTTAATATACCCAAATACTACTGAAAAGTTTGAATTAACCAAATTACATTTAAAATATCCCAACAGAAACTCACTATCCAAAGGAATCATTTAATATTAATTATAATAATAATATATTTTTTTAATATTGACACCATTTGTAGCATAAATCTTCATTCCCAACATTTGTTTTCTGTTTATATAAGAGTTTTCATTTAATGGGAGTACATCTATTCACTTTTGACATTACTGTACATATTTTGATCTTGGTTTATATTCCTCAAACTATGAAGTGTTGTGAATCAGAGAATTTATGTATGCTAGAGACTATTCCATAGAGCTGGAATGGGGAGGACCAATATGTTGGCAGACTACAGAAGATAAATCTGAGACAATGATTGCTACTTCTTTAGTAAAGCTATTCAGGGAATGATTTAATTGTTAGTGACAGAAATTCACATACTAGCCCAAGCAAAACACGGAAGGTTGTTTTGTTTTGTTTTGTTTTAAAGAAGCACAACAGGCTGGCTCACAGAAAAGGAAAACTTGCAGGAAACAGGCAGTGACCTGGATCTCAGCAATGTGAAATGAGACCTAATACGTTGCTCTTGTTATTGCTCTCATTTTCTTCTGTTTGTGGGCTTAATCTTCTTGGGTTTCTCCCCATGGCCAAGATCATGATCTGGAAGGACACCATTATTCCAGCTAGTCCCTTCCAAAGGCTCTTAGGGAAAGCTACTGACTGATCCAACTGAGTCATATGATTGGGCATTAAAGTTACTCTGTGTGGTGGCATGGATCATCCCTATGACAAGAAGGTGGCAGGGACAGATTGGCTGCCTCCACCAGAACAATACGCTTGAGGTAGGGAGAAATTATTATCAAAGAAAAATGTAGCTATTACTAGAAGAAGGTAGAAGGTGGTTTTGGTAGAGAAAACCAATATGTGGCAAAACTTATGTTGGACTCAACATGGGTGCAATTGGAAAAATAATTCCAAATTAACTTTATGTCCTTAATGACAGGATAAATCAGGTAATAAAATAGGGAATTGCTCAGATAAATCTTTATTTCATTAAATTATTTAGCAAAGTCCCACAATATCCTAGTGAATAAACTATGTGTTGTGTACTGAATGACAACACTTTCTGATGAATTATTAATTTGAATAATTAGATGTTAATCTGGAATGAGGTCTTTCATAGTGTTCCTTAAAAATCAGTCTTTGCATTGTGGAACATTTCTAAGTTTGAAATGAAGACAATAATTTAACAACTTTTAGCTAAGAGCATCTTATGGCTAGGCACTGTTCTAGGCTCCGCTGATACAAAACATACTATATACAAATTCCCTCCTTCAAGGAGCTCCCTATTAAGGAAGACAAATACATAAGGTAATAATTACTTTAAGAGAATATTATTTTTAATACATATTAGCCTGAGTTGAAGGGATGGAATTCCCAGAGGGAATTCACAGAGATGGTGACACTTGAGTCTGGGAAGGGCAGGAGAAAGAAATTCTAAGCAGAAGCATTACAATGATGTGGGAATAGCATCACACATTCAAGCATTGGCAAGTACTTCTGCATGTTCAAAAATCTACTAAACATTAAATTGGAATATGAATATATAAATTTTAAAAGTTTATGTGCATTTGGAGCAAGAATCTATTTGAGAGAGTAAAAGGAGATTCGCTAATAGGTGATCTTGAAAAGACTCTGTAACACTGAGAGGAAACCCATCACATGTTAATCAGGATAGCAACATGTGTTCAGAAAAATGCTTGGGATGACTTCCAGTTAAAGAAAATATAGTACAGGGGAGACCTTCAAGATGGCAGAGGAGTAAGACGTGGAGATCACTTTCCTCTTCACAAATACATCAGAAATACAGCTAAATGTGGAACAACTCCTACAGAACACCTATTGAATGCAGGCAGAAGAGGTCAGACCTCCCAAAGAAAGAAACTCCCCACGTACTTGGCCGTGTGACAGACAGGGTCTTGGTGCTCCAGACGGGTGTCAGAACTGTGCCTCTGAGGTGGGAGAGCCGAGTTCAGCACACTGGTCCACCAGAGACCTCCTGGCTCTGCATAATATCAAACGGTGAAAACTCTCCCAAAAATCTCCATCTCAACGCTAAGATCCGCTCCACTCAACAACCAGCAAGCTACAGTGCTGGGCACACTATGCCAAACAACTAGCAAGACAGGAACACAACACCACCTATTAGCAGAGAGGCTGCCTAAAAATCATAATAAGGTCATAGGCACCCCAAAGCACACCATAGAATGTGGTCCTCCCCACCAGAAAGACAAGATCCAGCCTCATCCACCAGAACACAGGCACCAGTCCCCTCCACCAGGAAGCCTACACAACCCACTGAACAAACCTTAGCCACTGAGGCAGACACCAAAAACAACAGGAACTATGAACCTGCAGCCTGCAAAAAGGAGACCACAAAGAGTAAGTTAAGCAAAATGAGAAGACAGAGAAAAACACAGCAGATGAAGGAGCAAGGTAAAAACCCAACAGACTGAACAAATGAAGAGGAAATAGGTAGTCTACCTGAAAAAGAATTCAGAGTAATGATAGTAAAGATGATCCAAAATCTTGGAAATAGAATGGAGAAAATGCAGAAAACACATAACAAGGACCAAGAAGAACTAAAGAGCAAACAAACAATGATGAACAACAAAATTAATGAAATTAAAAATTCTCTAGAAGGAATCAATAGCAGAATAACTGAGGCAGAAGAACTGATAAGTGATCTGGAAGATAAAATAGTGGAAATAACTACTGCAGAGCAGGATAAAGAAAAAAGAATGGAAACAATTGACAACAGTATCAGAGACCTCTGGGACAACATTAAACACACCAACAATTGAATTATACGGGTCCCAGAAGAAGAAAAGGAAAAGAAGAGGACTGAGAATATATTTGAGGAGATTATAGTTGAAAACTTCCCTAATATGGGAGAGGAAAGAGTCAATCAAGTGCAAGAAGCACAGAGAGTCCCATATAGGATAAATCCAAGGAGAAACATATCAAGACACATATTAATCAAACTATCAAAAACTAAATAGAAAGAAAAAATATTAAAAACAGCAAGGGAAAGACAACAAATGACAAAAAAGGGAATCCCCATAAGGTTAAGAACTGATTTTTAAGAGAAACTCTGCAAGCCAGAAGGGAGTGGCAGGACATATTTAAAGTGACAAAAGGCAAATATCTACAACTAAAATTACTCTACCAAGCAAGGATCTCATTCAGATTCAACAGAAAATTAAAACCTTCACAGAAAAGCAAAGTCTAAAAGAATTCAGCACCATCAAACCAGCTTTAAAACAAATGCAAAGGAACTTCTCTAAGGAGGAAACACAAGAGAAGGAAAACACCTACAATAACAAGCCATAAACAATTAAGAAAATGGTAATAGGAACATACATATCGATAATTACCTTAAATGTAAATGGACTAAATGCTCCCACCAAAAGACATAGACTGGCTGAATGGATACAAAAACCAGACCTGTATATATGCTGTCTACAAGTCATCCACTTCAGAACTAAGGACAGGTACAGACTGAGAGTGAGGCAATGGAAAAAGATATTCCATGCAAATGAAAATGAAAAGAAAGCTGGAGTAGCAATTCTCATATCAGACAAAATAGACGTTAAAATAAAGACTATTACAGGAGACAAAGAAGGACACTACATAATGATCAAGGGATCAATCCAAGAAGAAAATATAACAATTGTAAATATTTATGCACCCAATATAGTAGCACCTCAATATATAAGGCAAATGCTAACAGCCATAAAAGGGGGAAATTGACAGTAACACAAGCATAGTAGGGGACTTTAACACCCCACTTTCACCAATGGACAGATCATCCAAAATGAAAATAAATAAGTAACACAAGCTTTAAATGATATATTAAACTAGATGGACTTAATTGATATTTATAGGACATTCTATCCAAAAACAACAGAATACACTTTTTTCTTAAGTGCTCATGGAACATTCTAGAGGATAGATCATATCTTGGGTCACAAATCAAGCCTTGGTAAATTTAAGAAAACTGAAATTGTATCAGATATCTTTTCTGGTCACAATGCTATGAGACTAGATATCAATTACAGGAAAAAATCTGTAAAAAATACAAACACATGGAGGCTAAATAATACACTACTTAATAACCCAGAGATCACTGAAGATATCAAAGAGGAAATCAAAAAATACCTGGAAACAAATGACAATGAAAACACGATGACCCAAAACCTATGGGATGCAGCAAAAGCAGTTCTAAGATGGAAGTTTATAGCAATACAATCCTAACTCAAGAAACAAGAAACATCTCAAATAAACAACCTAAACTTACACCTAAAACAAACAGAGAAAAAAGAACCAAAAAACCCCAAAGTTAGCAGAATGAAAGAAATCATAAAGATCAGATCAGAAATAAATGAGAAAGGAATGAAGAAAACAATAGCAAAGATCAATAAAAATAAAAGCTGGATCTTTGAGAAGATAAAATTGATAAACCATTAGCCAGACTCATCAAGAAAAAAGAGAGAAGACTGAAATCAACAGAATTAGAAATGAAAAAGGAGAAGTAACAACTGACACTGCAGAAATACAAAGAGAGATTACTACAAGCAACTATATGCCAATAAAAGATTATTACAAGCAACACTATGCCAATAAAATGGAGAACCTGGAAGAAATGGACACATTCTTAAAAAGTACAACCTTTTGAGACTGAACCAGGCAGGAAGAAATAGAAAATATAAACAGACCAATCACAAGCACTGAAATTGAAACTGTGAGTAAAAATCTTCTAACAAACAAAAGCCAAGGACCAGATGGCTTCACAGACAAATTCTATGAAACGTTTAGAGAAGAGCTAACCCCTATTCTTCAAAAAATCTTCCAAAATATAGCAGAGAGAAGAATACTCCCAAACTCATCCTACAAGGCCACCATCACCCTGATAGCAAAACCAGACAAAGATGTCACAAAGAAAGAAAACTACAGGCCTATATCACTGATGAACATAGATGCAAATATCCTCAATAAAATACTAGCACACAGAATTCAACAGCACATTAAAAGGCTCATACACCATGATCAAGTGGGGTTTATCCCAGGAATGCCAGGATTCTTCAATATATGTAAATCAATCAATGTGATGAACCATAATAACAAATTGAAGAAGAAAAGCCATATGATCATCTCAATAGATGCAGAAAAAGCTTTTGACAAATTTGAACACCCATTTATGATAAAAACTCTCCAGAATGTAGGCATACAGGAAACTTACCTCAACATAATAAAGGCAGTATATGACAAACCCACAGCCAACATCATTCTCAGTGGTGAAAAACTGAAACCATTTCCTCTAATTGAGGAACAAGGCAAGGTTGTCCACTGTCACCACCTTTATTCAACATAGTGTTGGAAGTTTTATCCACAGCAATCAGGGAAGAAAAACAAATCAAAGGAATCCAAATCAGAGAAGTAAAGCTGTCATCAGTTGCAGATGACACGATACTATACATAGAGAATCCTAAAGAGGCTACCAGAAAACTATTACAGCTAATCAATGAATTTGGTAGAGTAGCAAGATACAAAATTAATGCACAGAAATCACTTGCATTCCTAGGCACTAATGATGAAAAATCTGAAAAAGAAAGTAAGGAAACACTCTCATTTACCATTGCAACAAAAAGAATAAAATACCTAGGAATAAACCTACCTAGGGAGACAAAAGACCTGTATGTTTAAAACTATAAGACACTGATGAAAGAAATTAAAGATGATACAAACAGATGGAGAGATAAACCATGTTCTTGGATTGAAAGAATCGATATTGTTAAAGTGACTATACTACCAAAAGCAATCTATAGAGTCAATGCAATCCCAATCAAACAACCAATGACATTTTTCACAGAAATAGAACAAAAATTTCACAATTTGTATGGAAACACAGAAGACCCCAAATAGCCAAAGCAATCTTGAGAAAGAAAAACGGATCTGGAGGAATCAGACTCCCTGACTTCAGACTATACTACAAAGCTACAGTAATCAATACAGCATGGTACTGGCAGAAAAGCAGAAATATAGATCAATGGAACTGGATAGAAAGCCCAGAGATAAACCCATGCAGGTATGGTCACCTTATTTTTGATAAAGGAGACAAGAATATACAATGGAGAAAAGACAGCCTCTTCAATAGTGGTGATGGAAAAACTGGACAGCTACATGTAAAAGAATGAAATAAGAACACTCCCTAATACCACACACAAAAATAAACTCCAAATGTATTAAAGACCTAAAAGTAACGTCAGACACTATAAAACTCTTAGAGGAAAACCTAGGCAGAACACTCTATGACATAAATCACAACAAGATCCTTATTGACCCACCTCCTAGAGAAATGGAAATAAAAACAACAATAAACAAATGAGACCTAATGAAACTTAAAAGCTTTTGCACAGCAAAGGAAACCATAAACCAGACAAAAAGATAACCCTCAGAATTGGAGAAAATGTTTGCAAATGAAGCAACTGACAAAGCATTAATCTCCAAAATTTACAAGCAGCTCATGCAGCTCAATAACAAGAAAAGAAACAATCCCATCCCCAAATAGGCAGAAGACTTAAATATACCTTTCTCCAAAGAAGATATACAGATTACCAACAAACGCATGAAAGCATGCTCGACATCACTAATCATTAGAGAAATGCAAATCACAACTCCAGTGAGGTATCACCTCACACCGGTCAGAATGGCCATCATCCAAAGATCTAGAAACAATAAATGCTGGAGAGGGTGTGGAGAACAGGGAACCCTCTTGCATTGTTGGTGGTGATGTAAATTGATACAGCTACTATGGAGAACAGTATGGATGTTCCTTAGAAAACTAGAAATAGAACTACCATACGACCCAGCAATCCCACTACTGAGAATATACCCTGAGAAAAGCATAATTCAAAAAGAGTCATGTACCACAATATTCATTGCAGCTCTATTTACAATAGCCAGGACATGCAAGCAACCTAAGTGTCCATCAACAGATGAATGGATGAAGAAGATGTGGTACATATATACAATGGAATATTACTCAGCCATAAAAAGAAACAAAATTGAGTTATTTGTAGTGAGGTGGATGGACCTAGAGCCTGTCAAACAGAGTAAAATAAGTCAGAAAGAGAAAAACAAATACCGTATGCTAACACATATATGTGGAATCTAAAAAAAAAACAAACAATGGTTCTGAAGAACCTAGGGGCAGGACAGGAATAAAGACGAAGACGTAGGGAATGGACTTGAGGACACGTGGAGAGGGAAGTGTAAGCTGGGACGAAGTGAGAGAGTGGCATGGACTTTATACTACCAAATGTATAATAGAAAGCTGTTTGGAAGCAGTCACATAACACAGTGGTGTCACCTTAGTGCTTTGTGACCACCGAGAGGGTTGTGATAGGGAGAGTGGGTGGGATATGCGAGAGGGAAGAGATATGGGGATATATGTATGTGTATAGCTGATTCATTTTGTTATAAAGCAGAAACTAACACACCATTGTAAAGCAATTATACTCCAATAAAGATGTTTTAAAAAAATAAAAAAAAATATATAGTACAGGAATCACTTTGTTTCTCTAATAATTATTACCTATAAAGATGGGCTTATGGTTACATCGAGGCAGATAGTCGAAAGTGGAAGTTGTACCTTGACAGATGTCCAAAACTAGTTTGCACAACTTCAGGGAATATATCAACAATGCTTCCTTTGAAACAGCCATGACCTAGAATGTGGGAGGGCTGTGAGAATATCCTTGAACTCCACTTGGCACCCCCACATACTGGCTGTTGAGGCAGATGAATGAGGAAATGTGTTGATGAATATCCCACTCCTTCGTGCAAATTGAACTATTGGTATGAGAGGTTGGAGCAGAAAAGGTAGACGGTACAGCTAGTGATGCTGACCAACTGCTAAATTAAAACACACATGTCTCATTAAAACACACATGAGGAAGGGACTTCAAGTCAAGGAGACTTTCTGTTATGTACTGTTAGGTGCTAATAGCTTTGGAAGAGAGTGTTGAAGGAAATGCCTTCAAACAAACAAAAATCTAAGTCACTCTCTGACTTATCTCTTGCCATCACCCTTCCCTCAAATAGACTTCGACCACAAACCGGCCTAGAAAAAATAGTACCCCCAAAACTTGCTTCATACCAATAGAATATGGTGGATATGTTGCTTATTCTATATGACACTCTATCTTACTAGCAGATTCCATCTATAGGATTTCTCTCCTTTGCTGGTTTTGAAGAAGCAAGCTGCCATTAATCCTACTGCTACAAGGAAATGACTTCTGTCAACAACTTGAGGGAGCTTGGAAGTGGGTTTTTCCCAGTCAGGCTGGCTCATACCTTGATTGTAGCCTTGTTAGCCCCTCAGCAGAAGATCTAGTTAAGTCAAGCAAGGACTCCTGATCCACAGAAACTGTGAGATAAAAAATGTGTGCCGTTTTGGACTTCCCTGATGACGCAGTGGTTAAGAATCCACCTGCCAATTCAGGGGACATGGGCTCGAGCTCTGGTCTGGGAAGTTCCCACATGCCACCGAGCAACTAAGCCCATGTGCTACAACTACTGAGTCTGTGCTCTAGAGACTGTGAGCCAAAACTGCTGAGCCTGTATGCCACAACTACTGAAGCCTGTGCACCTAGAGCCCGTGCTGCACAACAAGAGAAGCCACTACAGTGAGAAGCCTGCGCACCGCAATGAAGAGTAGGCCCTGCTCACTGCAACTAGAGAAAGCCTGTGTGCAGCAGTGAAGACCCAAAGCAGCCAAAAATTAAATTAATTAATTAATTCATTTTAAAAAATGTTGTTTTAAGCTGCTAAATTTGTGGTAAGTTTTTACATAGGAATAGAAAACAGATACAAATATACACCCAGTTACTGATTTATGAAGTTTATAGTCTCAATGGGCAACCTAGACAAATTAAACTGTTACTTGAAATTGAATATGGTAAAAGTCCTACTATGGGAAGTTGAGGGGTTTGTTCCCAGAGAAATGAAAGTAATTTAGTGTTATTGATCTGAGGGGAGTAAAAGCTCTAGAGGGAGACAAAACAGCAAATCAGGGAAAGCTTTGTAATCCTTGCTCAGGAAACTTACTTAGGAGCAATGGGGCAACGAAGTGTTTAAAGTATCAGAATAGTAGAATTTAATTTGCCTATTAAATTGACCACTCTGGTAGTTTGAGAAATTTAGATTTTTAAGAATAAGATCAGAATTGAGGAGATAGACATAATTGAATAAAGAAAATGTGGGTCTGAATTAACAATATGGCAGTGAAAATGGACAACAGAGAGGCCACAAATGTATCTGAAGGTACTGTAAATACATATTTGTTTGGCTTTGGTGACTCGCTGAATTTGGGAGGTTGAGGAAAGAAGAAACTGACATTGGGTTGCTGACAAATGACAAAAGGTGAGAGATGACACTAAAGTATAATTTCAACAGGTAAAGTGGTTCTCATACAGATAGAAAGCAAACACATGTCAAAGATTTCATTTAACTCATTAGCTCATTTAACTGTCATTACATATACAGTAAAATATTATAACTAGTTCAAAGGATAAATTGAAGACAGAGGTAATTGGGAATGCTAAAACAAATTTGTTAATCAATGCAAATTTATATCCTGCAGAAAAATAAAACATGTTTGGAATAATTGTTTCTATAGGGGGGAAATCAAGCTAGTGAAAATTAATTTGTAATTCTATGGGTAAAAGTAATTACTCCCAGCTTTCTTCAATTTACAGAGTTGTTTTCAATTTACAGTAGCCAAAGAGAAGTGTACAAGCAAATATACAGACCCAACATTACATCGAAAGGATATAAAAAGGTAATATTTTGTCCACTTCAGCTTTTCAAAAATTTCCCTGATGGTGCCAAATATGAGTACAAGAGAAAGGAATACCAGACAGAGAGAACTCGGTATATTATTATGAGACAGACAAACTTCTTTTCCAGCAGTCAGCTAAGAGGACAATAGGGCAGATCCCATGTCAGCATTTTTTTCCTCTCACAGGTCCCACTTTGAATGAGTTTGATGTGGTAGAAACTTCAAACAGGCACTGAGAAATCAGGAACACTTGAAAAGATGGTACATTTTCTCAGGCATAGCCTGAGGGGGGTTGCAGGCCTTCAGGAGAATTTGTTCATTTGGCTTAGCACTACATCCAACTTTAATGGAGTGAAAGTGAATGTTTAAGAAGGAAAGAGACTAAGTATAAGAGCCTGAGGCCCTACTCTCACTCCGATGGCCTGTAAATGGAAAGCAGGGGATTGAGCAGTGCCTTTTACTCCAGTGGAAAGGATGAAGAATTGCTGAGAGAATGAGGGGAGCAGTGTAGACCCCAGACCAGAGGAAGTGAGAACTTCAAGACCAAAGGCCAATGCCACACCATCTCATTATTTTCTTTGCACACTTGAGTGTGCTGTGAGTAAAATATACAGCTTCACTTCAATAAAGGTTAAAGGACAGTGCTGTCAGAAAATAAAAGTAGGTACAATTTCACATTTCATTCTTCCATTAACTATTTATTGAACACTTACCATAGTTAGATAATGAGCTGGTATCCTTTTTACCATATACCCTTTAAGAAGGAAAACTACAGGGAAGACACATTTTAGAGAAAGATATGTGCACACTCCCCTAACTTCCCTAACAGGAAGACATTCCTGCACTATTTCATTTCACAGAAATTTCATTTAAAAATTCAGCCAATATTTATTGAGTGACTCCTATGTGCCAGGTGTTATGTTAGGTCCTGGGGAAGAACAATGATTAACACCATAGACACAATGTTTGCTTTCCTTCCAGTCTAATATGGAAAACAGTAATTACACAATTGTGGTATAGTCTCAGAAACATAGTGCTCGGGTTGTGTGCTGATGTATTGAATCTAGACTTACACTCCATTTTCAGGCTTGGTTATATTACTGTTAGTGTATCTGCATTTACTTAGAAATTCTCTAATTTATGTAAGAACATAATGTGTGGAATGGGCTAAGCTACAACCCATTCAAAATGTGAAGGCTCAGTACAAGATTGACAGCTAACCTGATATCAGAAAAGCCTCACTTTAAGGTGCTGATCAAGCAGGTTGATTGACCTTTGAAGCTTTGCTAATTGGCATACTGATGTCAGAATTGGGTTTTTATTGGTGAAATTGATGATAATTAACAAGATAAATGTATAAATAGGCTCTAATTGGTGAAGTTAAGGGTATTCAAGATATGAGGATTGGTTAAAATATTTTAGATATGCATATGCATGAAACAGAGGGTAATAAGCTAGCAAGCCCTGTAACATAGACCTTTGCAAGGTTGAACTCCACATGGTCCTGTGTCTAGCAACTGATGTAAAGGATTTCTCGTTACCTGATGCTGACCCTGAGGGAAAAAGAATTCTGCTCTGGAACATTGTGACTGCCTTCAGTAAAGCTTTCATGAAATGTGGTGGTTGGAATATGTAAAGGGACAAACATCTCAGACTCAACTGAGATTACAAAACAAGTTATATGAATTGTTTTTTTTTCTTGCTTGCTAAGGAATGTTGGTTTAACAGATGTGGCAGAATTTGGTCTGAAAATTGTTTTGCTTACAACCTGGTTGTGAAGCAGCAGCCCATTTTTAGGCCACTACCATTATTTTCTAAAAAAAAAAAAAAACTTGTATAAGTTAAGTGTAACATTAACTGACTTAACACGTTAATGTAGAAGTGTAAGTTGACACAGTAGAATTTTATTTCTTACTCACATAAGGTAAAAATGATAGCTGGAGGTGGGAGAGGCTCCTGCCCCACTCAGTATTTCAGGCATCCAGGATGTGAGAGCATATGGCTTTGAAAGTTTCCCTGAATGTCAACATCCAGTAAGTAAAAAGAAATCATGTGAGAGGTTTTAGTCCCAAACAGTACCTCTTTGTGTATTCCATTGGCCAAAATTAAGTTATATGGTCCTACCCAGATGTAAGTGGTCTAAAATAATATAGTCTATGGCCAGGAAGATGCCTTTAATAACGTCCCTTAATAACAAATAACTCTGTGGAAGGGGAGAACAAATCTTTGGTGGACAGGTAGCTCTCTGTGCCACAGAACCTGAGAATAGTGCATGACCAACCACTTTAAGTCAGTTCCCAGTTTTGTTCTTAGAACTGTTCATTCTTATGGTCTACTAAAACACAAAATTTAGAAGCAAGATCCTATTTAATTTCTTCATATTGCAATAAAATGTTAGAGGTCTAGGTATGATATGACTAATATAGTTTAAATTAATTTGTACATATGGCAATCCCACCAAAGGAAGAACTGTATTTTGAAAAAGATGTTTATTAATCCCAAGGATCTCATCCAAATATAGTAGAATAATTCTTGTAACAAACTTGTACTTTAAATTCTTAAAATTAACTTCTTCCCATTTTACATAAAAATGATTTATCTTCCCATTCAAAGAGAAAAGCTATGTTTGAGCTTTATAATGGATATATTTCTTTCAAATTCAAATAAGTAATAACAGAATTGTATCTGTTGTATCAGCCAGGAAATAAAAAGAAGGAGATGGCACCATCAAGATCAATACTGAGGAATTTTATAAAAGGACTCTACAAGGCTGCGGGACATCCACAAGAGAAAAGGGATAGCAAAATACCTTGAGGCTAGCACCAGCAAGAAGTTAATGCTAAGCCTGAAGGAGCAGAGGGAGGGATTAGTGGGAAGAACCCAGGGAGAGTTAGTATATGGAGACTAGTACTTGGAGTGGCAAATGGAAAATACCAGCACAACTATTAATTCAGATATAGCTAAACTTTATCTTTATTTCCTTTGAGAATTTCCTATCTACCTCAGGAAAGGAGTAATAAAGAGTACAATGGTTAAGGGCATGCATCTGCAGCCAGATTGTCTAGATTCAAATCCCAACTTGGTCACTTCGCTTGATCTCTTTGTGTCTCAGTTTTCCCCGCTGAAAAATAGAAACTTGCCTCTTGTTGTTTAAAGGCTTAAATGTGTTACTATAAGTAAACTCTTAGAGTAGTGTCTGATACATGACAAGTGCCATATAACTTTTACCTATTTTTATCAGGTCTCCTTCATTTTTATTTTATTAAAAATAATACACACATACATTAAGTTGTCTCATAATGCCTCAGCCACTTTTCTATGTTTTAAAGTATCAATATATTAACATTGGGTAGACCCAATGAAGTGGGTTGGTTTTTGTCTGCCCAGTATCTCTTTGGGGAACCACCTCTCCTCCATTCTTAGGTCATTCCCATGATTTAGGTTAGGCTGTCTTTTTTTGCCCAACAAGCACTCATATACACCCTTCCAGGAGATTGACACATGAATTAAATTAAGCTAACTAGACACCTCCTTTTGAGTATTTCTGAAACTATCATTACACTGAATCCTCTTTTAACTGGGATGGCTAGCTGTAAGGATAATATAAACCTACAATTATTGGTAACCATCTTTTCTCTTCCTGAGAATGAAGACAACAAAGAGGAAAGTTAAGATAGAAATGGAGAAGTTACCAGTCACATGAACCAGGAATTTCCTCATCTTCCCATCTTCTAGTTCAAACTGGGTGTCTTTCATTTTCAGGCAAAAATCCTAATTTCAAAATTCCATCATATTCCATATTTTTAGTATCATTTTCTAGCTATCGCATGAGGCATGAGATTTGAAGTCTCCCCTGTGTATACTGATAGCTGGAAGTTCAAATCGGTAAAAATTAACATTTCAACATGAGAACCAATCCGGAAGAGTATGTGATGCCATTAATTCCTTGAAAAAATTACAGGCTAACAATTTCTTAGTGAAAATTATATGTGAGGAATTGTGTTAGAAACTATTTATGATTTTCACAAAAATCAAAGTAGATGCTACTATTGCCCTGTTTCCTAGTGAAGACACAGTCTCAGAGAGGTTAAAACCAACTTCAGACACTTCAGCTGTTTTGCAAATAAGTCTGTGAAGGCAGACTGAATATTTGTGAGCCCTGAAAATTCATACATTTAAACCCTAATCCCCAATGTTATGGTATTCAGAGGTGGGGCCTTTAGGGTGTGATTAGGTCCTTGTGAAAGATACCTCAGAGAGCTCTCTCACTTTGGCCATGTGAGGATAAAATGAGAAGTCAGAAACATGGAAGAGGGCTCTCACCAGAACTGGAACATACTGGAACCCTGATTCAGACTTCCACCTTCCAGAGCCATGAGGAACAAATTCCTGTTGTTTAAAAGCCACCCAGTCTATGGTATTGTGTTATAGCAGCCTGGACTGACTAAGACAGAGAAGTATTCTAGAAAAGATTATGCTGCACAAGTCATGTTTATTGACATGGAAATATACCAAGCACATACTGTTAAGAAAAAAATAGGTAAGAAATATGTAAAGTTGTTAATATAAAATACTATTTTAAATATTTACATATTTATATATTTCCACTAATAGATGTCTAGACAAAATTATATATATTTTACAATTCATATTTTATATATTTACATATTTTCATAAAGGTATATCTAGGAAAATGTACACTAGCACATAATGTCTTAATATAATGTACAGACATACATATATATGTGTATTTAAAATATGTTACTTTTTTAATGTATTTCTATAGGGGATGTCTGGAAAAATATTCACCAATAGACCTGGTTTGTGGGATTTTAAGTTATTTAAAACTTTCTTCTCTATTTTTTGTTTTGTTTAATTTTTTTACATTGACTGTGTATTACTTTTATAAAAACAATGCAGCTTAAAATAACAATAAATTCTCAAAGACATAAATCCTTCATAAATATCACAGCTTAAAAAAAAGGAGAAATAAAATACAAAGGATTAGAATCCTGATACAGCAGTGTATTCAATACTCATTCATTTATTCAATAAATCTTCATTGGGCAGTGGATATTATGGGAGGTATCTGGGGGAAAATAGTGAAAAAAGTAGACACAGTCTCTAATATTCTTGTACCTGATGCCAGTTCCAGAATCCTAATAAAATCTGACACATGCAAACATGCATTTTTATATTATGGATGTGATTGTGTGGGGGGGCAGGGCAAGGTGGGAAGGTGGAAATGGGTGGAGTCACAGGAAAGCCCATCTCTCAAAGCATTCACTGTTCTTTGCACATCCATGAACAAACAGCTCCTGTAACACCCTAAATGAGGCTAAATGAGGTCAGGCACAAGTAAGGGTTTTATGTAGGTCAGCATCTCCTTTCTCAGAGGCTAGTCCTGGAAATCTCTTAATATACATAGTTTATAATTTATGCTCAGAAGTAGTGACTTACCTATGTGCCGAGTGCAAACACACACACACACAATCTTTTCTTTACACCTTCCATGAAAAATATTTACCAAACACATTACATAATTCAAGGTATAAAATGGGGAAACCTCGTTTCAAAAGGGAGAAACTGAATGTGGCTAAGAAAGTTTGATATGTAATTTTCAGCTCCTTTGACCATAACCTGCAAAGCCTTTAGGTAAATTTCCTCCCTGTCTTAGCTCTTCATCTGATATTTTTCTTTCTCTCCCTTCCTCCTCTGTCAACCCATCCTCACACAACTATTTGGAAATAAACTGCTGCACGGACCTGACAGGAAGACCAGTTAGAGTAAGAACTCAGCCTGAAAATATTTTCCTGATGCTGGAATAGAGAGAATGTCTGAGAACTTAGAATATTTGGAAGATCTCAGCAACAATCCAGGAATTATGAGGCCCTCCATGTGCCTGTGTATAAGTGCCCATATTTATTTATAAACCAATTCATTAAAAAAGCTTTATGACAAGACTCTCCAGGGTAACAAGGAAAGTTCCTCTAACTTGACCTTGGTCTTGGCTTCTCTGCCTAACCCCTGTTAAATGGTATCAGTAAAGAGCAGTGAACTCTAAGATACCTTATCATCTAAGGTTAAAACTTTTGTTATTAAATTGGATCATTCAGAAAATAATGAATTGTTTGCCTTTGCCAAAGAAAATCTGACTTCCACAAATGTTTTATCTCATTAGAAATTGCCTAACTTTCGAGTACCACAATCTTTATTATATTTGTATTCTTTTCCTCTAAAAGAGTATTAAGGAAGATAAATCACAGTTAATTAAATTTAAGGAGTTAGACTAGATAGTCTCTAAGGCCACCCTTGGTCTCATGTTCTGTGATTAAAGTGAGGCTGCTGGAGAGGTGGGTTCGAGATTTTATTATATAATCAGTGAAACCTAGAATGGTGATAGTGTGACATTAAGCGGGTGTCTGGGATAGTGACAAGGCGCTTACTTGTTCTCATGTTTGTGGGTAAGATGGCAGAAAGAAAACAAGCTGTGTTTGATGGCTCATACATCTTCTTTGTCTTTCCCCCATTTTTATCACATTGTAAAAGAAGGATTAAAAAAATTAGAGTCAATATGTAGTCATTAACAATTATCCACAAATATGGATTCATGTATAAGATCTGAGAACCAAAATTCCATTACCTGGAGTCACATAGCTATTGTAAATATAGAACAAAGGGCTGTAAAAAAAGAAGGCATTCCAACCAGAGGAGGCAAACCCATGCATGAGGGCAAAGAAGCGTGCATCACTGTGGTTTTTAAGTACTTGTAGGTTGTTCGGCATGGCTGGACCAAATGGCACTATGTTATGGTGGAGGAGGAGGTAAGACATGGGGAAGTGAAGTAGAGGCCACTAGAGTGGTAGTCAGGGGTCAGATCATGAAGGGCTTTGAGTACTAAATTAAGGAATTAAATGGTTTTCTTAAGACTGTGCAGATCCTTGATAAATTATTGAAAGATTCTAAGTTAGGAATGACACGTCCAAGGATTAACTGGGTATGCTGATTGTAAATCTTCAGCTAGTTTGGAGCAGCATTTAAGGCGGCAGTCATCAGCAGATAAGTAAGTGATCATATCTGGATAGGGGGAAGAGGGTGACAGGAATTAATAAAATAGTTGTACACTCTTCTCAACTTGCCCAACCTCCACTGAAAATAGGAAGAAGAAAGACAGAAAGAAGGGTGGGACTAGAGGAGTTCAGCACTGCCTCTTGTCCTCTGTTAGCAAGATAAAGAGCACTCCTTCTTCTCTCACTGACTTGGAATATAGTGTAGCTGTGGAGACCTACATTCCTTTCCAAAGCTGCTTTGATTTTTTTTTTTTTTTTTTTTTTTGCTTTACCAGATTTTATCCATTTAAGAACAGAGTTAAAGGAAGTAGGCAGAAGTATAATTAAACTCTTTATCTGACCCCCTAAAGGGGATCTGTAGGAACAGGAAGTACTCTAAAGGCTGAAATATTTGAAGGAAGAACACTGGAAAATGCAGGGTTTTCTCATAATCACCTTGTTCTTTATATCTAAGTAAGGCTTTATTGATCAGTTTGGACAACTGAGAGATTTTATTTATTTTTTGCCTTCCTTATCCTTTCCTGTCCTTTTTAAAAATAAATATAAAATATGGAGGAATGTTAACATAACGAGTTTACAAGCTCTGAGCAAACAGGAAAGAAGACAAATGCTTTAGAACATTGAACAAAAGATTATAGAAGGGGAAATTGATGATTCTTTCATGCAAACCTTTCACATACTCTTACTATATTATCTCATACTGTATTGCCATAAGGCAAATTGAATCTACACTGACTTTAAAGGTTCATGGGGTTTTTTCCTCCCTGCTTTTTTAAGCTATTGGGAAAGTCCAATAGAGGATAAAGAATAACTTTTGTTACAGCCCAAGGACAGATAATCAGACCTTCTGAGAAAAGAAAGAAGCTGGTAGTTTGGATTAAACCCTCTTTGTATCCCAGAAATGTACATAATTCCTCTCCAGTCTATTGCTATGGCTTGATCTAAGTGATTTGATCAAATACAACTATGAGATCCACTTTAGGATAATAGGATACTAGGACTTACGATAAAAAATAATGATAGGTACCAATACTTAGAGATGGTTAGTGTTAACTACACCCTTTACTTCTCAACCTCCCTATCAAGTTATAGAGAAAGCAAATCTCAGACCAAATGCTGGCATGCGTACAGACATAGGCTAACATCTATTAGCAAGTAGATATGAAACAACTGATATAATCCATTCTGTATGCTTAGTGAATTCCTAGCTTTGTGTTCTTTGTGTGTCCTGATATTTTGGGGGGAAGAAATATTTATTCAAGGCAAATGTGACAATATTATAAAGGTAGAAGTCAGTTAGATTTATAATTCACATCAGGCAACCCCACTCTTTTAAATAAGTGACTGGGACCAGGTCTGTTATGGAATCTGTCATTGGTAACCTTTCCAAAAAGTGAAGGGATCACTAGATTCTTACAGGCATTTGAGGGTTGATATGAACGTAAATTATTTTAGCCATTTCACATATTTTGGTTTTTATCACAGAGAATTCTATTATGAACATCTGTTTTCGGATTAACAGCCATCAAATTGTCACCATAATGTTCCTAGCATTCATTATGTTAATTGGTATTGATCAGACAAAATGATAGCAGAAAGTCACAACTTCTGAAGTATAGATATTTCTGATTAAATGCTAGTTGATCAGACCTAGAGTGTCACTTCTTACTATTAGGCAACACACTACTCCTAGAGTGTCACTTAAACTAATATGTAAAGAATATCACATTGCCTGTGCTGAAGTATTTTAAATTATAGAACTCATAAAACATGCCATTATGGGCTGTGTGTTTCTGCATCTTCCTCCCTCTCCCTCCTGCCCCCCACAAATACATATGTTGAAACCATAATTCTCAGTGCAATGGTATCTGAAGGTGGGCCTTTGTGACGTAACTAGGTCAAGAGGGTAGAGCCACTATAAAGAGATTAGAGCTCTTATAAGAAGAGGCCAGCCCATCAGGAAACTTGCAAGAGCCTCTTAGATAGCCTCATCCACCAGAGGGGAGACAGCAGAAGCAAGAAGAACTACAATCCTGCAGCCTGTGGAACAAAAACCACATTCACAAAATGATAGAGAAAATGAAAAGGCATAGGGCTGTGTACCAGATGAAGGAACAAGGTAAAACCAAAGAAACACAACTAAATGAAGTGGAGATAGGCAACCTTCCAGAAAAAGAATTCAGAATAATGATAGTGAAGATGATCCAGGACCTTGGAAACACAATGGATGCAAAGATTGAGAATATGCAAGAAATGTTTAACAAAGACCTAGAAGAATTAAAGAACAAACAAACAGAGATGGACAATACAATAACTAAATGAAAACTACACTAGAAAGAATCAATAGCAGAATAACTGAGGCAGAAGAACAGAGAAGTGACCTGGAAGACAGAATGGCGTAATTCACTGCTGTGGAACAGAATAAAGAAAAAAGAATGAAAAGAAATAAAGACAGCCTAACAGACCTCCAGGACAACATTAAACACAACAACATTCACATTATAGGGTTCCAAGAAGGAGAAGAGAGACAGAAAAGATCAGAGAAAATATTGAAGAGATTATAGTTGAAAACTTCCCTAACATGGGAAAGGAAAAAGCCACCCAAGTCCAGGAAGCTCAGCGAGTCCCATACAGGATAAACCCAAGGGGAAACATGCCGAGACACATAGTAATCAAATTGGCAAAAATTAAAGACAAAGAAAAATTACTGAAAGCAGCAAGGGAAAAACAATAAAAAAAATACAAGGGAACTACCATAAGGTTAGCAGCTGATTTCTCAGCAGAAACTCTACAAGCCAGAAGGGAGTGGCATGACATACTTAAAGTGGTGAAAGGGAAGAACCTACAACCAAGACTACTCTAACCAGCAAGGATCTCATTCAGATCTGATGGAGAAATCAAAAGCTTTACAGACAAGCAAAAGCTAAGAGAATTCAGCACCACCAAACCAGCTCTACAACAAATGCTAAAGGAACTTCTCTACGTGGGAAACACAAGAGAAGAAAAGGACCTACAAAAACAAACCCAAAACAATTAAGAAAATGGTCATAGGAACATACATATCGATAATTACCTTAAACGTGAATGGATTAAATGCTCCAACCAAAAGACACAGGCTTGCTGAATGTATACAAAAACAAGACCTATATGTATGCTGTCTACAAGAGACCAACTTCAGACCTAGGGACACATACAGACTGAAAGTGAGTGGATGGAAAAAGATAGTCCATGCAAATGGAAATCAAAAGAAAGCTGGAGTAGCAATACTCATATCAGATAAAATCGACTTTAAAATAAAGAATGTTACAAGAGACAAGGAAGGACACTACATAATGATCAAGGGATCAATCCAAGAAGAAGATATAACAATTATAAATATATATGCACCCAACATGGGAGCACCTCAATAAATAAGGCAAGTGCTAACAGCTATAAAAGAGGAAATTGACAGTAACACAATAATAGTGGGGGACTTTAACACCTCACTTACAACAATTGACCGACCATCCAAAATGAAAATAAATAAGGAAAAGAAGCTTTAAATGACAAAATAGACCAGAGAGAATTAATGGATATTTATAGGACATTCCATCCAAAAACAGCAGATTACACTTTCTTCTCAAGTGCACACGGAATGTTCTCCAGGATAGATCACATCTTGGGTCACAAATCAAGCCTCAGTAAATTTAAGAAAATTGAAATCATATTAAGCATCTTTTCTGACCACAACGCTATGAGATTAGAAATGAATTATTGGGAAAAAAACGTAGAAAACACAAACACATGGAGGCTAAACAATACGCTACTAAATAACCAAGAGATCACTGATGAAATCAGAGAGGAAATAAAAAAATACCTAGGGACAAATGAGAATGAAAACATGACGATCCAAAACCTATGGGGTGCAGATGAAGCAGTTCTAAGAGGGAAGTTTATAGCTATGCAACCCTACCTCAAGAAAAAAGAAAAATCTCAAATAAACAACCTAAACTTACACCTAAAGGAACTAGAGAAAGAAAAACAAACAAAACCCAAAGTTAGCAGAAGGAAAGAAATCATAAAGATCAGAGCAGAAATAAATGAAAGGGAAATAAAGAAAACAATAGCAAAGATCAATAAAACTAAAAGCTGGTTCTTTGAGAAGATAAACAAAATTGATAATCCATTAGCCAGACTCATCAAGAAAAAGAGGGAGAGGACTCAAAGCAATAAAATTAGAAATGAAAAAGGAGAAGTTACAACAGACACTGCAGAAATACAAAGCATCCTAAGAGACTACTACAAGCAACTCTATGCCAATAAAATGGACAACCTGGAAGAAATGGACAAATTCTTAGAAAGATATAACCTTCCAAGACTGAACCAGGAAGAAATAGAAAATATGAACAGACCAATCACAAGTAATGAAATTGAAACTGTGATTAAAAATCTTCCAACAAACAAAAGTCCAGGACCAGATGGCTTCACAGGTGAATTCTATCAAACATTTAGAGAAGAGCTAACACCCATCCTTCTCAAACTCTTCCCAAAAATTGCAATGGAAGGAACACTCCCAAACTCCTTCTATGAGGCCACCATCACCCTGACACCAAAACCAGACAAAAATACTACAAAAAAGAGAGAAAATTACAGACCACTATCACTGATGAATATAGATGCAAAAATCCTCAACAAAATACTAGCAACAGAATCCAACAACACATTAAAAGGATGATAAACCATGATTAAGTGGGATTTATCCCAGGGATGCAAGGATTCTTCAATATACGCAAATCAATCAATGTGATACACCATATTAACAAATTGAAGAATAAAAACCATATGATCATCTCAATAGATGCAGAAAAACTTTTGACAAAATTCAACACCCATTTATGATAAAAACTCTCCAGAAAGTGGGTATAGAGGGAACCTACCTCAACATCATAAAGGCCATATATGACAAAGCCACAGCAAACATTATTCTCAATGGTGAAAAACTGAAAGCATTTCCTCTAAGATCAGGAACATGACAAAGATGTCCACTCTCACCACTATTATTCAACATAGTTTTGGAAGTCCTAGCCATGACAATCAGAGAAGACAAAGAAATAAAAGAATACAAATTGGAAAAGAAGAAGTAAAACTGTCACTGTTTGCAGATGACATGATACTATACATAGAGAATCCTAAAACTGCCACCAGAAAACTGCTAGAGCTAATTAATGAATATGGTAAAGTTGCAGGATACAAAATTAATGCACAGAAATCTCTTGCATTCCTATACACTAATGATGAAAAATCTGAAAGAGAAATGGAGGAAACACTCTCATTTACCATTGCAACAAAAAGAATAAAATACCTAGGAATAAACCTACCTAGGGAGACAAAAGACCTGTATGCAGAAAACTCTAAGACACTGATGAAATAAATTAAAGATGATACCAACAGTTGGAGAGATATACCATGTTCTTGGATTGGAAGAATCAATATTGTGAAAATGACTATACTACCCAAAGCAATCTACAGATTCAATGCAATCCTTATCAAATTACCAATGACATTTCTTACAGATCTAAAACAAAAAAATCTTAAAAATTTGTATGGAGACACAAAAGACCCCAAATAGCCAAAGCAGTCTTGAGGGAAAAAAACGAAACTGGAGGAATCAGCCTCCCTGACTTCAGACTATACTACAAATCTACAGTAATCAAGAGAATATGGTACTGACACAAAAACAGCAACATAGATCAATGGAACAAGATAGAAAGCCCAGAGATTAACCCACGCACCTATGGTCAACTAATCTATGACAAAGCAGGCAAAGATATACAATGGAGAAAAGACAGTCTCTTCAATAAATGGTGCTGGGAAAACTGGACAGCTACATGTAAAAGAATGAAATTAGAATACTCCCTAACACCATACACAAAAATAAACTCAAAATGGATTAGAGACCTAAATATAAGACTGGACAATATAAAACTCTTAGAGGAAAACATAGGAAGAACACTCTTTGACATAAATCACAGCAAGATCTTTTTTGATCCACCTCCTAGAGTAATGGAAATAAAAACAAAAATAAAAAATGGGACCTAATGAAACTTCAAAGCTTTTGCACAGCAAAGGAAACCATAAACAAGACGAAAAGACAACCCTCAGAATGGGAGAAAATATTTGCAGACAAATCAACGGACAAAGGATTAATCTCCAAAGTATATAAACAGCTCATGCAGCTCAATATTAAAAATAAAACAACCCAATCATAAAATGGGCAGAAGACCTAAATAGACATTTCTCCAAAGAAGATATACAGATGGCTGAGAAGCACATAGAAAGGTACTCCACATCACTAATTATTAGAGAAATGCAAATCAAAACTACAATGAAGTATCACCTCACACCAGTTAGAATGGGCATCATCAGAGAATCTACAAACAACAAATGCTGGAGAGGGTGTGGAGAAAAGCGAACCCTCTTGCACTGCTGGTGGGAATGTAAATTGATGCAGCCACTATGGAGAGCAGTATGGAGGTTCCTTAAAAAACTAAAAATAGAATTACCATATGATCCAGCAATCCCACTACTGAGCATATACCCATAGAAAACTATAATTCAAAAAGACACATGCACCCCTGTGTTCATTGCAGCACTGTTTACAATAGCCAGGTCATGGAAGCAACCCAAATGCCCATCAACAGATGAATGGACAAAGAAGACGTTGTACATATGTACAATGGAATATTACTCGGCCTTAAAAAGGAACAAAATTGGGTCATTTTTTGACACGTGGATGGATCTAGAGACTGTCATACAGAGTGAAGTAAGTCAGAAAGATGAAAACAAATATCATATATTAATGCATGTATGTAGAACCTAGAAAAAAATGGTACATATTAACCAGTTTACAGGGCAGAAGTTGAGACACAGATGTAGAGAAGAAACTTATGGGCACCAAGGGGGGAAAGCCACAGGGGGTGGGATGGTGGTGTGCTGAATTGGGCGATTGGGATTGACATGTATACCCTGATGTGTATAAAATTGATGACTAATAAGAACCTGCTCTATAAAAAAATTAATAAAATTAAATTAAAATTTTTAAATAAAATAAAATATGTGTAACACACAAAACTCTCCTACACATCAACAAGGAAGAGACAAACAACCCATGAGAAAACTGGGCAAAGAACATGAACAGAAAGTTCACTGAACAAAACTCAAGTGGGCAAAACACCTAAGAAAGGATGTTTAGACTCACTAAAAATCATTGAAATAATTGATTTAAAATGCTAAAGATGAAATACCATTTACAATGATCAGACTGGCAAGAATAAAAAATGTTGGCAATAAAAAAAAAAAAAAAGAAAGAAAAAGAAAGACTGGAGAGCTAGCTAGCTCTTTCTCTGCCATGTGAGAACATAGCAAGAAGATGACCATCAATAAACCAGGAAGAGGGACTTCACCAAGAACTCGATCACACAGGAACCCTCATCTCACATTTTCAGCATCCTGAACTGGGAAATATAAATGTCTGTTATTTAAGCCACCCAGTCTATGGTATTTTGTTATAGCAACTCAACCTGACTAGGACAGCTGCTATAGTTAACATCCTTGCCTGCTTGCTGATGAGAGTCTCACTGAAAATCTCTTCTATTCTTCGCTGACCAAGCAGTATGGACCCATACATAAACATGAAAAGTGATATGTCATCAGTGCCCTTTTAAAACAAAAAGAACATTTACATTAAAACACCACATCAAAATAGTCTTGTTACTTTGCATTTACATTGATTAACTCATTTACATTCTATAGGAGTAAAGTTTTCATTTGTAAAATGCTCCAAAATCCAATATGTCAAAGTGCAGTATGTAATTGATAAATAGTGTTTTAGAAAACACTTGATATTCACTTAGGAAATTTGGTTTTGGGGGGGAATTGTTTACCACTAAGAGAGAAATCTAAATTTATATTAATGTTATCTTCCAGAACTCAAATTGTCTTTCCTTCAATAAACAAGTCATGCCAATTTTGGTAATTTTTAAAAATTGAGATTTGATAAATGTTTGTGTGTTGTAATTCAGCAAAGCCAGGTAAAATACAGGATGACCATTTTACTACTGCAACATAAAATTGCAGTTTTCAGTGATGGGCAACATTATAACTAGATGTTTAGAATCTTCTGTTGATGTCTATGCTTAAAAGACTCCTTTAAAAAATATGAGTAGGTTAGACTACTTATCAAGACCTTTAAAAATTTTTTTCTGATAAGACTCGTGTTGGCTTTATCTTATTACATTTGTAGTGAAATGTAATAGTAGAACACATAAATTTAACTTGATTATTACAAAAATAGCTTTCTTCTTTACTAGAGTTTGCCAGTGAAGTACAGGATTCCCACACCTCTGTACATTAAATATACTGTGTAAGTCAACTAATAGTTTGTAATTATATTTGTAAATATTCTTCAGAATGTCCCCTTTATCACTGATGGGAAAAGAAAAAGAATCATTCAGTGAGACTCATTACAAAATGAGACCCTAGATACATGTGGAGAGTTCTGCTGAGCAATTTGGTGTGATGCTGGGGGTACAGCAAAAGTAGGTTGGTAAATAAAATACAAGGTTGCCAATTAAATCTAAATTTCAGGTAAACAACAAATGATTTTTTTAGTATAAATATGTGTAGAACATACTTACACTAAAATATTATTCCTTATTTACCTGAAATTTAAATTTACCTGGGTGTTCTGTATTTTTGTTTGCAAAATCTGGTAACTCTAAGTAGGAGGTGGGGGTATGGAAGTCTATATTTAAATTTCTATCTTTATCTGCATATTGAATATGATTTTTTTTTAAAAGTGATGATCTGCAATGGAAACTTCTTTAGGAAATAACTTTGAACTGAGATTTAGAGGGCTTTTTTTGTTTTTTTCTACTTAGGACTTTGTAAATTTTTCTTTCTGAAATTCTGTAAATTGAAGTAATGAGAAATGTACTGTTGTTTGGAAATGAGTAATTCAGGGCCATTAGAGTGGGGACATGGGATAGACATTAATAGTGGATCATTGATTATTGGTAGGGTTTGTAGATTGTTTGGCATGCAGCTTGAACTCTGGTAAGCTTTACATTAGTAACTAAAAGATGGATTTAAAATTGGATAGACTTGAGTTCAGCTACAAACTTTTTGATGTGACTGTGGCATTGGCATTATTATCTTTCTTAAGATGGTGAAATGAATATGGCAATAGTAATTCTGTTCTAAGGATTAAATCTAATAACACTTGTAAAATTCTTAGCATAGTGAATATTTGACATATACAAAATATTCAAGAAATGGTAGCTTCATTCTCTATGGCTTCTCATAATCAAGTGTGTTTTGCACTACTTTGGATTGTTTTCTTAAAAACAAACAAGAAAAAACTTCAGGTTATTTCAGGAAGAATATATTATTTACTGTATAAATTGGGCTAAGAAATAGGGAAGAACAAATTTATCTTTTGTTCTAAGAGAAGGAAGATCATGAACAATTGTGCTTGTTACTTTTTCTTCCTTTTAAAATTATCTTCCCTCTTTTATTGCTAGAACTCTAGGAATTATCACCTAAGTCTCTTTATAATATTTTAGCATATGTCATAAATATTTATTGTTCATTTGATTAAAAAGCTGAATTTATGTTATAAGCAATAATGACAATCTAAAGACCATGGTATTTTAACACAGAAGTATAACATTCCCAAGTATTAAGAAACTTGTGAAAATTTTATTTTTACCATTATTGTAATTGATTACTTTAAATATTTAGTCATTTTAACTTAATTTAAAATAATTATTTATTTAAAGAGTATTGCTTTCCAGACTGACATATTGTAGAAATATGCTATGATATGTGGTGATTGTAGTTAACCATGACATAGGTAAATTTGTGATAAAATTGGTATGGTATATTTATGCTTTATTCCTTGAGTAAATCAAGGTGTAATAAACTGGTAAGCCAAAGTTTCAGATTTTGAGAGATGGGATTGCCTTGGCCAAGGCTGAGACTGCCATTGTACTGGGGAGAAACCCCATTTCCCCAGGACTCCTGCTCCAGTTCCTCAGGCCTTGGCCTTCTCCCCTCTAGAGTGTCAACTGCCATTGAACCTGGGAGAAGTTCTGGCTCTAGTCCTTCCAATGCTAGTCCTACATCCCACCAAGGTGGTGGTCACCAATGCACTCAGGAGAAGATGTGACCTATGCTCACTTTGGAATCAGCTCTCCCACCAAAACCACTGGGCACACACAGACTGCATAGAGATGCTCTCACACAACGTGCATTCAAGACCTATTGAGGTCTTTTCCCTAATTTTATAGAAACAGAAGGTCAAACAAAATAAGGAGACAAAGGAATGTGTTCCAAATGAAATAAAATAAAACTCCAGGAAAAACCCCTAATAAAGTAGAGATAAGTAATTTACATGATAAAGAGTTCAAAACTATGCTAATTAAAAATGCTCACTGAACTCAAGAAAAGAATACAAGAACACAGTGAGAACTTCAACAAAGAACTAGAAAATATAAAAAAGAACCAATCAGAACTAAAGAATACAATAACTGAAATGAAAAATACACTAGAAGAAATTAATAAGATTAGGTGATGAAGAGGAATATATAAGTGAACCACTATTCTGTAGTAATGGAAATAACCCAATCAGAGAAGCAAAAAGAATTTAAAAAATTTTAATGAGGATAGTTTAAAGGACCTCTGGGACATCAAGCATACTAACATTCACATTATATGGGTCCAAGAAGGAGAAGAGAGAGAAAAAGGCATAATTTACTTAAAGAAATTATGGCTGAAGAAAGAAACAGATATCCAGGTCAAGAAAACACAAACACTCCCAAACATGATGGACCCAATTAGACCAACACTAAAATATATCATAATTAAAAGGGCAAAGTACAAATAATTTTAAAAGTAGTAAGAGAAGAACAAAAAGTCACATACTAGGGAACCCTCATAAGGCTATCAGTTGATTTTTCAGAAGAAACTTTGTGGGCCAGAAGGGAGTGGCATGATATAGTTAAAGTGCTGAAAGGAAAAACATATACCCAAGGATATTTTTTCCAGCAAGATTGTAATTCAGAATTGAAGGAGAGAGAGAATTTCTCAGACAAGCAAAAACTAAGAGTTCAACACCACTAAACCAGACTTATAAAAAATGTTAAAGCATTTTCTTCAAGCAAAAAGAGATGGCTCTAACAAGAAATAAGAAAATAAATGAAGGAAAAAATATCTCACCAGTAAAGGTAAACATATAGTAAATGCAGTAGATCAACCATTTAAATAAGCTAGTGTGAAGGTTAAAAGACACAATTTGCAAAATCAATTATCACTACAATAAACAGCTAAGGGATAGATATAAAGGAGAAATATATGACACTAAAATGTGAAACATTCTGGGGAGAGGGAGTAAAAAATGTAGAGCTTTTAGAATATGTTGAACATAAATAACTATAAGTTTAAAATGAGGAAATATATTTATGAGTTGATAGACATAAACTTGGTAACCACCAATCAAAAACCTACTACAGATACACACACAAAAAAGAGAAAGGAACTAAACATAACCCTAAAGAAAATCATCAAACCACAAGGGAAAAGATTAAGAGAAGAACTACAAAAACAACAAGAAAACAAATAACAGAATGACAATAAATACTTTAAATGTAATCACTTTAAATGTAAATAGACTAAGTGCTCCAATCAAAAGATATAGGGTGGATGAATGGATAAAAAACAAGACCAATCTATATGTTGCCTACAAGAGACTCACTTCAGAGCTAAAGACACATATATGTTGAAAGTAAAGGGATGGAAAAAAATTCCATGCAAATGGAAATAAAAAAAAACTGGGGTAGCAATATTCATATAAGACAAAACAGACTTTAAAACAAAGTCTATAAGAAAAGACAGAGAAGGCATTATGTAATGATAAAAGGGTCAATATAAGAAGAGGATATAACATTCATAAACATATATGCACATAATATAGAAGCACCTAATATATAAAGCTAACATTAACAGACATAAAGGGAGAAATACAATAATAGTAGAAAACTTTAATACCCCCTTTACATCAATGGATAGATCATCCTGCCAGAAAATTAATAAAGAAACAGTGGAGGGGGTTGGAATGAATTGGGAGATTGGGATTGACATATATACACTACTATACATAAAATGGATAACTAATGAGAACCTACTGTATAGCACAGGGAACTCTACTCAATGCTCTGTGGTGACCTAAATGGGAATAAAGTCCAAAAAAGAAGGGATATATGTATACATATAACTGATTCACTTTCCTGTACAGCAGAAATTAATACAACATTGTAAAGCAACTGTACTCAAATAAAACGTAATAAAAAAAAAAAGAAACAGTGGCCTTAAAAGACACAGTAGACCAGATGGACTTAATAGATATCTAAGGAATATTGTATCCAAAAATAGCAGAATACATATTCTTTTCCAGTGCACATGGAGCTGTATCCAGGATAGGTCACATGCTAGGCCACAAAACAAGTCTCAATAAATTTAAGAAGTTTGAAATTATATCAAGCATTTTTTCCAAACCCAATGACATGAAACTAGAAATCAATTATAGAAAGAAAATTGAAAAACGCCACAAACATGTGAAGATTAAACAACATGCTATTGAAAAATCAATGGATAAATAAAGAAATCAAAGAGAAAATTAAAATACCTTAAGATTGATGAAAATACAAACAACTTTCCAAAATCTATAGGACACAGCAAAAGCAGATCTAAGAAGGAAGTTTGTAGTGACACAAGCTTATCACAAGAAACAAGAAAAATCTCAGATAAGCAACCTATCTTTCCATCTAAAGGAATTAGGGGGAAAAAAGGTCAAAGTTCAAAGTAAGAAGGAAAGAAATAACAGAGATCAGAGCATAAACAAAGTAGAGACAAAAAAAAAAAGAAACTAAGAGCTGGTTTTAGAAAAGATAAATAAAATTGATAAGCCTGTGGTAAGACTCATTAAGAAAAAATAGAGGGCCCAAATAAACAAAATTAGAAATGAACAAAGAGAAGTTACAACTGGTATCACAGAAATACATCATACAAGAATACTATGAACAGTTATACATTAAAAATTGGAAAATCTAGAAGATATGGAGTAACTCCTAGAAAAATACAAACGTCCAAGACTGAATCAGGACGAAATAGAAAATCTGAACAGACTGATTACTAGTATTGAAATTGAATCAGTAATTTTAAAAGCTCCCAACACACAAAAGTTTAGGACCAAACGGCTTTAGCAGGGAATTTACCAAATATTTAAGGAAGAGCTAATACCCAATCTCCTCAAACTATTCCAAAAACTTTAAGAGGTAGGAACACTTCCTAACTCATTCTAGGAGCTCAGCATTAACCTGATCTTAAAACCAGACTAAAACATCAGAAAAAGAAAAGAGAAATCAAGAAAACAATCCCATTTATAATCAAATAAAAATAAAATACTTGGGAGTACATTTAACTAAGGAAGTGAAAGATATATACTCTGAAAACTATAAAACATTGATGAAGGAAATTGAAGATGATACAAAGAAATAAAAGGATAGCCTCTATTCAAGGACTGGAAGAATTAATATTGTTAAAATGGCCATACTCCCCAAAGCAATCTACAGATTTAATGCAATCCTAAAACATACCCATGACATTTCTCACAGAACTAGAACAAATAATCCTAAAATTTATATGGAACCACAAAAGACACCAAATTGCCAAAGCAATCTTGAGAGAAAAGAACAAAGCTGGAGGTATCACACTCCCTGACTTCAGACTGTACTACAAAACTACAATAATCAAAACAGTATTGTACTGCCATAAAAACAGACACATAGATCAATGGAACAGAACAGAGAGCCCAGAAATAAACCCATGAATGTATAATCAGTTAATCTATGACAAAGGAGGCAAGGATATACAGTGGAGAAAATGTAGTCTCTTCAAAAAGTGGTGCTGGGAAAACCAGTCAGCTACATGTAAAAGAATGAAATTAGAACATTTTTCTCCTACTATGTACAAAATTAAACTCTAAATGAATTGAAGACCTAAAGGTTATACCTGAAGCCATACAACTTCTAGAAGAAAACATAGACAATATGGTCTTTGACAGTGGTCTTAGCAGTATTTGTTTGGATCTACCTCCTCAGGCAAGGGAAACAAAAGCAAAAATAAACAAATAAGACCTAATCAAACTTAAAACTTTTTCACAGAGAAGAAAACCATCAACAAAACTAAAAGGCAACCTACTGAATGAGAGAAGATATTTGTAAACAATATGTTTGCTAAGTGGTTAATATTCAAAATATATAAAGAACTCATACAACTTAATATCAAAACAAATCAACCTGATTAAAAATGGGCAGAGGACCTGAATACTCACTTTTCCAAAGAAGACATAAAAATGACCAACAGACACATGAAAAGATGCTCAACAACTCTAATCATCAGGCAAATTACAAATCAGAACCACTATGAGATATCACTTCACACCTCTCAGAACGGCTACCATCAAAAAGACAAGAAATAACAAGTGTTGGCAAGGATCTGGAGCAAAGGGAACTCTCATGCACTTTTGGTGAAAGTGTAAATTAGTACAGCCACTATGGAAAACAGCATGGGAGTGCCTCAAAAAAAATTAAACGTAGAACTATCATATGATTCAGCAATTCCACTCCTGGGTATTTAACTGAAGAAAACGAAAACAGAAATTTGAAAGGTCTATGAGCTGCTATGTTCATAGCAGCATTATTTACAATTGCCAAGATATAGAAGCAATCTAAGTGTCTATCAACAGAAGAACAGATAAAGAAGATGTGAGATACATATTCATATATATGTGCATACAAATATATGTATATGAGTGTATAATATATATGCACACTCACACACACACACACATACACACAATGAAACAACATGGATGGACTTGAAGGGTACTATGCTTAGTGTAATAAGTCAGACAGAATAAGACAAATACCGTATGTTTTCAATTATCTGTGGAATCTAGAAAATAAAACGAATGAACAAGTATAACAAAATGGAAACAGACTCACAGATACAGAAAAAGAACAAACCAGTTGTTACTAGAGGGGAGGTGGTGGGGACAGGGGTAAAACAGGTGAAGGCAGTTAAGAGGTACAAACTACTAGGTATAAAATAAATAAGTTACAAGGATTTAATATACGGCACATGGAATATAATCAATATTTTGTAATAACTTTGTATGGAGTATAATCTATAAAAATATTGAATTACTATGTTGTACACCTGCAACTGACATAATATTGTAAGTCAACTCTACTTCAATTAAAAAAATCTTACTGCACTTTGGGGCACATAAAAAATATATGCTTTCTCTTTTAGTGACTAGAAACAATAATAGTGAATTTCTCAGCATTTAAAATGTTCCAGGCACTGTGCTTAAGCTCTATATATACTATCTCATTTAATGCTCACCACAACTCCTTAAAGTACAATTGTTCCTATTTTTCAAATGGGGAAATTGAGACTCAGAGAAGTTAAGGACCAGAGTCAAGGTTGAAACCCAAGTTTGTCTGGCTCCTTAATCTGTAGTCTGATTTGACTATTTGTGTATACTATCTCTCTTTAATTCAAGGCATGGTTGCTTAATATTTTTCTCTCTACACTAAGAAGGCAGAGTAGACAAAAGAAATGGACAGAAGTTCTTAAAAATTTAATTATCAGTATGACCTTCTATGCAATTTCACCCACATACGAAGAAAATATATGCTCTCAGCCAAAAGCAGGGACATAAAACAGACACATAAATGACTTATTCTTATTCTCTGTTTTAATGGAATTGTCTAGTAGAGAGGAGTAAAAGCAACAGAATTCAAGTATTTGTCTATTGGCATATGCCCAGAAAACAGAATTCATATGAAGAACTAAAGTAAGAATAGTTTTCTATACAACTTATTTTCTTAGTGTTTTGCTGTTTCTGGATTGTTTTTTTCTCTTTTATCCCTATCTGAAAAGGAGATTGGAAGCTTTGTTGTTAAATACATTGCATGATGAGGTCCCTGTCTTAGTGGATCAGAGTTTTAAAGATTTGAGGATGGCAGAATTAGTTTGTGATAAAGATAAGAAGCAGCAGAATTAGGGAAATACACAACACACTGAATGTCAAGAACCAGAAATTAGTACAGTTTTCTGGATTCATTTTTTTACTTCTCAAGCTGCATTGTGCGCCCACCTGTAAAAATTTCATTCTTTGGGAGACAGTCTCAGTATAGTCTTCTGTATTTCCACCAGATGGCAGTACTACCTCTGCTATATATTTGGTGATGGTGAATATTCATTAGCTGGATGGAACAGTGACAGAATGGTTACATCAGGGTGGATTTGGTACCAAAACCCAACAGAAGACAGAGCAACAATATTATAATGACAAATGTAGAGCTTGAACATAATCTAAATCAAAGTTACAAACAGAATAATAAAATTGCCTTACTTTATATTGAATTAAGAGAGTATCAAAAACTCTTGAATATGGCTAATTCTGGAGGATGACATCAACAGCCTTCAGTGAGACTTGTAAATTGGCAAAATCTTTGTGTCCCACAAAAGATGTATGGAGATTATATTTCAGACCAGAAAACGAAATAGGGATATGGCATTTCTTCTGAGGAGCTAAAATGTATAAATCACTTTGTCTTATGCCATGGAGGAGTAGTAGGTATCTTTTCTCTAATTATATTTGTGTCTCATTCAACTATGGCAGATTGGTTTAGAGGAATTAGATGCTAAGATAGAATCTGAGGTGTAAAATATTTATTAGGGATTAACACTTGTGAAAGATAAGGAGACAAAGTATAATTAGGCAGAATATGAAGTTCTGAACTGTGATTCAGGCCCGGCAAAGCCTTGGCCAATCTGTCCAGGAGCTCTGGAAAAAGAATTGCTTATCAGTGTCCCATGTTAGATTCAACTGAATAAATTTTATATCCAATTGTCAGTCAGTCATGTATGTGAACTGCACCAGAATGGCTGAGGAAGACCCTGAAGGAGCTGTGAGGTGGAGACTGTGTGAGTACCTCAAAGGGGCCTTGATATAGGCTGAATGTCTATATCCTCCAAAATTCATATGTTGAAGCTGTAATCCCCCCACTGTGATGGCATTTGGAGGTGGGGCTTTGGGGAGGTAATTAGGTGTAGATGGCATCATGAGGTTGGGGAGCTCCATGCCTCTTCCACCATGTGAGGACAGAGTGAGAAGATGGCCATCTATGAATACGAAGCAGTCCCTCACTGGACACTGAATCTGCTGGCACCTTGATCAGGGGCTTCCCAGCCTCCAGAACTGTGAGAAATAGATGTTTATTGTTTAAGCTAACCAGTCTATGGTGTTTTGGTATGACAGATCTAATGGACTAAAACATCCACAATTGTCCATTCTCTCAGCAGTCGATGATTCAATCTGGAAATCCATCCTACCCCTATTTTCTAGCTGTTGATATTTTTCTATCAAGGGCAAGTTCAATTGCTGTCTCCATTCTATTTGGTTGAATTTTTCTTCACTTTGTGAGGAATGAAGTATCAGCTGATGCAATTGTCTTCCTGATTGGAAGCAAACTGAGATTAGATTTAATGGAACTCTGCATGTGTACCATTAGCATTTGAGGAAAATGAGAGAAAAATGTGAGTAAGAGAGAAGATAGGAAGGTGGATAGCTAGGGAAAATTTGAGTTGTGCCTCAAGCTTATCCTGATGCTAAGAATCAATTCTTACATAAAATAGTAGGTTATTATGTTATACATTGTACCTGTATTATTACACTTTAATCATTGTAGCCACCAGGTGATATGGGGCACTATTGTCCCATGTAACAGATGGGAGAACTGAGGCTAGGACAGATTAAATAGTTTAAGCCAGGTGAAACAGAACATTTTTTCCTCCCTTCCTTTCTTCCTTCTTTCCTTCCTTCCTTCCTTCCTTCCTTCCTTCCTTCCTTCCTTCCTACCTTCCTTCCTTCTTTCCTTCCTTTACTTCTTTTTCCTTTCCTTCTATTTATTTATTTTATCTTTTAACACATATTCATTGGTTATTATATGTCAAACACTCCAGTGTATGTGTGACCTGCATTGAACTGTGATGTGTGAGAGAGAAATAAACTTTTATTTCTTAAGCTACAGAGATTTGGTTGTGGTTGTTTTGTTTTGTCTTGTTTTTATAAGTCTACCCTGACCAGCATAAAAGTATTGGTCAGAGTCTGTCCTTGTGACTTAACATATAAAAAAAATAATATATAAGAATTGGTTTTCTTCTAATATGAAAAACACATTTGAAATTGTATGATTATGGTGATGAGAATGTGTGACAGTTTATTGTATGGTGATGGGAATGTGTGACAATTCATTGCAGTACTCACACACTAGTTTTGTACATTTCCTATATGTTTTCATATATTATTAGGTTAGTTTATTTCTTTATTTTAATTTGATATGTTTATTTTATATGTACTACATACAGTGCTTTGTCGTTGTCATTTGCAATCATTTTTCTTTTTCTATTTGTACTTTATTGTTTTACTCTGGGGGTCTCTTAGTCTAGTAGTCTATTTGATCTCTCCTAAAATGTTTCTTTAATCTTTCTAATTTTTTAGAATTCTTACAGGTTAACCATTTTTTTATTGGTGTTGTTGTTGTTGTTGTTGTTTTATTTAAACATCTTTATTGGAGTATAATTGCTTTACAATGGTGTGTTAGTTTCTGCTTTATAACAAAGTGAATCAGTTGTACATATACATATGTTCCCATATCTCTTCCCTCTTGCATCTCCCTCCCTCCCACCCTCCCTATCCCACCACTCTAGGTGGTCACAAAGCACAGAGCTGATCTCCCTGTGCTAAGCGGTTGCTTCCCACTAGCTATCTATTTTACATTTGGTAGTGTATTTATATCTATGCCACTCTCTCACCCTGTCACATCTTACCCCAACCCCTCCCCATATCCTCAAGTCCATTCTCTAGTAGGTCTGTGTCTTTATTACCGTCTTGCCACTAGGTTCTTCATGACCTTTATTTACCCTTAGATTCCATATATATGTGTTAGCATACTGTATTTGTTTTTCTCTTTCTGACTTACTTCACTCTGTATGACAGACTCTAACTCCATCCACCTCACTAAAAATACCTCCATTTCATTTCTTTTTATGGCTGAGTAATATTCCATTGTATATATGTGCCACATCTTCTTTATCCATTCATCCAATGATGGACACATAGGTTGCTTCTATGTCCTGGCTATTGTAAGTACAGCTGCAATGAACATTTTGGTACATGACTCTTTTTGAATTATGGTTTTCTCAGGGTATACGCCCAGTAGTGGGATTGCTGGGTCGTATGGTAGTTCTATTTGTAGTTTTTTAAGGAACCTCCATACTGTTCTCCATAGTGGCTGTATCAATTTACATTCCCACCAACATTACAAGAGGGTTCCCTTTTCTCCACACCCTCTCCAGCATTTATTGTTTCTAGATTTTTTGATGATGGCCATTCTGACCGGTGTGAGATGATATCTCATTGTAGTTTTGATTTGCATTTCTCTAATGACTAATGATGTTGAGCATTCTTTCATGTGTCTGTTGGCAATCTGTATATCTTCTTTGGAGAAATGTCTATTTAGGTCTTCTGCCCATTGTTGGATTGGGTTTTTTTTTTGTTATTGAGCTGCATGAGCTGCTTGTAAATCTTGGAGATTAATCCTTTGTCAGTTGCTTCATTTGCAAATATTTTCTCCCATTCTGAGGGTTGTCTTTTGGTCTTGTTTATGGTTTCCTCAGCTGTGCAAAAGCTTTTAAGTTTCATTAGGTCCCATTTGTTTATTTGTGTTTTTATTTCCATTTCTCTAGGAGCTGGGTCAAAAAGAATCTTGCTGTGATGTATGTCATAGAGTGTTCTGCCTATGTTTTCCTCTAACAGTTTGATAGTGTCTGGCCTTACATATAGGTCTTTAATCCATTTTGAGTTTATTTTTGTGTATGGTGTTAGGGAGTGTTCTAATTTCATACTTGTACATGTATCTGTCCAATTTTCCCAGCACCACATATTGAAGAGGCCGTCTTTTCTCCACTGTATATGCTTGCCTCCTTTATCAAAGATAAGGTGACCATATGTGCGTGGGTTTATCTCTGGGCTTTCTATCCTGTTCCATTGATCTATATTTCTGTTTTTGTGCCAGTACGAAACTGTCTTGATTACTGTAGCTCTGTAATATAGTCTGAAGTCAGGGAGCCTGATTCCTCCAGCTCCATTTTTCGTTCTCAAGATTGCTTTGGCTATTCGGGGTCTTTTGTGTTTCCATACAAATTGTGAAATTTTTTGTTTTGTTCTGTGAAAAATGCCAGTGGTAGTTTGATAGGGATTGCATTGAATCTGTAGATTGCTTTGGGTAGTAGAGTCATTTTCACAATGTTGATTCTTCCAATCCAAGAACATGGTATATCTCTCCATCTATTTGTATCATCTTTAATTTCTTTCATCAGTGTCTTATAATTTTCTGAATACAGGTCTTTTGTCTCCTTAGGTAGGTTTATTCCTAGATATTTTATTCTTTTTGTTGCAATGGTAAACGGGAGTGTTTTCTTAATTTCACTTTCAGATTTTTTGTCATTAGTGTATAGAAATGCAAGAGATTTCTGTGCATTAATTTTGTATCCTGCTACTTTACCAAATTCATTGATTAGCTCTCGTAGTTTTCTGGTAGCATCTTTAGGATTCTCTATGTATAGTAGCATGTCATCTGCAAACAGTGACAGCTTTACTTCTTCTTTTCCTATTTGGATTCCTTTGATTTGTTTTTCTTCCCTGATTGCTGTGGCTAACACTTCCAAAACTATGTTGAATAATAGTAGTGAGAGTGGGCAACCTTGTCTTGTTCCTGATCTTAGTGGAAATGGTTTCAGTTTTTCACCATTGAGGACAATGTTGGCTGTGGGTTTGTCATATATGGCCTTTATTATGTTGAGGAATGTTCCCTCTATGCCTACTTTCTGCAGGGCTTTTATCATAAATGGGTGTTGAATTTTGTCAAAAGCTTTCTCTGCATCTATTGAGATGATCATACTGTTTTGCTCCTTCAGTTTGTTAATATGGTGTATCACGTTGATTGATTTGCTTATGTTGAAGAATCCTTGCATTCCTGGAATAAACCCCACTTGATCATGGTGTATGATCCTTTTAATGTGCTGCTGGATTCTGTTTGCTAGTATTTTGTTGAGGATTTTTGCATGTATGTTCATCAGTGATATTGGCGTGTAGTTTTCTTTCTTTGTGACATCTTTGTCTGGTTTTGGTATCAGGGTGATGGTGGCCTCATAGAATGAGTTTAGGAGTGCTCCTCCCTCTGCAATATTTTGGAAGAGTTTGAGAAGGATAGGTGTTAGCTGTTCTCTAAATGTTTGATAGAATTCGCCTGTGAAGCCATCTGGTCCTGGGCTTTTGTTTGTTAGAAGATTTGTAATCACAGTTTCAATATCAGTGCTTGTGATTTGTCTGTTCATATTTTCTATTTCTTCCTGGTTCAGTCTTGTCAGGTTCTGCATTTCTAAGAATCTGTCCATTTCTTCCAGGTTGTCCATTTTATTGGCACAGAGTTGTTTGCAGTAATCTCTCATGATCTTTTGTATTTCTGCAGTGTCAGTGGTTACTTCTCATTTTTCATTTCTAATTCTATTGATTTGAGTCTTCTCTCTTTTTCTCTTGATGTGTATGGCTAACGGTTTATCAATTTTGTTTATCTTCTCAAAGAACCAGCTTTTAGTTTTATTGATTTTCGCTATTGCCTCCTTCATTTCTTTTTCATTTATTTCTGATCTGATCTTTATGATTTCTTTCCTTCTGCTAGCTTTGGGGTTTATTTGTCCTTCTTTCTCTATTTGCTTCAGGTGCAAGGTTAGGTTGTTTATTCGAGATTTTTCCTGTTTCTTGAGGTAGGCTTGTATTGCTATAAACTTCCCTCTTAGCACTGCTTTTGCATCCCATAGGTTTTGGGTCGTCGTGTCTCCATTGTCATTTGTTTCTAGGTATTTTTTGATTTTCCTTTGATTTCTTCAGTGATCACTTCGTTATTAAGTAGTGTATTGTGTAGCCTCCATGTGTTTGTATTTTTTACAGATCTTTTCCTGTAATTGATATCTAGTCTCATAGCGTTGTGGTTGGAAAAGATACTTGATATGGTTTCAATTTTCTTAAATTTACCAAGGCTTGATTTGTGACCCAAGATATGATCTATCCTGGAGAATGTTCCATGAGCACTTGAGAAAAATGTGTATTTTGTTGTTTTTGGATGGAATGTCCTATAAATATCAGTTAAGTCCATCTTCTTTAATGCATCATTTAAAGCTTGTATTTCCTTATTTATTTTCATTTTGGAGGATCTGTCCATTGGTGAAAGAGGGGTGTTAAAATCCCCTACTATGATTGTGTTGCTGTCGATTTCCCCTTTTATGGCTGTTAGTATTTGCCTTATGTATTGAGGTGCTCCTATGTTGGGTGCATAAATATTTACAATTGTTATACCTTCCTCTTGGATCGATCCCTGGATCATTATATACTGTCCTTCTTTGTCTCTTATAATAGTCTTTATTTTAAAGTCTATTTTGTCTGATATGAGAATTGCTACTCCAGCTTTCTTTTGATTTCCATTTGCATGGAATATCTTTTTCCATCCCCTCACTTTCAGTCTGTATGTGTCTCTAGGTCTGATGTGGGTCTATTGTAGACAACATATATATGGGTCTTGTTTTTGTATCCTTTCAGCCAGTCTGTGTCTTTTGGTGGGAGCATTTAATCCATTTAAATTTAAGGTAATTATCAATATGTATGTTCCTATTCCCATTTTCTTAAATGTTTTGGGTTTGTTATTGTAGGTGCTTTCCTTCTCTTGTGTTTCTTGCCTAGAGAAGTTCCTTTAGCATTTGTTGTAAAGCTGGTTTTGTGGTGCTGGACTCTCTCAGCTTTTTCTTGTCTGTAAAGGTTTTAATTTCTCCATCAAATCTGAATGAGATCCTTGCTGGGTAGAGTAATCTTGGTTGTAGGTTTTTCTGCTTCATCACTTTAAGTATATCCTGCTACTCCTTCTGGCTTGCAGAGTTTCTGCTGAAAGATCAGCTTTTAACCTTATGGGGATTGCCTTATGTGTTATTTGTTGTTTTTCCCTTGCTACTTTTAATATGTTTTCTTTATATTTAATTTTTGACAGTTTGACTAATATGTGTCTTGGCATGTTTCTCCTTGGATTTATCCTGTATGGGACTGTCTGTGCTTCCAGGACTTGATTAACTATTTCCTTTCCCATATTAGGGAAGTTTTCAACTATAATCTCTTCAAATATTTTCTCAGTCCCTTTCTTTTTCTCTTCTTCTTCTGGGACCCCTATAATTTGAATGTTGGTGCGTTTAATGTTGTCCCAGAGGACTCTGAGACTGTCCTCAGTTCTTTTCATTCTTTTATCTTTATTCTGCTCTGCAGTAGTTATTTCCACTATTTTATCTTCCAGGTCACTTATCCGTTCTTCTGCCTCAGTTATTCTGCTATTGATCCCATCTAGAATATTTTTAATTTCATTTATTGTGTTTTTCATCATTGCTTGGCTCCTATTTAGTTCTTCTATGTCCTTGTTAAATGTTACTTTCATTTTGTCTATTCTATTTCCAAGATTTTGGATCATCCTTACTATCATTATTCTGAATTCTTTTTCAGGTAGACTGCCTATTTCCTCTTCATTTGTTAGGTCTGGTGTGTTTTGACCCTGCTCCTTCATCTGCTGTGTGTTTTTCTGTCTTCTCATTTTGCTTATCTTACTATGTTTGGGGTCTCCTTTTCACAGGCTGCAGGTTCTTAGTTCCCATTGTTTCTGGTATCTGTCCCCAGTGGCTAAGGTTAGTCCAGTGAGTTGTGTAGGCTTCCTGGTGGAAGGAACTAGTGCCTGTGTTCTGGTGGTTGAGGCTGGATCTTGTCTTTCTGGTGGGCACATCCACGTCTGGTGGTGTATTTTGGGGTGTCTGTGGCCTTATTATGATTTTAGGCAGCCTCTCTGCTAATGGATGGGGCTGTGTTGCTCTCTTGCTAGTTATTTGGCATAGGGTGTCCAGTACTGTAGCTTACTGGTCGTTGAGTGAAGCTGGGTCTTGATGTTGAGATGGAGATCTCTGAGAGATTTTCACCGTTTGGTATTACGTGGAGCTGGGAGGTCTCTTGTGGACCAGTGTCCTGAAGTTGGCTCTCCCACCTCAGAGACACAGCCCTGTTGCCTGGTTGGAGCACCAAGAGCCTTTCATCCACACGGCTCAGAGTAAAAGGCAGAAAAAATAGAAAGAAAGAGGATAAAATATAGTGAAGTAAAATAAAGCTATTATAAAGCAAAGCTATACAGACCAAATCTCACCCAGAATTATACATATATATACTCACAAAAAAAGGAAAAGGTGAAAAATTAGTATATCCTGCTCCAAAGTCCACCTCCTGAGTTTGGGATGATTCGTTGTCTGTTCAGGTATTCAACAGATGCAGGCACATCAAGTTGTTTGTGGAGCTTTAATCCGCTGCTTCTGAGGCTGCTGGGAGAGATTTCCCTTTCTCTTCTTTGTTCACACAGCTCCCGGGGTTCAGCTTTGGATTTGGACCCGCCCCTGCATGTAGGTGTAGGTCGCCTGAGGGTGTCTGTTCCCCGCCCAGACAGAACGGGGTTAAAGGAGCAGCTGCTTCGGGGGCTCTGGCTCACTCGGGCAGTGGGGAGGGAAGGATACAGATGTGGGGCATGCCTGTGGCAGCAGAGGCCTGCATGATCTTGCACCAGCCCAAGGCACGCTGTGCATTCTCCCGGGGAAGTTGTCCCCGGATGATGGGAGCCTGGCCATGGCAGGCTGCACCGGCTCCCAGGAAGGGCGGTGTGGCTAGTGACCTGTGCTCGCACACAGGCTTCTTGGTGTCGGCAGCAGCAGCCTTAGCGTCTCATGCCAGTCTCTGGGGTCTGCGCTGATAGCCGCGGCTCACGCCCGTCTCTGGAGTTCGTTTAGGTGGCGCTCTGAGTCCCCTCTCCTTGCGTGCTGTGAAACAAAGAGGCAAAAAAAATTCTCTTGCCTCTTTAGCAGCTGCAGACTTTTTCCCGGACTCCCTCCAGGCTAGCTGTGGTGCGCTAACCCCTTCAGGCTGTGTTCATGCCGCCAACCCCAGTCCTCTCCCTGCGATCCGATTGAAGCCCGAGCCTCAGCTCCCAGCCCCCGCCCGCCCTGGCGGGTGAGCAGACAAGCCTGTCGGGCTTGTGAGTGCTGCTCGACGCCGAGCCTCTGTGCTGGAATCTCTCTGCTTTGCCCTCCACACCCCTGTTGCTGCGCTCTCCTCCGTGGCTCCGAAGCTTCCCCCCTCTGCCACCCACAGTCTCTGCCTGCGAAGGGGCTTCCTAGTGTGTGGAAACCGTTCCTCCTTCACGGCTCCCTCCCACTGGTGCAGGTCCCATCCCTATTCTTTTGTCTCTGTTATTTCTTTTTTCTTTTGTCCTACCCAAGTACGTGGGGAGTTTCTTGCCTTTTCGGAGTTCTGACGTTTTCTGCCAGCATTCAGTGGGTGTTCTGTAGGAGCAGTTCCACGTGTAGAAGTATTTCTAATGTATCTGTGGGAAGGAAGGTGATCTCCGTGTCTTACTCTTCCGCCATCTTGCCCTATTCCCAGGTTAACCATTCTTATCCTTCTTACAACTTTTAAACTTTAAGTAAATGTTCCATAATTCATTCAATTTATGCTTGAATGTGTAAATACTGTGAAGCTCAAATTTTTATAAGTTCTTTAATGCAGTGTATTAAGTTGAAAATCAGTGACACATGGTGAACATTGTATGCTTAGGACATTCAAAAATTGATTTAAAAATATTAAGCCAATGCATTTTCCAAAATATATTCAATTTATTTGTAACCTGAGAATGTCAACATTTCTAAATTTTATGACTGTGTTTCACATTATCATAGGTTAGTTTTTTTTTTAAACATCTTTATTGGAGTATAATTGCTTTACAATGGTGTGTCAGTTTCTGCTTTATAACAAAGTGAATCAGTTATACATATACATATGTTCCCATATCTCTTCCCTCTTGCATCTCCCTCCCTCCCACCCTCCCTATCTCACCAATCTAGGTGGTCACAAACCACCTAGCTGATCTCCCTGTGCTATGCAGCTACTTCCAACTAGCTATCTATTTTACGTTTGGTAGTGTATATATGTCCATGCCACTCTCTCATTTTGTCACAGCTTACCCTTCCCACTCCCCATATCCTCAAGACCATGCTCTAGTAGGTCTGTGTCTTTATTCCCATCATACCCCTAGGTTCTTCATGACCTTTTTTTTTTCTCTTAGTTTCTATATATATGTGTTAGCATACTATATTTGTTTTTCTCTTTCTGACTTACTTCACTCTGTATGACAGACTCTAGGTCCATCCACCTCACTACAAATAACTCAGTTTCGTTTCTTTTTATGGCTGAGTAATATTCCATTGTATATATGTGCCACATCTTCTTTATCCATTCATCTGTTGATGGACATTTAGGTTGCTTCCATGTCCTGGCTATTTTAAATAGAGCTGCAATGAACATTTTGGTACATGACTCTATTTGAATTATGGTTTTCTCAGGGTGTAAGCCCAGTAGTGGGATTGCTGGGTCATATGGTAGTTCTATTTTTAGTTTTTTAAGGAACTTCCTTACTGTTCTCCATAGTGGCTGCAACAACTTACATTCCCAACAACAGTGCAAGAGTGTTCCCTTTTCTCCACACTCTCTCCAGCATTTATTGTTTCTAGATTTTTTGAGGATGGCCATTTTGACCAGTGTGAGATGATATCTCATTGTAGTTTTGATTTGCATTTCTCTAATGCTAAATGCTGTTGAGCATTCTTTTATGTGTGTTTGTTGGCAATCTGTATATCTTCTTTGGAGAAATGTCTATTTAGGTCTTCTGCCCATTTTTGGATTGGGTTGTTTGTTTTTTTGTTATTGAGCTGCATGTGCTGCTTGTAAATTTTGGAGATTAATCCTTTGTCGGTTGCTTCATTTTTTTGTAAATATTTTCTCCAATTCTGAGGGTTCTGTTTTGGTCTTGTTTACACTTTCCTGTGCTATGCAAAAGCTTTTAAGTTTCATTAGGTCCCATTTGTTTATTTGTGTTTTTATTTCCATTTCTCTAGGAGCTGGGTCAAAAAGAATCTTGCTGTGATTTATGTCATAGAGTGTTCTGCCTATGATTTCCTCTAAGAGTTTGATAGTGTCTGGCCTTACATTTAGGTCTTGAATCCATTTTGAGTTTATTTTTGTGTATGGTGTTAGGGAGTGTTCTAATTTCATACTTGTACATGTACTTGTCCAGTTTTCCAGCACCACTTATTGAAGAGGCTGCCTTTTCTCCACTGTATATTCTTGCCTCCTTTGTCAAAGATAAGGTGACCATATGTGTGTGGGTTTATCTCTGGGCTTTCTATCTTGTTCCATTGATCTATATTTCTGTTTTTGTGCCAGTACCAAACTCTCTTGAATACTGTAGCTTTGTAGTGTAGTCTGAAGTCAGGGAGCCTGATTCCTCCAGCTCCATTTTTCGTTCTCAAGATTGCTTTGGCTATTCGGGGTCTTTTGTATTTCCATACAAATTGTGAAATTTTTTGTTCTAGTTCTGTGAAAAATGCCAATGGTACTTTGATAGGGATTGCATTGAATCTGTAGATTGCTTTGGGTAGTAGAGTCATTTTCACAATGTTGATTCTTCCAATCCATGAACATGGTATATCTCTCCATCTATTTGTATCATCTTTAATTTCTTTCATCAGTGTCTTATAATTTTCTGAATACAGGTCTTTTGTCTCCTTAGGTAGGTTTATTCCTAGATATTTTATTCTTTTTGTTGCAATGGTAAATGGGAGTGTTTTCTTAATTTCACTTTCAGATTTTTCGTCATTAGTGTATAGAAATGCAAGAGATTTCTGTGCATTAATTTTGTATCCTGCTACTTTACCAAATTCATTGATTAGCTCTAGTAGTTTTCTGATAGTATCTTTAGGATTCTCTATGTATAGTAGCATGTCATCTGCAAACAGTGACAGCTTTACTTCTTCTTTTCCGATTTGGATTCCTTTTATTTCTTTTTCTTCTCTGATTGCGGTGGCTAACACTTCCAAAACTATGTTGAATAATAGTAGTGAGAGTGGGCAACCTTGTCTTGTTCCTGATCTTAGTGGAAATGGTTTCAGTTTTTCACCATTGAGGACAATGTTGGCTGTGGGTTTGTCATATATGGCCTTTATTATGTTGAGGAAAGTTCCCTCTATGCCTACTTTCTGCAGGGCTTTTATCATAAATGGGTGTTGAATTTTGACAAAAGCTTTTTCTGCATCTATTGAGATGATCCTATGGTTTTTTCTCCTTCAATTTGTTAATATGGTGTATCACGTCGATTGATTTGCGTATATTGAACAATCCTTGCATTCCTGGAATAAACCCCACTTGATTATGGTGTATGATCCTTTTAATGTGCTGTTGGAATCTGTTTGCTAGTATTTTGTTGAGGATTTTTGCATGTATGTTCATCAGTGATATTGGCCTGTAGTTTTCTTTTTTTGTGACATCTTTGTCTGGTTTTGGTATCAGGGTGATGGTGGCCTTGTAGAATGAGTTTGGGAGTGTTCCTCCCTCTGCTATATTTTGGAAGAGTTTGAGAAGTATAGGTGTTAGCGCTTCTCTAAATGTTTGATAGAATTCACCTGTGAAGCCATCTGGTCCTGAGCTTCTGTTTGTTGGAAGATCTTTAATCACAGTTTCAATTTGTGTTTCTGATTGGTCTGTTCATATTTTCTATTTCTTCCTCTTTCAGTCTCGCCAGGTTGTGCATTTCTAAGAATTTGGCCATTTCTTCCAGGTTATCCATTTTATTGGCATATAGTTGCTTGTAGTAATCTCTCATGAACCTTTGTATTTCTGCAGTGTCTTTTGTTACTTCTCCTTCTTCGTTTCTAATTCTATTGATTTGAGTCTTCTCCCTTTTTCTCTTGATGTGTCTGGCTAATGGTTTATAAATTTTGTTTGTCTTCTCAAAGAACCAGCTTTTAGTTTTATTGATCTTTGCTATTGTTTCCATCATTTCTTTTTCATGTGTTTCTGATCTGATCTTTATGATTTCTTTCCTTCTGCTAGCTTTGGGGTTTTTTTGTTCTTCTTTCTCTAATTGCTTTAGGTGCAAGATTAGGTTGTTTACTTGAGATGTTTCCGGTTTCTTAAGGTAGTATTGTATTGCTATAAAATTCCCTCTTAGAACTGCTTTTGCTGCATCCCATAGGTTTTGGGTTGTCGTGTCTCCATTGTCATTTGTTTCTAGGTATTTTTTGATTTCCCCTTTGATTTCTTCAGTGACCACTTTGTTATTCAGTAGTGTGTTGTTTAGCCTCCATGTGTTAGCATTTTTTTAGATCATTTCCTGTAATTGATATCTAGTTTCATAGCGTTGTGGTCGGAAAGATACTTGATAAAATTTCAACTTTCTTAAATTTACCAAGGCTAGATTTGTGACCCAAGATATGATCTATCCTGGAGAATGTTCCAAGAGCGTTTGAGAAAAATGAGTATTCTGTTGTTTTTGAATGGAATGTCCTATAAATGTCAATTAAGCCCATCTTGTTTAATGTATCATTTAAACCTTGTGTTTCCTTATTTATTTTCATTTTGGAGGATCTGTCCATTGGTGAAAGTGGGGTGTTAAAGTCCCCTACTATGATTGTGTTACTGTCGATTTCCCCTTTTATGGCTGTTAGCATTTGCCTTATGTATTGAGGTGCTCCTATGTTGGGTGCATAAATATTTACAATTGTTATACCTTCTTCTTGGATCAATCCCTTGATCGTTATATAGTATCCTTCTTTGTCTGTTGTAATAGTCTTTATTTTAAAGTCTATTTTGTCTGATATGAGAATTGCTACTCCAGCTTTCTTTTGATTTCCATTTGCATGGGATATCTTTTTCCATCCCCTCACTTTCAGTCTGTATGTGTCTCTAGGTCTGAAGTGGGTCTCTTGTAGACAGCATATATATGGGTCTTGTTTTTGTATCCATTCAGCCAGTCTGTGTCTTTTGGTGGGAGCATTTAATCCATTTACATTTAAGGTGATTTTCAGTATGTTTGTTCCTATTCCCATTTTGTTAAATGTTTTGGGTTTCTTATTGTAGGTGTTTTCCTTCTCTTGTGTTTCTTGCCTAGAAAAGTTCCTTTAGGATTTGTTGTAAAGCTGGTTTGGTGGTGTTTTACTCTCTCAGCATTTGCTTGTCTGTAAAGGTTTTAATTTCTCCATCAAATCTGAATGAGATCCTTGCTGGGTAGTGTAATCTTGGTTGTAGGTTCTTCTCCTTCATCACTTTAAGTATATCCTGCCACTCCCTTCTGGCTTGCAGAGTTTCTGCTGAAAGATCAGCTTTTAACCTTATGGGGATTCCCTTGTGTGTTATTTGTTGTTTTTCTCTTGCTGCTTTTAATATGTTTTCTTTGTATTTAATTTTTGATAGTTTGTTTAATATGTGTCTTGGCATGTTTCTCCTTGGATTTATCCTGTATGGGACTGTCTGTGCATCCAGGACTTGATTAACTATTTCCTTTCCCATATTAGGGAAGTTTTCAACTATAATCTCTTCAAATATTTTCTTAGTCACTTTTTTTCCTCTTCTTCTTCTGGAACCCCTATAATTCGAATGTTGGTGCATTTAATGTTGTCCCAGAGGTCTCTGAGACTGTCCTCAGTTCTTTTCATTCTTTTCTCTTTATTCTTCTTTGCCATAGTTATTTCCACTATTTTATCTTCCAGGTCACTTATCCTTTCTTCTGCCTCAGTTATTCTGCTATTGATCCCTTCTAGAGTATTTTTAACTTCATTTATTGTGTTGTTCATCGTTGTTTGTTTACGCTTTAGTTCTAGGTCCTTGTTAAATGTTACTTGCATTTTCTCTATTCTATTTCCAAGATTTTGGATAATCTTTACTATCATTATTCTTAATTTTTTTCCAGGTAGACTGATTATTTCCTCTTCATTTGTTAGGTCTGATGGGTTTTTACCTTGCTCCTTCATCTGCTGTGTGTTTTTCTGTCTTTTCATTTTGCTTATCTTACTGTGTTTGGGGTCTCCTTTTCACAGGCTGCAGGTTCATAGTTCCCGTTGTTTTTGGTGTCTGTCCCCAGTGGCTAAGGTTGGTTCAGTGTGTTGTGTAGGCTTCCTGGTAGAGGGGACTACTGCCTGTGTTCTGGTGGATGAGGCTGGATCTTGTCTTTCTGGTGGACAGGTATACGTCTGGTGGTGTGTTCTGGGGTGTCTGTGGCCTTATTATGATTTTAGGCAGCCTCTCTGATAATGGATGGGGCTGTGTTGCTGTCTTGCTAGTTGTTTGACATAGGGTGTCCAGCATGTAGCTTGCTGGTCGTTGAGTGAAGCTGGGTCTTGGTGTTGAGATGGAGATCTCTGGGAAATTTTTGCCATTTGATATTACGTGGAGCTGAGAGGTCTCTTGTGGACCAATGTCCTGAAGTTCGCTCCCCCACCTCAGTGGCACAGACCTGATGCCTGGCTGGAGCACCAAGAGCCTGTCCTCCACCTGGCTCAGAATAAAAGGGAGAAAAATTAGATGAAAGAAAGAAAGAAAGAAAGAAAGAAAGAAGGAAAGAAAGAAAGAAAAAAGAAAGGAAGGAAGAAAGAAAGAAAGAAAGAGGATAAAATAAAATAAAGTAAGATAAAATAAAATTATTAAAAATAAAAATATAAAATAATTATTAAGAAAAAATTTTAAAGAGTAAAAAAAAAAAAGGAAAGTACGGACAGTACCCTAGGACAAATGGTGAAAGCAAAGCTATACAGACAAAATCTCACAGAGAAGCATACACATACACACTCACAGAAAGAGGAAAAGGGGAAAAAATTATCTATCTTGCTCCCAACGTCCACCTCCTCAATTTGGGATGATTCATCCTCTATTCAGGTATTCTACAGATACAGTGTACATCAAGTTGATTGTGGAGATTTAATCTGCTGTTTCTGAGGCTGCTGGGAGAAATTTCTCTTTCTCTTCTTTGTTCACACAGCTCCCGGGGTTCAGCTTTGGATTTGGCCCCACCTCTGCCTGTAGGTCGCCTGAGGGCCACTGTTCTTCTCTCAGACAGGACAGGGTTAAAGGAGCAGCTGATTTGGCGGCTCTGGCACCCTCAGGCCAGCAGGAGGGAGTGGTATGGATGCAGGGTTAGCATGCTGCAGCAGAGGCCGTTGTGACGTTGCACCAACCTGAGGCGTGCCATGTGTTCTCCCGGGGACGTTGTCCCTGGATTATGAGACCCTGGCAGTGGCGGGCTGCACAGTCTCCCAGGAGGGGAGGTGGGGATAGTGACCTGTGCTCACACACAGGCTTCTTGGTGGCTGCAGCAGCAGCCTTAGCATCTCATGCCCGTCTGTGGGGTCTGCGCTGGTAGCTGCAGCTCGCGGCTCCCCCCTCTGCCACCCACAGTCTCCGCCCATGAAGGGGTTTCTAGTGTGTGGAAACCTTTCCTCCTTCACAGCTCCCTCCCACTGGTGCGGGTCCCATCCTTATTCTTTTGTCTCTGTTTTGTCTTTTTTCTTTCGCCCTACCCAGGTCCGTGGGGAGTTTCTTGCCTTTTGGGAGGTCTGAGGTCTTTTGCCAGCATTCAGTGGGTATTCTATAGGAGCAGTTCCACGTGTAGATATATTTCTGATGTATCTGTGGGGAGGAAGGTGATCTCCACGTCTTACTCTTCTGGCATCTTCTCCTGGGTCCATAGGTTAGTTTTTTTATTGGTATGAGTGACCATTTGAAATCTCACTGAGCTGTCTTGAGAAAATATAGGGTTTTGATTTTTTAGGTAATTCTTATATTTTTAAAAATGTTAAAACACTGGAAACTATACTTAATACTACTTACTTTCTATTATTAATAAGGCAGAAGAATAAAGGACTTATTGATATTTTGGAAGAATAATTGTCAGAGGAGAAAATTTTGAGAGTGATCTTAACTGACCCAATTCATTAATTCAGTCATCGAATAAACCTGTATTGAGGCCTAGCTCTGTAATAGGCACTGGCAATACAAAGATCGATAACACATGAGTCCAGGCCTCAAGTCACTGGATGAAGTCAGTGAGAGGAAGATATGCAATCAAGCAATTACAATTCAATAATGTCTCTAATAGAGTAAGTACAAAGTGCCTTGTACAAAAAATAAACTTTTTATCCATCTTCGATAAAACAAGGATGCTCCATAGATTATGGGTTGATCATGGGAGGACTAACAGGACTTTTTACTGAGGGATAAGGGCAGCCAGTACTGGTAAGGTAGTGTGAACCCAAGTCTGGGGCATGCCCCACCCACTAACACCCCTACAGTAGTCAGATACCAGCAGGCCTTGCAACCAGCCATGCTGGAGGACTACCTACCCCACCCACCAACATGCCTGCATCAATAGCATTCCACTGGGACACAGAACTAGCTACAGTGGGGCCCTGTGATGCCCAAAGGTGCATCCAGCAACTGCACAAGGCAGGACCTCACAGCCAGCCCTACTGGGGGCCAGCTCTGCCTACTAACACATCTGCAGTAGTCAGTCATGTCATAAGAAATGTGCATGCAGCCCATACATGGGAGACAACAGGAGCATATAGCTCTGGTGGTCAGGAGGGAGTATGCTGCTGGACCCCATAGGACATTTCTTATATAAGGCCACTTCTCCAAATCAGGAGATGATTAAGGCCCTACTTAACATAAACAAACAGAATTAAGCAAAATGAGAACACAGAGAAATATGTTCCAAATGAAGGAGAAAGACAAAAACCTCAGGAAAAGAATTAACTACCCAATAAAAAGTTCAAGGTAATAATCAAAAAGATGCTCAACTAACTTGGTTGAAGAATGGATGAATACTTAATAAAGAGCTTAACAAAGAGTTAAAAAATATTAAGAAGAACCAAGCAAAGCTGAAGAATATAATAACTGAAATAAAAAATACAAAAGAAGAAATCAAAAGTAGATTAGATGATACATAGAAATGATACATAGTAAACTGGAAGACAGCATAGTGTAAATCACACAAGCTGAACAGAATAAAAGAAAAAGGAATTTTTTAAAATGGGGATAGTTTAAGGGACTTTTGGGAGAACATCAAGCATACTAACATTCACATGATAGGGGTCCCAGAAAGAGAACAGAGAGAGAAAGTGGCAGAGAAATAATTTGAAGAAACAATAGCTGAAAATTTCCCTAACCTGGAGAAGGAAACAAACCTGCAGGTCTAGGATGCACAGAGAGTGCCCAGAAAGATGATTTGAAACAGGTCCACACCAAGACACATTATAGTTAAAATGTCAAAAATAAGACATAAAGAGAGACTCTTAAAAGCAGCAAGACAAAAGCAAGTAGTTCTGTATAAGGAAACTTCCATAAGACTATTAGCTGACTTTTCAGCAGAAATTTTGCAAGTCTGAAGGGAGTGGCATGATATATTCAAAGTGCTGAAAGGAAAAAAACTACAACCAGAAATCTTCTTCCCAAAAAGTTTAACTATAATTCAGAATTGAAGGAGAGATGAAGTGTTTCACAGACAAACAAAAGTCAAAAGAATTCATCATCACTAAACCAGCCTTACAAGAAATGTTAAAGGGACTTCTCTAAGTGGAAAAGAAAAGACCAAAACTAGAAATAAGAAAATTACAAAAGAGGGCTTCCCTGGTGGCACAGTGGTTGAGAATCTGCTTGCCAATGCAGGGGATGTGGATTCGAGCCCTGGTCTGGGAAGATCCCACATGCCGCAGAGCAACCAGGCCTGTGAGCCACAACTACTGAGCCTGCGTGCCTGGAGCCTATGCTCCACAACAAGAGCGGCCACGACAGTGAGAGGCCCGTGCACCGTGATGAAGAGTGGCCCCCCACTTGCCATAACTAGAGAAAGCCCTCGCACAGAAACGAAGACCCAACACAGCCAAAAAAATAAATAAATAAATAATAATTTAAAAAAAAGAAAATTACAAAAGAAAATATTTTGGGTAAAGGCAAACATATAGTAAAGGTAATGGATCAACCACTTACAAAGTTAGTAGGAAGGTTAAAAGACAAAAGTAGTAAAATCATCATATATCTAAAATAAGTAGTTAAAAGATACATGAAATGAAAAAATGTAAAATATGATGTGCTGGGCTGCACCCTGCAGGCCTACAAGGCCTGTACAAACCTAACTTTAAGACGAAGAAAGAGCTCAGAGTCAGCAACAGAGAAATCAATGGTCTAATGGATGGGGGGGATCTTACACATTTAAAGCACAGTCCTGGAGCAACTCCCCACCATGTGGGGTGGACAGTGGGGCAGGACATGGTGGCAGTGTTTACTCCCGAGGGTAATTGACATCAGGTTGGCTCCTTGGTTACCAGGGAAACTAGCAGAGTGGCACGCCACTCACTGCCCCTTTGATAAGGAGCGGGAACAAGTATGTAGGAAGGTCAGTCGTGTGAGTGGGATATAGGTGAAACAGGCACTGGTTGAGCAGGGGATGTACAGAAAGTAAGAAAACAGTCATCTTGAGTGGCCTGACCATACATGATGGTGAACACATAAAATGTGTGAGGGTGAGTAAAAATGTAAGGCTTTTAAAATGCATTCTAACTTAAGAGATTATCAACCTAAAATAAATGCCTACATACATAGGTTGTTATATATGAACTTCATGGTAACCACAAACCAAAAACCCATTGTAGATACACAAAAATTAAAGAGAAAAAAATCTAAATATCACACTAGAGATAGCCTTCAAGTCACAAGGTAAGAGATGAAGAAAGGAACAGAGAAGAACTACAAAAACAACCCCAAAACAATTAATAAAAAGGCTAATTACATGTCTATCAATAATTACCTTAAATGTAAATTGACTAAATGCTCCAATCAAAAGATATAGGGTGGAGGGTGATAGGATGTGAAAGGAACTCAACCTGATGTTGGATTTGAAAATGGAAGAGAGGGTCTATGAGAAAAAGAATGCCAGCTGTCTCCAGAAGCTGTAAAAGGCAAGGAAACAAATTCTTCCCTACAGCCTCTAGAAAGAAATGAAGCTTTGTCAACATCTTGATTTTAGACTAATTAAACCTGTGTTGGGCATCTGACATACAGAACTGTAAGGTGGAGAGTTTTCCTATTACACTTATTTAGCTGGGACACCATTGCAGAAAGTTTACTGGAAACCTCCTTATACAGTTCTGTCATGGGCTCTGGAGCTAAATACGTCAGGCTTAGATCCTGATCCTCACTTGGTTTTGTGATTTTGTGACCAAGAAAGATGAAGATCAGTCAAAATAGTGGAGTAGAAAGACCCTGAGCTCAATTCCGCTCACAAGCACACCAAAACCACAACTATTTGCAGAATGACCATCAATGAAAAAGACCAGAACCTACCAGGAAATATCTTCTACAACTTCAGACATAAAGAAGGAACCAAAACAAGATGAGTAGGAGGAGCAGTTTTGTGATATAATCAAATCCCATACCACTGGGTTGGTGACCCACAAAATGGAGAATTATTATAGTGCAGACATTCTCCCATAGGAGTGAGAGTTCTGAGCATCCCTTCAAGCTCCCCAGCTGGGGGGGGGGGGGTGTCCTGCAATTGGAAAATGAACCCTGAGAGCATTTGGCTTTGAAGGTTTAGTGGGGATTAATTTCAGGAGTCCAAAGAACTGAGAGAAATAGATTTCATTCTTAAAGCGCACACACATAATCTTACACTCTCCAGGACCCAGGGCAAAAGCAGTAATTTAATAGGAGCCTGAGCCAGACTTACCTGCTAGTTTTAGGGAGTCTCTTGGATAGGCAGTGTGTGGCTCCATCTCAGCCTGGGGACATAGACTGTGGCAGCAACAATTCTTGAGAGCTCCTTCTACTGCATGGACACTGGTGCTGGTGGGTGCCATTGTGGAACCCTCCCTCTAGCTCAAGGGCTAAGACTTGGCCCCACCTAAAAGCCTGTAGGCCACAGCTTGCCTCAAGCCAAGAAACTAAATGCGGGGGGTGGGGGGCGCATAGGACCACCCACTAGAAGAAAGGCTGCCTAAAGACTTCCTGAGACCACAGTTGCCTCTGCACATGCCCCTAGACACAACACTACATACCAGAAGGCCAGGACTCAGCTCTACCTACCAGTGGACAGGCACTGGCCCTGCCCTCTAGGAAGCCTTCTCTAGCCTCTGGACCAACCTTACCCACCAGGAGACAGAAATCAGATGCAAGAGAACCATAATTCTGCAGCCTATGGACCCAGACTGCCCACAACAGGCCATACCCTGCCCAGGGACTAGTTGGGCCCCAGCCCTGTCCACTCGCAGGCTGAAACAAGCTTTGGGACACCCTGAACCCTATACCCAGCTGTGTCAGGAACCAGCCATCTCCCACCAGTGATCAGATTATAGCTCTGGGATCCCTCCAGAACCTGGCTCTGCCTGCTAATAGTCCAGCACTAGCCCCAAGATATGGCTTTTCCCATAAGTGGATGGGCAATTTCCATGGAATCTTCTGACTCAGCCCACCAGTGAGGCAGCACTAGCCCTGAAGCTCCTTTCAGTACTGGAGTCAGTTGCCTCATGATTGGGCCCCATCAACCAGCAGCTGGCAGCCTCCACACAAGGCAGGGCCAGACCAGGGACTAAAAAAGGCTACCAGACCACCCACATAGTCAGCCCAACACAACAGAAGGACCCATGCAGCACTTATAGGGGGAACCCCTAGAGCATATAGCTTGGGTGATGTGAGGGAAGTGTGCTGCTGGGACAATTAAGATGTGTCCTTCAGAAGACCAATCTTCATGGTTGGAAAACATAACTAACCTACCAGATACATAAAAATATAAACAGCAACTTAGGCAAAATGAGGAAGCAAAAGAACATATCCAAGAAGAAGGAATAAGATAAGACACCAGAAGAAGAACTAAGTAAAGTGAAGAGAGGCGAGCTACCTGAGAAAGATTTGAGGGCAATGATCATAAAGATGATCAAAGAATTTAGGAGAAAAACGAATGCACAGAATGAGAAGTTAAAGGTTTTTAACAGGGTTAGAAAATATAAAGAACAACCAATCAGAGATGAAGAATAAAAACTGCAATGAAAAATACACTAGAATAATCAACAGAGTAAAAGATACAGAGGGACAGATCAGAGAGCTGGAAGACAGAGTAGTGGAAATCACTGATGCTAAACAGAAAAAAGAATGAAAAGAAATGAGGACTGTTTAAGACAACATCAAGAACACTAATATTCACATTTATAGGGGTCCCAGAAGGAGAAAAGAAAAAGAAAGTGCTGAGAAAACACTTGAAGACATAATAGCTGAATAATTCCCTAAACTTGGAAAGGAAACAGTCACCCAAATCCAGGAAGTGCAGAGAGTCCCATACAGGATGAACTCAAAGAGGAACACACCAAGGCACATTGTATTTAAAATGACAAAAACTAGAGATAAAAAGAGAATATTAAAAGGAAAAAAAAAAAGAACAAAACCAAAAACAAAATACAAGGGAAATCCCATAAGGCTATCAGCTCATTTTTCAACAGAAACTCTGCAGGCAGGAGGGATTAACATGATATATTTAAAGTGATGAAAGGGGAAAACCTACAACCAAGAATACTTTACCCAGCAAGGCTCTTGTTCAGATTTAATGGGGAGATCAAAAGCTTTACAGAGAAACAAAAGCTCAAAGAGTTCAGCACCACCAAGCCAGTTTATAGCAAATGTAATAGGAACTTCTCTAGGTGAAAAAGAAACAAGAAAATTACAAAATGAAAAAGCTCATTGGTAAAGACAAACATACAGTAAAGGTAGGAAGTCATCCCTGCACAAAGCTAATAGACAGCTTAAAAGACAAAAGTAGTAAAATTATCTAGATCCACAATAAGCAGTTATGGGATACCCCAAACAACGAAATGTAAAATATGATATCAAAAACAGTAATCATGAGGGAAGGAGAGTACAAATGTAGGGTTTTAAAATGCATTCGAAATTAAGATATCAGCAACTTAAAACAATCATGTATATATAGCTATATAAAAACCTCATGGAAACCACAAACCAAAAATCCATAATAGACACATGCATGCACACACACACACACACACACACACACACAAACAAAGGACTCCAAACATAACACTGAAGACAATAATCAAATCACAAGAGAAGGGGACAAAAGAAAAAAGGGGAAAAAAGACCTATAAAAACAACACAAAACAATTAACAAAATGGCAATAAGAACATACATATCAATAATTACTTTAAATGTAAGTGGACTAAATGTGCTAGTCAAAAGATGTAGAGTGGTGGAATAGATACAAAAACAAGATCCATATATATGCTGCCAACAAGAGACTCACTTCAGATCTAGAGACACACTCTGAAAGTAAGTGGACGGAAAAAGGTATTCCACACAAATGAAAATTGGAGTAGAAATACTTATATCAGACAAAATATACTTTAAAATAAAGACTGCTACAAGAGACAAAGAAGGCCACTACATAATGATCAAGGGATCAATCCAAGAAGAAGATATAATACTTGTAAATATATATGCACCCAATATATGAGTACCTAAATATATAAGGCACATATTAACAGACATAAAAGGAGAAATCAACAGTTACACAATAACAGTAGGAGAGTTTAACACCCCACTTACATCACTGGACAGATCATCCAGACAAAATATCAATAAGGAAACATCTTAAATGACACATTAGAATAGATAGAGTTAATTGATATATATAGAGAGCATTCCCTTGGAAAACAGCAGAGTACATATTCTTTTTCATGTGCACATGGGAAATTCTCCAGGGTAGATCACATGCTAGGCCAGAATGCAAGCCTCAGTGAATTTAAGAAAATTGAAATCATATCAAGCATCTTTTCTGACCATAGCGCTATAAGAAAAAAAAAAAACAACTACAAGAAAAAAATGCAAAAACATAACAACAAGTTAAGCAATATGCAACTAAACAACAAATGGTTCACTGAAAAATCAAAGAGGAAATCAAATAATACCTAGAGACATGAAAATGAAAACATTACACCCAAAATTTATGAGACATAGCAAAAGCAGTTCTAAGAGGAAAGTTTATAGTGATACAAACTGACCTCAGGAAACAAGAATAATCTCAAATAAACAACCTAAACTTACATCTAAAGCAACTAGAAAAAGAAGAACAAACAAAACCAAAGTTATGAGAGGAAAGAAATTATAAAGATCAGAGCAGAAATAAATGAAATAGAGACTACAAAATAATAGAAAAGATCAGTGGAACTAAAAGAAGATTCTTTGAAAAGATAAATCAAATTGATAAACCTTTAGCTGACTCAAGAAAAAAAGGGAGAGAGAGTTTAAATCAATAAAATCAGAAATGAAAAAGAAGTTAACTGACAACAAAGAAACACAAAGGATCATAAGAGACTACTATGAAAAACTCTGTCAATAAAATGGACAACCTAGAGGAAATGGAGAAATTCTTAGAAATGTACAACCTCCTGAGATTGAACCAGGAATCTGATTCATTACTGGTAATTGGACTGTTCATGTTAACAGACCAATTATCAGTAATAAAATTGAATCACTAATTTAAAACTCCCAACAAACAAAAGTCCAGGACCAGATGGCTTCACAGGCAAATTCTATCAAACATTTAGAGAGGAGTTAACAACTATCTTTCTTAAATTATTGCAAAAAATTGCAGAGAAAGAACACTTCCAAACTCATTCTATGAGGTCAGCATCATCCTGACACCAAAGCCAGATAAAGATATCATTAAAAAAGAAAATTACAGATCAATATCACAGATGAATATAGATGCAAAAATTCTCAACAAAATATTAGCAAACCAAATCCAACAATACATAAAAATGATCTTACACCATGATGAAGTGGGAATTATCCCAAGGATTTGAGGATCTTTCAATATCCACAAATCAGTCAATGTGATACACTACATTAACAAATTGAAGAATAAAAATCTAACGGTCATCTCAATAGATGTAGAAAAGCTTATGATAAAATTCAACATCGATTTATGAGAAAAAAAAACCCAACTCTTCAGAAAGTATGAATAGAGGGAACATACCTCAACATAAAAAAGGCCATACAAAGGGCAAAAACAAAGCTAACATCATAATGAATGATGAAAAGCTGAAACTAGTTCCTCTAAGATCAAGAAAAAGACAAGGATGCTCACTCTCACCACTTTTACTGAAAATAACGTTGGAAGTCTTAGCCACAGCAATCAGAGAAGAAAAAGAAATAAATGAAATCCAAATTGGAAGAGAAGTAAAACTGTCACTGTTTGCAGATGGCATGATACTATACATAGAAAATCCTAAAGACAGCACCAGAAAACTACTAGAACTTATCAATGAATCCAGTAAAGTTGCAAGATACAAAATTAATATTCTTTTGAATCTGTTGCATTTCTATACACTAACAATGAAAGATCAGAAAGAGAAATTAAAGAAACAATCCCATTTAAAATTGCATCCAGAAGAACAAAATACTTAGAAATAAATCTGCCTAGGGAGGTAAAAGACCTGTACTCAGAAAACTATAAGACACTGATGACAAGAAATTGAAGACAACACAAACAGATGGAAAGATGTACCGTGTTCTTGCATTAGATGAATTAATATTGTTAAAATGACCATACTACCCAAGGCAATATACAGATTCAATGCAATGCCTACTAAATTACCAATGGCATTTTTCACAGAGCAAGAACAAAAAATTTAAAAATTTTTATGGAAGCACAAAGGACCACAGATAGCCAAAGTGATCTTGCAAAAGAAAAATGGAGCTGGAGGAATCAGGTTCCCTGTCTTCAGACTATACTACAAAGCTACAGTAATCAAAACAGTATGAAATACAGTAACAAAAACAGACACATAGATGAATGGAACAGGATAGAGCCCAGAAATAAACCCATGTGCTTATGATTAATTGATCTATGACAAAGGAGGCAAGAATATACAATGGAGAAAAGACAGTCTCTTCAATAAGTGGTGCTGGAAAAACTGGACAGGTACATGGAAAAGAATGAAATTAGAACATTTTCTAACACAGTATACAAAAATAAATTCAAAATGGATTAAAGATCTGAATATAGGACCAGATACCATAAAATTCCTAGAGGAAAATACAGGCAGTACACTCTTTGACATAAATTACAGCAATATTTTTTGGATCCATCTCCTAAAACAAAGGAAGTAAAAAGAAAAATAAACAAATGGAACCAAATTAAACATAAAAGCCTTTGCACAGCAAAGGTAACCATAGACAAAACAAAAAGACAACCTATGGACTGGGAGAAAATATTTGCAAATGATATGACTGATAAGGAGTTTATATCCAACATATATATAACAACACATACAACTCAACATCAGAAAAACAAACAACCCAATTTAAAAATGGGCAGAAAAACCAAAGATACATTTTTCCAAAGAGGAAATGCAAGTGGCCAATGCACACATGAATAGATGCCCAACATTGTTAATCATGACGGAAATGCAAGTCAAAACTACAATGAGATATCACCTCACATCTGTCAGAATATGTCATCAAAAAGAAAACAAATAACAAATACTGGCGAGAATGTGGCAAAAAGGGAATCCTCATACACTGTTGGTGGGAATGTAAATTGGTGCAGCCACTGTGGAAAATAGTGTGGAAGTTTCTCCAAAAGCAAAAATAGGAATATACTACCCAGAATTTCTACCCTTGGTATATATCAGAAAAAAATATCAAAAACAAAAAACACCTCATTTGAAAAGATACATGCATCCCAATATTCATAGCAGCACTATGTACAAATGCCAAGATATGGAAGCAACCTAAGTGTCCTCAACAGATGAATGGGTAAAGAAATGTGCTATATGTATACATACATACAATGGAATATATATAATGGAATACTACTCAGCCATAAAAAGAACACAATTTTGCCATTTGCAAAAACAAATGGACTTGGAAAGTATTATACTGAGTGAAATAATCCAGACAGAGAAAGACAAATACTGTATGATATAACATATATGTGTAATCTAAGAAATAAAACAAACTAGTGAATAAAACAACAAAGAAGTAGATACACAGATATAGAGAACAAACTCATGGTTACTAGTGGAGAGAGGGAAGGGGGAAGGGGAAATATGGGGTAGGGCATTAAAAGGTAGAAACTATTAAGTATAAAATAAGCTATAGGGATATATTGTACAACACAGGGAATATAGCCAATATTTTAAAATAACTATAAGTGGAGTATAACCTTTAAAAATTGTGAATCACTATATTATACACCTATAACATATAATATTGTACATCAACTATACTTCAACTAAGAAAATACCTAGGGTGAATGCATGAGTAAAATAACAAGACCAAACTATATGCTGTCTTCAAGACTCAATTCAGATCTAAATACATACACAGACTGAAATTAAGGGATGGAATACGTATTTCATGCTAAAGGAAATGAAAAGAAAGCTGAGGTAACAATACTTTTATCAGACAAAATAGATTTTAAAACAAAGACTGTATCAAGACCCAAAGTAAGACATTGCATAATGATAAAGGGATCAATCCAATAAGAATATATAACACTTGTAAATATATATGCACCCAACATATAGGCAATTAATACATAAATTGACAGTGATAAAAAAATTTTAGGAGACTTCACGCCCCACTTAAATCAATGGTTATATCATCTAGACAGAGAATCAATAAGAAAATATTCTTTTCAAATTCACCTCTGTGTTCATTCTAGCATTATTTATAATAGCCAAGATATTGAAGTCACCTAGGTGTCAATCAATAGGTGAATGGATAAAGAAGATATAAGCAACAAGAGTTTACTGTATAGAACAGGGGATCATATTCAATATCTTGTAATAACCTATCATGAAATATAATATGAAAAAATATATAACTGAATGACTGCTGTACACCTGAAACTAACACAATTCTGAATCAAATATACTTCAATTTTTAAAAAGATGTACTATATGTATACACTGGGATATTACTTAGCCATAAAAAAGAATAAAATCTTGCTATTTGTGACAACATGGATAGACCTACAGATGTTATACTAAGTGAAATAAATCAAACCAGAGAAAGACAAGTGCCATCTGATCTCATTTACAAGTGGAATTTAAAAAACAAAATAAATAAACATAACAAAATAGAAACAGACTCATAGATACAGAGAACAAACTAGTGGTTGGCAGGACATGGGGGTTGTTGGGCAAAGGGGATTAAGAGGTACAAACTTCCAGAAAAAAAAAAAAGTCACAGGGATGTAGTATACAGCATAAGGATATGGTTGACAATACTGTAATAAATTTGCATAAGGACATATGGTTACTAGACTTATCATGGTGATATTTTTGTAATGTATTTAAATGTCAAACCACTATGTTGTACACCTGAAACTAACATAATATTGTATGGCAACTATACTTCAATAAAAAAGCAATTATACTCCAATAAAGATGTTTTAAAAAAATGGATGATGATGTGATCAACCGTGTAAATACTGCTGTAGGTCAGTTATGACAAGAATTGAAACAGAGGCTCCCAGACTTTCTTGGTTCATGCCATCCTTAGTGTCTCAGTACACTTGTATGGACATCCTAGGCCAAAAGAAATACCTAACAGTTTTGTTTATTAAATGGTCTTGCCCAAACTGCTTAATAAATGTTTATGTTCTTTTAACTTAGAAGTGATTAAAAACCTAACACACACAAATTAAAGTGAAAGAAAAAGCTAGCTTTTAATTTCATTATCAAATAACCACAATTACTTTCTAATCAGATATGTGTACCAGTTGGGCATTGCACAACTTGTAAATCTTGGAATGTCTTTGGGAACTACCACACTCATGTACTGGTCCACACTGATTTTAGCAAAGTCTTTACTTTTTATCTCAACAGACACCAAAAACCCAGCTTTGCAAAGATATGACATCATTGGAAGGAAAGCAGTGCAGTCTCACACTGAAACTGTGAGCTAACTTAAATATGCACTTTTTGCTTTATTTGACGATGTGTTTCCCTTGAAATTTTATTAAAACAATTTTTATTGGAGTATAATTGCTTTACAATGTTGGTTTAGTTTCTGCTGTATAACAAAGTGAATCAGCTATATGTATACATATATCCCCATATCCTCTCCCTCTTGCTTTGCATCTCCTTCCCACCCTCCCTATCTCACCCCTCTAGGTGGTCACAAAGCACCGAGCTGATCTCCCTGTGCTATGCAACTGCTTCCCACTAGCTATCTACTTAACATTTAGTAGTGTATATATGTCAAAGTCACTCTCTCACTTCGTCCTAGCTTACCCTTCCCCCTCCCCGTGTCCTCAAGTCCATTCCCCTGAAATTTTAAAATATCCTCTGGGGTCTTGTGAGTTTGCTGTGGTGCTTTAGGGAGTTTGGAACACAGTATGAGGACTGAAATACTGAGAAATGACCATGGGATTTTCCAGTGGGAGACATAGATCAGGAGACCATAGGTTGTATTGTCTAAATAGGGATAAAAATGTGAAAATGAAAAGGACACTATTAGTATTGTTGTGACAACTGGAGCAAACTTAGGTTATAGGGGGAAACTGGGAACTACTAGTTACCTAGTAAGTTAGGTGGAATAGTAGAGCAAAACCCTGATTTTCGTGGTTTTAAGAAAGAAGAGAAGAGATATTGGAGACAGTGAGTACTGGAGAACACTGAGAGCTGAGAACACAGCTCAGTATTTATGGAACTGATGGAGGAAGAAAGAACAAAATGGTAGGAAGAGAGAAGCAAGAGACAGACCAAAGGACAATAAAATTGCAAGGTGGTCATGTTTAATAGTAGCTAATATTTACAATAAGTAAGGAAGATAAATAAAGTAATGAAATGTGTACATTGGACATGCAAGCAAGACAAAAACAGTTTTTGTCAAACTGTGGGAGTTAAGCCAGATTCAGTGGATTAAAACATGTAGAGGAAGAGCGAGAAAGGAGCAGTAAACTAGATTCACTTTCCAGAAGAGATGGCTGGGCCAATCATAAAGGAAGTTGTATGGAAGAGGGCTGAATCATTTTAGAATGCAAAAGACTTGAAAACAACCTAACATTTTTGTTTTTAAACATTTAGTGGGATAGGTTCTCTCATCTTTGTAAATTTTATAAGTGTTTATGATCATTGACTTCACTCCCATGGGAAGAAAAACCTCAGAAATATTTCAACGTCCATTTAAACTCTCACCTCTTCTCAGTGCTTTCAGAAATCCTCTGAGATTTACTCTATTTCATTGGTTTTGAAACTTGATCATTTTTGTTTTTGTATTTGCATTTAGTTACTGGTTGATCTCTTATTTTCAGGATGTATGTATAGCCTTCCCAATAACTGTAGTCTTTCTGAACTGGGACCCTCTCAGTACACATCAGGCATGCTCTAACCTCGGACCCTTGCACTGGCTGTTTACAAGGAACTTCCTTCCTCCCTGCTTCAGATCTGTGTTCAAATGTCCCCTTCTCTGGTGCAGTGGTTAAGAATCTGCCTGCCAATGCAGGAGACACGGGTTTGAACCCTGGTCTGGGAAGATCTCATATGCCACGGATTAACTAAGCCCTTGCACCACAACGACTGAGCTTGCGCTCTAAAGCCCATGAGCCACAACTACTGAGCCTGAGCACCACAACTACTGAAGCCTGTGTGCCTAGAGTCCATGCTCCACAAGAGAAGCCACCGCAATGAGAAGCCCACACACTGCAATGAAGAGTAGACTCCACTTTCAGCAACTAGAGAAAACCCGCGCACAACAACAAAGTCCCAATGCAGCCAAAAATAAATAAATAAATTAAAGAAAAAAGTTACAAATGTCCCATTCTCAAAGAGGTCTGCACTGGACACATTTATGTAAGTTTCAACCCACTTTTCTCTCATCCCAATACCTGTATCTCGGTCATCCTACGTCTACTCTGTTTTTTCCTATAGCATTTTCAATTTCTGACATATAATTATTTGTTATGCTTAGTGTTCATTTTCTACCTTCCTCCAAGTAGAACATAACCTCTACAATGACAGGGAATTTTATGGGGGGAAGGCGTTCATTGATAAATCCCAAGGGCCTGATACCTATAAGATGCTCAAGAAGTCACTTGCAGAGTGAATAAAGTTGTTTATGCATCTCCTTTAAATGTAGTAAGTCTCTTCTGTGGCCTCCGTAAGCCCTTGTTAATTTCAAAGAACTGACTTGTATTGGATCAAAATCTTAAAAGTTCTACAAATTCCCAAAGCAACGACAATTGTTTCTTTTATCCTTTAGTGCCAGAGGACACTTTTTTGTCTAACTTTGCCAGTCAAGGGCTTTTCTTTTTTTTTAAGCCTTGAATAAAATGCTTGTTTAAATCATATTGATTGCTTTTATGTTCCACATTTTTATTTAGAATTTCTTTAATTGATTATATCTTTTTATTTGTCTCTCTTTTGTCCCCGTATACGTTTAGTACAGTTTGCTGCCTCACAATTCTATTTGATGACAATGGCTTACAAAATAGATAATGGATTTTTCTTTTCCCAAAGAAATAGAAAAGTTTCCTCTGTACTCCAAGGGGATATACATGAAGAATACAAGTATGGATTCAAGCTATAACTAAGAATCAGCATGCACTCTTCTTTTTCTAGAAGGTTGGAAAAGTTGAGTTCAGCAGCATTGTTTGGTGTGGCTGAATCAAGTGCAACTACATGAAAAATAAAGGCTGTCAACAGTTTAATAGAGAAAATGAATTTTGCTCTTTCTTATAAGAAAAAGCCTCATCACCTTTATTTTTTAAATGTCCTGAGTTGAGGTAAAGAGGATCCATTATTTGTCATCAAAAATTTCTATTTCTTTTTGATATTTTCCCCAATCAATAGAATCAGAAGGACACCTCAATGGAAATTAGCATTAAAATGCAAAATCACTGTAACCTCTTTTCTATGATAGATATTGATTTTACAAATTGAATTTAACATGATTTGCTCTTTCACTTCCTCAGTTTATTTTTGTTTTTTATTTATAGCTTGTTAACACATTAAATACTTTTTTGTGGTTTTGGTTTGTGTACATGTAATATTTTAGTTATATTAAAAATTGGTGTTTACTTGGTGTTTACTGCCTGCTAATTTGCTCTCAGTCACTGTTGTAAACATATTTTACATTGCTCTCAGACCCCATAGTCAGTAGGATGTATTAGCCAATGTGTTCAAGCACACCATGTTCTGTATATCCTTTTTAGGCTTTAAAGTTTTGTAGATTGGTTAGTTGCTTTTTCTTTTTAAATTAATAGACATTTCTTAAGAGCAGTTTTAGGTTCACAGCAAAATTAGCAGAAAATACAGAAAGTTCTCACATTCCCCCTTTCCTCCTCTTCTCCTCCTCCTCCCCCATTAAACAGAACCTGCCCGGGGATCAACATCCCAAACCAGAGTGGTGCATTTGTTACATTCAATGAAACCTATACTGACACATTATTATCAGTCAAAGCCCATAGTTTACATTAGGGTTCACTCTCATACATTTTACGGATTTTGACAAATGTATAATGATATACATCCGTCATTAGAGAGTATATCCTACAGAATAGTTTCACTGCCATAAAAATTCTCTGTCTCTGTTTATTCATCTCTCTCTTCTCTCAAATCTCTGGCAACCACTGATCTTTTTACTGTCTCCATAGTTTTGTCTTTTCCAAAATGTCGTGTAGTTGGAATAATAAAATATGTAGCCATTTCATTTTTTTTTTCACTTAGTAATATGCATTTAAGGTTTCTTCAGGTCTTTTTGTGGCTTGATAGCTCATTTCTTTTCAGAATTGAATGGCATTCCATTGTATGGATGTACTACAGTTTATTTATCTAATAACTAAGTGAAGGTGACCTTGGTTGTTTCCAAGTTTTGTCACTTAAGAATAAAGCTGCTATAAACATTCATATGCAGCCTTTTGTGTAGATGTAAGTTTTCAACTCCTTTGGGTAAATACCAATGATCATGATTGCTGGATTGTAGAGTAAGTGTATGCTTAGTTTTGTAAGACACTGCCAAACTGTCTTCCAAAGTGGCTGTACTATTTTGCATTTCCACCAGCAGTGAATGAGAGCTTCTGTTGCTCCACATCCTCACCAGCATTTGGTATTGTCAGAGACCATCATTTTAAAGACTTTTTCTAATCTCATTTTAGGATTTCCAGAAAAAGTAAGGAGTAAAGTCAAGGATCAATTAATTTTTTTCCTTTATATGAAAGTGTGGGTTGGGGAAGGCTGGGAAGAGGAGGTGTGAGGTGGGATGGAATAAGGGGGGAGTAAAGGGAGGGGAGAAGAAGGGAGGGAAGAAGAAGGAATGGGAGAGTTTTCCCTTTTCCTTTATAATATTTTTTAGTTGTGAAGTTTCTCTGGAGACTTGCAGACATTTCCAAGAAGAGAAAACATACCCACAAGGTTAATAACTGTGAAAAATTGTTTGAAGAGGATGGGCAAGTAACAAGTGTCTAGATTTTTGGTTCTTTGTTGGCAAATTTTAATAATACTTATTTTGCAAAGTAGGATTAGAACTATAAACTTGACTGTATGTTCACTTCTACTTATCAGATAAGAGCCTTTCATCATGTCTTACATAAATATTCAAGACTGATTAAATAGCATAGGTACTGAATTCATTACATTGCATTCTGGACTTTTGAAAAATTACTGTTGTTAAAATAATTAATAATAATACAAAATTCATAATCTCACAAGCCAAATAATATAAATCTTTCATTTTGCAATATCCTTTTAATGTGAATGCATTTTTTTTTATAGTACTCAAATTCTAAATTGTACTTATTGTGGGAATCTGGTGAATTGAATTGAAAATACTGAGTTTGGAAAACTCAAGTATTAAGGACACCTATTTCCCACCTGTAACCCAGGCCAAAGGATTGTCTTTGGCAGGCTCAGGGACCCCACAGTCCGGTTATGGTTTGTAAATTTCAGGAAGCCTGGAGTTTCCACCTGGTGACTCATAAATTCCCAGGTGTGTGAAAAGGTGTTCTCGTGGGTTCATGAATTAAAGGTGTCAGTAGCATCTGTTTAATTTCTAGTAATAAAAACTAACAAAGTTACTGATGATTTTGTACTCTTTTAAAATTGAAACAGTGTGAAAGTCTGTACTGAGTGAGCATACATGATGAATTGGAAGTCAAGGTCAGAGGAGATGAGGGGAACATACTCAGGACTTGGATGCTCCTTTACATTACCACTCAGAGTGGTTTTAAGTATTATAAGGATTTACATTATTTTTATTCTTATATATTGTTCAATCTATACTTGTAAAGGTTTTTTAACTTAAGTTAGAAGAAAAAGGAATGCAGATTGTAAAAATGAAAAATAAATGTTGTGGAGTGAAAAAAATACTTCAGATTCATCTAAAAATAATATTTCCCAGATTCTTTACCTTTTGTTTATTAGATCAAATTTTTATTCAAAATTCAGAAAATCTCTTGAAATTCAAAAAAACAATATTAAAAAGATAAAGTATAATGTCTATAGACATTTTGATTTTTGTTATTTGGAAATAAACATTTTCTGTAACAGCAATGCATACTTGAAGATAAATGTTATGTTTTTAAAAGTTTATAATCCTCTCTTATAAAGCATTAAAAATAATTCATAAAATTTAATTTTGTAAGTATAATAGCAATGAAACCACTATATAGAAATTAACATAACTAAAAATACAGAAGTCCCTTAGGCAGAAAAATTTTAAACTCTAATCAAGGACACAGAAGATGATCTGTATAATATGTGACCTTCCATGCACTTGGATGGGATGACTTAATATTATAAATATAACACTCTTCCTCAAATAAATCTATAAATTAATGCAATCAAATTTCCAGATGGATTTTTGAAAAACTTAATAACCACATTAAAAATTTGATTGGAAAAATGAAAATTCATGAATAACTAAATCATCTTTGACAAGGGATATAGAGAAGGAGTCAAGATGGCAGAATAGGAGGACAAAGAATGCATCTCTCCTCATAAGTACATCAAGAATACATCTACAAATGGAACAATACTCACAGAGTACCTGCTAAACATTAGTGGAAGATTTTTGGGCACCTAAAAAGGCAAGAAAAATCCCTGCACAACTGGGTAGCATGAAAGAAAGAAAAGAGAAATCGAAAAAGGGACCAGCAAACCTGGTGGGAAGCTGAAGGTGAGGAGAGGTTCCCACACTCAGAAAAACCCCCTCGTGGTGGGGAAATCAGCTGGGACAGAAAGGGACCTTTGTGGGATTTAGGGAGAATGCAGTGGATCGTCTGTGGAAGGCAGGACAAAGTAAGAAATGTGCACTTGGTCTGTGTCACAACCCTGAATACCCCAGCCTGAGTCGTGTGTCTCCTGTTGTGGAGAGGAGCTGGATGCTGGAAAGTGGGGTTTGGAGCATGGACCCAGGGAGGGGACAGTTGTTGGCTGTGAAACGACAGCCTGAAAGGACAGGAGTTAGGAGCTCCACAAGTGGGAAAGTTTGAGGAAAAAGCCTGGAACACCATAGAAGGAAGGCGTCATTGTTGAGTGGTGTGCAAGGGTGGGGCCGCCATTGCAACCCCCTTCCCAACCCACCAGCTTCAGCCTCTGCAGGCACTGGGAGAGGCACCCATAGGAGCAGACTTGCCCACCCTTCAAGCCAAGGCCTCCTCCTCCCACGTAGGCTCTGGGGTCCTGAACACCACCCATCCAAAAGCCTCTTTTGGAGTCAGGCCTGAGTAGCCCTGTCTGAGATGGGAATCTTCCAGTGCTGGTGGGGGCTGAGTGCTAAAGTATGGGGTTAAGAGAGAGGATCTGGGGAGAGGACTGCTGTTGGCTGTGTGGATACAACAGAGGGGACAAAAGTGAGGGGCTCCATGGCAGGAAATGCCCCTAGAGGAAGCATGGTCTGCCTAGAAAATGAGGCGCCACTGTGGGTGGTGCACAAGGGTCAGGACCACCTCACACCCACATGCCATCCCCTGCCTCTGTGGGCACTGTGAGGGACTTCCACCAGAATGAGCACACCGCAGTTTGTTGTAACTGCCTGCTGGTCTCCACCATTGCAGGCACTTCACACATATCCCCAGCTGTGGCTGCCACACCCCTCCACAGACTGAGTAAATGTGCCCCAATAAGCTGCTGGTTTCACTTTCCTCTCGCCTGGGCAGGGAACAGATGCCTGAGGGTGGCACACGCACAGAGGTGGGGCAAAAACCAAAGCTGAGTCCCAGGGGTGGTGCGACTAAGGAAGAGGAACAGAAATCTCTCCATGCTGGTGCACAAGCTGCAGATTAAATCCCCATAATCAGCTTGGTAAATCCTGAGTCTGGAGAATCTGAATAGACAACGAGTGTTCCCACAACTGAGAAGGTCTAGCTCTAGCAGCAGTCGACTTTGGGGGCAATTACATGCAGGAGTTGGGTCAGGTCAGAGTCCAAGGCCTACTGAGATGTTTTGGAGGGCCTCCTGGGGAAGCGGGGGTTGGCTGTGGCTCACTGTGGGGACAAGGACACTGACAAAAGAGGCACCAGGAAAATATTCCTATTAGTATTATTCTTTTTTGTTTGTTTTATTTTGTTCAGTTGTTGGTGTTGTTATTTTTATTTTTTTAATTTCTTTTTTTAAAATATATTTTTAATTTTTCTATTTTTACTTTGTTGTTTTGTGTTTTTTTCTTGGTTTTGTTCTTTTTTTATCACTTTTATGTGTTTGTTTTGTATTTATTTGCTTTTCGCTTTCTGTTTTTGTTGTGTTTTTCATTTTTTGTTTTTGTTAGTTTAGTCCCTATTGATTGTTTTCACTTTTGAGTTCTTTTGTTTGTTTTCTCTCTCTCTCTTTTTTTTTCTTTATTTTCTGCTTCTTTGTTTCTGTTTGGTTTTGCTTTTATCATTTGACTTGGGTTTGGTTTGTCTCTGTGTTTTCTTTCTTTGTTGTGTGTGTGTTTTGTGGTGATCGTTGTTGCCGTTTGTTTTTGTTTTTGCTATTTGTCTTGTGTTTTGTTTGTCTGTTTGTTTTTTTTTCCTTTTATTTTTCTTTATTTTTCCCTGGCTGTGCTGCGTGGCTTGCGGGTTTTTGGTGCCCCAGGCAGGAGTCAGGCCTGGGCCTCCAGGGTGGGAACATCAAGTCCAGGATGCTGGACTGCCAGAGAATTTTCAGACCCAGGGAATATCAGTTGGCAGGTGCTCTCCCGGATGTATTCATCTTGACACCAAAACCTGGATTCACCCAACTCCCTGCAGGCTCCAGTGCTGGACACCTCATGCAAAACCATCAGCAAGACAGAAACACAGCTCCACCCATCAGCAGACAGGCTGCCTAAAGTCATACTAAGCTCACAGACCCCAAAACACAGAACCTGAAGGGGCCCTGCCCGTCAGAGGGGGATAAGACTCAACTCCACTGACCAGGGCACAGATAACAGTCCCTCACTCCAGGAAGCCTACACAAACCCCTGGACCAACCTCACACACCAGGGGACAACAACAGAAGCAAGAGGAACTACAATTTGCAGCCTGTGGAAAGGAGACCATAAACACAGAGGGTTAGACAAAATGAGACAACAGAGAAATATGTTGCAGTTGAAGGAGAAAGGTAAAAGCCCATAAGACCAAATAAAGGAAGAGAAAATAGGTAATTTACTGAAAAAGAATTCAGAGTAATGGTAGTAAAGATGATCCAAGATCTTGGAAAGAGAATGGAGGCACGGATCAAGAAGATAAAAAAAAAAATGTTTCACAAGGACATAGAAGAACTAAAGAACAAACAATTAGTGATGAACAACACAATAACTGAAATGAAAAACACACTAGAAGGAATCAATAGCAGAATAATGGAGGCAGAAGAACAGATAAGTGAGCTGGAAGAAATAACAGTGGAAATAACTGCCAAGGAGCAAAATAAAGAAACACGAATAAAAAGAAATGAGGACAATCTCAGAGACCTCTGGGACAAAATTAAACATAAGAACATTTGAATTATAAGGGTCTCAGAAGAAGAAGAGAAAGAGAAAGGGTCTGAGAAAATATTTGAGGAGATTATAGTAAAAAACTTCCCTAACATGGTAAAGGAAATAGTCAACCAAGTCCAGGAAGCACAGAGTCTCATGCAAGATAAACCAAAGAAGAAACATGCCAAGACACATATTAATCAAACTAACAAAAATTAATACAAAGAAAAAATATTAAAAGAAGCAACAGAAAAGCAACAAATAACATAAAAAGGAATCCCCATAAGGTTATCAGCTGATTTTTTAGCAGAAACTCTGCAGGTCAGAAGGAAGTGACAGGATATTTTTGAAGTGATGAAAGGGAAAAACGTACAACCCAGCAAGGATTTCATTCAGGTTTGATGGAAAAATCAAAAGCTTTACAGACAAGCAAAAGCTAGGAGAATTCAGCGCAACCAAACCAGCTTTACAGCAAATGCTGAAGGAAATTCTCTAGGTGGGAAACACAAGAGAATAAAAAGACCTAAAAAAAACAAACCCAAAATAATTAAGAAAATGGTAATAGATACATACATATTGATAATTAACTTAAATGTAAATGGATTAAATGCTCCAACCAAAAGACACAGACTGGCTGAATGGATACAAAAACAAGACCCAATATATGCTGATTACAAGGGACCCACTTCAGATCTATGGAGGCAAACAGACTGAAAGTGAGGGGATGTAAAAAGATATCCCATGCAAAAGGAAATCAAAAGAAAGCTGGAGTAGCAATATTCATATCAGACAAAATAGTTTTAAAATAAACACTATTACAAGAGACAAGAGAGGACACTACATAATGATCAAGGGATCAATCTAAGAAGAAGATAGAACAATTGTAAATATATATGCACCTAACATAGAAGCACTTTAATATATAAGGCAAATATTAACAGCCATAAAGGGAGAAATTGACACTAACACAATAATAGTGAGGAAATTTAACACCCCACTTACAGTAACAGACAGATCATCCAGACAGAAGATCAATAAGGAAACACAGGTCTTAAATGACACATTGGATCACATAGACTTAACTGATATTTATCGGACATTCCAGTCAAAAGCAGCAGAATACACTTTCTTCTCAAGTGCACACAGAACATTCTCCAGGGTAGATCACATCTTGGGTCACAAATCAAGCCTCAGTAAATTTAAGAAAATTGAAATCATATCAAGCATCTTTTCTGACCACAACTCTATGAGATTAGAAATCAAATATAGAAAAAAAAACCAAAAAACACAAACACATGGAGGCTAAAAAAAATAGGCTACTAAATAATCAGTGGATCACGGAAGACATCAAAGAAGAAATAAAAAAAATACCGAGACAAATGACAACAAAAACAAGACCCCACACCTATGGGACACAGCAAAAAAGTTCTAAGAGAGAAGTTTATAGTAATACAAGCCTACATTATGAAAGAAGAAAAATCTCAAATAAACAAGCTATCTTTACACATAAAACAACAAGAGAAAGATGAAAAAACCCCAAAATTTAGTAGAAGGAAAGAAATCATAAAGATCAGAGCAGAAATAAACTAAATAGAAATGAAGAAAACAATAGCAAAGATAAATGAAACTAAAAGCTGGTCCTTTGAGAAAAGAAACAAAATTGATAAACATTTAGCCAGACTCATCAAGAAAAAAAAGGGACAGGACTCAAATCAATAAAATTAGATATTAAAAAGGAGAAATTACAGCTGACAATGCACAAATACAAAGGATCATAAGAGAATACTACAAGCAACTACAAACCAATAAAATGGGCAACCTGGAAGAAATGGACAAATTCTTAGAAAAGCACAACTTTCCAAGACTGAACCAGGAAGAAATATAAAATATGAACAAACCAATCACAAGTAATGAAATTGAAACTGTGATTAAAAAATCTTCCAACAAACAAAAGCGCAGCACCAGATGTCTTCATAGGCAAGTTCTATCAAACATTTAGAGAAGAGCTAACACCTATCCTTTTTTTTTTTAACATCTATATTGGAATATAATTGCTTTACAATGGTGTGTTAGTTTCTGCTTTATAACAAAGTGAATCAGCCGTACATTTACATATATCCCCATATCTCCTCCCTCTTGCCTCTCCCTCCCACCCTCCTTATTCCACCCCTGTAGGTGGTCACAAAGCACCAAGCTGATATCCCTGTGCTATGCAGCTGCTTTCCACTAGCTATCTATTTTACATTTGGTAGTATATATAAGTCCATGCCACTCTCTCACTTCGTCCCAGCTTACCATTGCCCCTCCCCTTGTCCTCAAGTCCATTCTATACATCTGCGTCTTTATTCCTGTCCTGCCCCTAGGTTCTTCAGAACCTTTTTTTTTTTAAGATTCAATATATGAGTTAGCATACGGTATTTCTTTTTCTCTTTCTGACTATTTCACTCGGTATGACAGACTCTATGTCCAACCACCTCACTACAAATAACTCAATGTCGTTTCTTTTTATGGCTGAGTAATATTCCATTGTATATATGTACCACATCTTCTTTACCCATTCATCTGTCAATGGACACAGGTTGCTTCCATGTCCTGGGTATTGTAAATACAGCTGTAATGAACACTGCTGTACATGACTCTTTTTGAATTATGGTTTTCTCAGGTTATATGCCCAGTGGTGGGATTGCTGGGTCTTATGGTAGTGCTATTTTTAGTTTTTTAAGGACCCTCCATACTGTTCTCCATAGTGGCTGTATCAATTTACATTCCCAAAAACAGTGCAGGAGGGTTCCCTTTTCTCCACACCTTCTCCAGCATTTATTGTTTGTAGATTTTTTGATGATGGCCATTCAGACCGGTGTGAAGTGATACCTCATTGTAGTTCTGATTTGCATTTCTCTAATGATTAGTGATGTTGAGCATCCTTTCATGTTTTTGTTGGCAATCTGCATATCTTCTTTGGAGAAATGTCTATTTAGGTCTTCTGCCCATTTTTATATTGGGTTGTTTGTTTTTTTTATATTGACCTGCATGAGCTGCTTGTATATTTTGTAGGATAATCCTTTCTCAGTTGCTTCTTTTGCAAATTTTTCTCCCATTTTGTGGGTTGTTTTTTCGTCTTGTTTATGGTTTCCTTCTGTGCAAAAGTTTTTATGTTTCATTAGATCCCATTTGTTTAATTCTGTTTTTATTTCCATTTCTCTAGGAGGAGGGTCAAAAAGGATCTTGCTGTGATTTATGTCATAGAGTGTTCTGCCTATGTGTTCCTCTTAGAGTTTTGTAGTGTTGGGCCTTACATTTAGGTCTTTAATCAATTTTGAATTTATTTTTGTGTAAGGTGTTAGGTAGTGTTCTAATTTCTTTCTTTTATATGTAGCTCTTCAGTTTTCCAGCACCACTAATCGAAGAGGCTGTTTTATCTCCACTGTATATTCTTGCCTCCTTTATCAAAGATAAGGTGACCATATGTGCGTGGGTTTATCTCTGGGCTTTCTATCCTGTTCCATTGAACTTTATTTCTATTTTTGTGCCAGTAGTATACTGTCTTGATTACTGTAGCTTTGTAGTATAGTCTGAAGTCAGGGAGTCTGATTCCTCTAGCTCCGTTTTTCTTTCTCAAGTTTGCATTGAATATTCGGGGTCTCTTGTGTTTCCATGCAAATTATGAAATTTTTTGTTCTAGTTCTGTAAAAAATGCCATTGGTAGTCTGATAGAGATTGCATTGAATCTGTACATTGTTTTGAGTAGTATAGTCATTTTCACAATGTTGATCCTTCCATTCCAAGAACATGGTATATCTCTCTATCTATTTGTATTGTCTTTAATTTCTTTCATCAGTGTCTTATAGTTTTCTGCATACAGGTCTTTTGTCTCTTTAGGTAGGTTTATCCCTAGGTATTTTATTCTTTTTGTTGCAATGGTAAATGGGAATGTTGCCTTAATTTCTCTTTCAGATTTTTTTATCATTAGTGTATAGGAATGCAAGAGATTTCTGTGCATTAATTTTGTATCCTGGTACTTTACCAAATTCATTGATTAGCTCTAGTAGTTTTCTGGTAACATCTTTAGGATGCTCTATGTAGAGTATCATCTCATCTGCAAACAGTGACAGTTTTACTTCTTATTTTCTGATTTGGATTCCTTTTATTTCTTTTTCTTCTCTGATTGCTGTGACTAAAACTTCCAAAACTATGTTTAATAATAGCGGTGAGAGTGGGCAACCTTGTCTTTTTCCTGGTCTTAGTGGAAATGTTTTCAGTTTTTCACCATTGAGATCGATGTTGGCTGTGGGTTTGTCATATATGGCCTTTATTATGTTTACCTAGGTTCCGTCTATGCTTACATTCTGGAGAGTTTTTATCATAAATGGGTGTTGAGTTTTTGTGAAGGCTTTTTCTGCATCTATTTAGATTATCATATCTATTTTATCTTTCAGTTTTTTAATATGGTGTATCATATTGATTGATTTGCATATATTGAAGAATCCTTGCGTTCCTGGGATAAACCCCACTTGATCATGATGTGTGATCCTTTTAATGTGTTGTTGGATTCTGTTTGCTAGTACTTTGTTGAGGATTTTGGATCTATGTTCATCAGTGATATTGGCCTGTAGTTTTCTATTTTTGTGACCTCTTTGTCTGGTTTTGGTATTAGGGTGATGGTGGCCTCGTGGAATGAGTTTGGTTGTGGTCCTCCCTCTGCTATACTTTGGAAGAGTTTGAGAAGGATAGGTGTTAGCTCTTCTCTAAATGTTTGATAGAATTCGCCTGTGAAACCATCTGGTCCTGGGCTTTTGTTTGTTGGAAAATTTTTAATCAGAATCCAGTTTCAGTGCTTGCGATTGGTCTGTTCATATTTTCTCTTTCTTCTTGGTCAGTCTCAGAAGGTTTTGCTTTTCTAAGTATTTGTCCATTTCTTCCAGGTTGTCCATTTTATTGGCATAAAACTGCTCGTAGTAATCTGTCTTGATCCTTTCTGTTTCTGCAGTGTCAGTTGTTAGTTCACCTTTTTCATTTCTAATTCTGTGGATTTGAGTCTTCACCCTTTTTTTCTTGATGAGTCTGGCTAATGGTTTATCAATTTTGTTTCTCTTCTCAAAGAACCAGCTTTTAGTTTTATTGATGTTTGTTATATTTCCTTCTTTCCTTTTTCATTTTTTTCTGCTCTGATCTTTATGATTTCTCTCCTTTGGCTACCTTTGTCGGGTTTTTGTTGTGTTGTTGTTGTTCTTTGTCTAATTGCTTTAGGTGTAAGGTTAGTTTGTTTATTTCGATTTTTCTTGTTTCTTGAAGTAGGGTTTTATTGCTATAAACTTCCCTCATAGAACTGCTTTTGCTGCATCTCATAGGTTTTAGGTCATCATGTTTTCATTGTCATTTATTACTAGGTATTTTTTGATTTCCTCTTTGATTTCTTCAGTGATCTCTTGTTTATTTAGTAGTGTATTATTTAGCCTCCATGTGTTTGTATGTTTTACAGTTTTTTCCCTGTAATTGATATCTAGTCTCATAGCATTGTGGTCGGAAAATATTATTGATATGATTTCAATTTCCTTAAATTTACCAAGGCTTGATTTGTGACCCAAGATATGATCTGTCCTGGAGAATGTTCCATGAGCCCTTGAGAAAAAAGTGTATTCTGTTATTTTTGGATGGGATGTCCTATAAATATCAATTAAGTCCATGTTGTTTAATGTATCATTTAAAGCTTGTGTTTCTTTATTTATTTTCACTTTGGATGATCTGTCCATTGGTGAAAGTCAGGTGTTAAAGTCCCCTACAATGAATGTGTGTTTATAGCTGAGTAGCTGTCTAGTCCTACTTACTGATCATAGAAAATGGAATCTCAGAAATATGTTTTCATGTTGAACAGTCTCTTGCTCTTCTAGTCCAAGCTGAAAAAATGCCCTTAATACTTTTGTGTTTTTACTATAAATATGATTGGGATTCACTCCATGTGCCCAAAGCCATACTTATAGTTCTTTTTGAGACAGAGCCCTCTTTACTGTGGGCTAATACCATGAGAAAATGCCCCTAAGATTGTTTTTGTCTAGTTGAGGTGTTTTGTCAGGGACTGTGTTAAATCCATGGTCTCAAAAAAAGTTTTAGAGTCACACAGTTGGAATTCTTACCCAAGGCCATTTCCTTCTGAGGGAATTTTTCCTGGCTGTAGAGACTAAGGATGAGAAGAAGTTCTATAATCCAACCAGGAAATCTAGGGCTGTCTATGTTTTTTCTAAACTCTGCTTAAAAACTATATTTCTCCTTGTTTAGTTTATTTCTCTCCTCCTATAACATTATACATAGTTAAAAAAGGTCAATTAATATTTTAAAATTAGGCCAGGAAATCTCCTTTGCCAGATACACACGTTCATTAGATACATTTCCTAGCTTCCAAATTATTGTAGGCAAAAGTACAAAACGTAGATGTACATCACTTCAGATTCCATTAACAGTTTGTTCATCAACTTACCAGCCTTTGCTAACAAACCCCTCACCATTTTTTCAGCTTTTACCTGTCATTTGGTGCCAAAGCCAAGAATAAATAACTTATGTTTTTGTTACCAGATATCCTATTTCTAGGGAGTAACATTATAATAAAATTTCTCTATTAGTTATCAACTTCTACATACCAAGCCACCCAAAATTTATTGCATTTTAAAAAGTATTATATCTCAAGATATCTGTGGGTTGACCAGGCAATGATTCTGGTCTTACTTCTAATATAGACATAAATTGGGTTTGTAGCAACTTGTGGGTCAAAAAGTAACCAGCTTTCAGCTTAGCTCTGGTTGGATGATATAAGAAGGCATCACTCATAAGACTAGGCACTCACCTGGAATGGCTGAATAAGTGAAATGGCTTGGCCTCTTTTTCTATATAAACATACATCACATCATGGAAAAAATGGGCCAAGAGAGTGAGAGAGGAAGATATAAAGCCTATTGAAGCCAGAACTTAGAAGTCACATGTCATTTCCCTTGCATGCTTTCTATAGGTCAAAGCATGACACAGGACTGGACCATACCAAGAAGTGAAGAAAAAGACTCCACTTCTTGATGAGAAGAGTTATAAAACATTTGTAGCCATTTTTAATTCACCAGACTTACAAACTCCGTGAGGGGATCATTAGCTCAAGATGGTGGACTAAGACAAGCACTCACCCCTTCTTACAAGAACACCAGAATCACAACTAACTGCTGAACAACTATTGACAAGAAACGTTGAAACCTACCAAGAAAGATACTCTACATCCAAAGACAAAAAGAAGCCACAACAGGATGATAAGAGGGGCACAATCATTATAAAATCAAATCCCATACCCACAGGGAAAATAATTATACCACAGAAGTTCTCTCATTGGAGTGAAAGTTCTGAGCCCCACATCAGGCTTCCCAGCCTGGGGGTCGAGCAATGGGAAGAGAGGCTGCAGAGAATCTGGCTTTGAAGGCCAGCAGGGTTTGATTGCAGGAATTACACAGGACCGGGGGAAACAGAGACTCCACTACTGGAGAGTGTGCACAGGGATCCGTGCACACCAGGACCAGAGGAAAAAAGCAGTGATCCCATAAAATACTGGGCCAGACCGACCTGCTAGTATTGGAGGATCTCCTGCAGATGCAAGGGGTGGCTGGGGCTCACTGCAGGGACAAAGACAGTGGCAGAGCAATTTTGGGGAGTACTCATTGGTGTGAGCCCTCCTGGTGGCTGCCATTAGCTCTACCCAACAACCTGTAGGCTCCAATGCTGGGAAACCTCAGGCCAAACAACCAACCGGGGGGAACAAAACCACGCCCATCAGCAGACAAACGGCATAAAGTCTTACTGAGCTAGGGGGCCTTCACGATGACAGAGGAGTTAGAAGTGGAGATCACCTTCTTCCTCACAAATACATCAAAAATACATCTACATGTGGAACAACTCCTAAAGAACAACTACTGAACGCTGGCAGAAGACCTCAGAATTCCCAAAAGGCAAGAAAAACCCCATGTACCTGGGTAGAGCAAAAGAAAAAACAGAGAAAAAAAATAGGGATGGGACTTGCACCTCTGGGAGGGAGTTGTGAAGGAGGAAAATTTTCCACACACTAGGAAGCTTCTTCACTGGTGGAGACAAGGGGTGGGTGGGGGGAAGCTTTGGAGCCACAGAGGAGAGTGCAGCAACAGGGGTGCAGAGGGCAAAGTGGAGAGATTCCTGAACAGAGGATCAGTGCCGACCAGTACTCACAATCCTGAGGCTTGTCTGCTCACCCACTGGGGTGGGTGGGGGCTGGGAGCTGAGTCTCGGGTTTCAGAGGTCAGATCCCAGTGAGAGGACTGGGGTTAGCTGTATGAACACAGCCTGAAGGGGACTAGTGCACCAGAGCTAGCCAGGAGGGAGTCTGGGAAAAACCCTGGACCTGCTAGAGAGCCAAGACACTGTTGTTTCAGGGTGTGTGAGGAGAGGGGATTCCTTCCCTGTCTGCCCACAGAAGGCAGAGCACTGCTTAAAAGAGTTCCAGAGACAGGCGTGAGCCTTGGCTATCAGCTTAAACCGCAGAGACAGGTATGAAATGCTAAAGCTGCTGCTGCAGCTACCGAGAATCCTGTGTGCAAGCACAGGTCACTATCCACACCCCCCCAGGAGCCTGTGCAGCACGTTACTGCCAGGGTCCCATGATCCAGGGACAAGTTCCCCAGGAGAACACACGATGTGCCTCAGGCTGTTGCAACGTCATGCCAACCTATGCCACTGATGGCTCACCCCACATTCCAATTATAACTACTGTGCCCCACCCACCCACTGGCCTGAATGACCCAGAGCCACCTAATCAGCCGCTGCTTTAACCCCATCCTGTCTGGGCAGGAACAGATGGCTGAGGGTGACTTACATGCAGAGGTGGGGAGAAAACCAAAGCTGAAACCCAGGAGCTGTGCGAAAAAAGGAGAGAAAGGGAAATTTCCGAGTGCAACCTCAGGAGTAGAGGATTAAATCCCCACAATCAACTTGATGTACCCTGCAACTGTGGAATACGTGAATAGAAAACAAATCAACCCAAAATAGAGGTGGGGGGCTTTGGGAACAATGGTAGACTTAGGGTTTGCTGTCTGTGACTGAGTTGTTTCTGATATTTAGGTTTATCTTAGTATATTTTTTAATGCTTGTTATCATTGGTGGATTTGTTTATTGGTTTGGTTGCTCTATTCTTTTTTATTATTATAATATTTAATTTTTCTATTTTAATAATTTTTTTTCTTTCTTTTTTTCTCCATTTTCTTCTGAGCCATATAGCTGACAGGATCTTGGTGCTTTGGCCAGGAGTCAGGCCTGAGATTCTGAGGTGGTAGAGCCAAATTCAGGACATTGGACCACCAGAGACCTCCCAGACCCACATAATATCATTTATCGAGATCTCTCCCAGAGATCTCTCTCAATGCTAAGACCCAGCTCCATACAATGACAAGCAAACTCCAGTGCTAGACGTCCTATGCCAAACAGCTAACTAGACAGGAACACAACCATACTCAGTAGCAGAGAGCCTGGCTAAAATCACACTAAGTTCACAGACACCCCAAAACACACCGCCAATGTGGCCCTGCCCACTAGAAAGACAAGATCCAGCCCCACCCACCAGAACACAGGCACCAGTCCCCTAGACCAGGAAGCCTATGCAACCCACTGAACCAACCATACCCACTGGGGACAGACATCTAAAACAATGGGAACTACAAACCTGCAGCCTGTGAAAAGCAGACCCCAAACACAGTAAGTTAAACAAAATAAGACAGAGAAATATGCAGCAGATGAAGGGGCAAGGTAAAAACCCACCAAACCAATCAAATGAAGAGGAAATAGGAGTCTACCTGAAAAATAATTCAGAGTAATGATAGTAAAGATGATACAAAATCTTGGAAATAGAATGGAGAAAATACAAGAAACATTTAACAAAGACCTAGAAAAACTAGAGAGCAAGCAAACAATGAAGAACAACAAAATAAAAGAAATAAAAAAAATCTCTAGAGGGAATCAATAGCAGAATAACAGAGGCAGAAGAATGGATAAGTGACCTGGAAGATAAATTAGTGGAAATAAATACCGCAGAGCAGAAAGAAGAAAAAAGAATGAAAAGAATTGAAGACAATCTAAGAGACCTCTGGGACCACATTAAATACAGCAACACTCAAATTATAAGAGTCCCAGTAGAAGAGAATAAGAAAGGGACTGAGACAATATTTGAAGAGATTATAATTGAAAACGTCCCTAACATGGGAAAGGAAATAGTCAATCGAGTTCAGGAAGCACAGAGAGCTCCATACTGGATAAATCCAAGGAGAAACACAACAAGACACATATTAATCAAGCTATCAAAAATTAAATACAAAGAAAAAATATTAAAAGCAGCAAGGGAAAAGACACAAATAACATACAAGGGAATCACCATAAGGTTAACAGCTGATCTTTCAGGAGAAACTCTGCAAACCAGCAGGGAGTGGCAAGACATATTTAAAGTGCTGAAAGGGAAAAAGCTACAACCATGATTACTCTACCCAGCAAGGATCTCATTCAGATTTGATGGAGAAATTAAAAACTCTACAGAGAAGAAAATGTTAAGAGAACTCTGCATCACCAAACCAGCTTTACAACAAATGCTAAAGGAACTTCTCTAGGAAGGAAACACAAGAGAAGGAAAAGACCTACAATAACAAACCCAAAACAATTAAGAAAATGGTAATAGGTATATACATATCGAGAATTACCTTAAAGATAAATGGATTAAATGCTCCAACCAAAAGACATAGACAGGATGAATGGATACAAAACAAGACCCATATATATGCTGTCTACAAGAGACCCACTTCAGACCTAAGGACACATACGGACTGAAAGTGAGAGGATGGAGAAAGATATTCCATGCAAATTGAAATCAGAAGAAAGCTGGAGTAGCAATTCTCTTACCAGACAAAATAGACTTTAAAATAGATTATTACAAGAGATGAAAAAGGACACTACATAATGATCAGAGATAAATGCAAGAAGAAGATATAACAATTGTAAATATTTATGCACCCAACATAGGAACACCTCAATACACAAGGCAAATGCTAACAGCCATAAAAGGGAAAATCAACAGTAACACAAGCATTGTAGGGGACTTTAACACCTCATTTACACCAATGGACAGATCATCCAAAATGAATATAAATAAGGAAACACAAGCATTAAATGACACATTAAACATGATGGACTTAATTGTTATTTATAGGACATTCTATCCAAAAACAACAGAATACACTTTCTTCTCAAGTGCTCATGGAATATTCTCCAGGATAGATTGTATCTTGGGTCACAAATCAAGCCTTGGTAAATTTAAGAAAATTGAAATCATATCAAGTACTTTTTCCAACCACAAAGCTATGAGACTAGATATGAACTACAGGAAAAAACTTTAAAACATACAAAAACATGGAGGCTAAACAATATGCTACTAAATAACTAAGAACACTGAAGAAATCAAAGAAGAAATTTAAAAATACCTAGAAATAAATGACAATGAAAACACGATGACACAAAACCTGTGGGATGCAGCAAAAGCAGCTCTCAGAGGGATGTCTATAGCAATAGAATGCTACCTCAAGAAACAAAAATATCTCAAATAAACAACCTAATCTTACACCTAAAGCAATTAGAGAAAGAAGAACAAAAAAATCCAAACTTAGCAGAAGGAAAGAAATCATAAAGAGCAGAGCAGAAGTAAAAGAAAAAGAAATGAAGGAAACAATAGCAAAGATCAATAAAACTAAAAGCTGGTTCTTTGAGAAGATAAACAAAATTGATAAACCATTAGCCAGACTCATCAAGAAAAAGAAGAGAGAAGACTCAAATCAATAGAATTAGAAATGAAAAAGGAGAAGTAACAACTGACACTGCAGAAATACAAAGGATCTTGAGAGATTACTACAAGCAACTATATACCAATAAAACAGACAACCTGGAAGAAATGGACAAGTTCTTAGGAAAGCACAAACTTCCGAGACTGAACCAGGAATAAATAGAAAAT